>NC_142681.1:12506140-12831140 GCF_964200805.1 Pocillopora damicornis | reverse complement strand
GGTCAAACTTACCCCGTTTATGCCTGTACTGGCACTAATCAACTGCTTCATTACATCGGTTTACGATACATTTTGCTGCGGCTGGAAGCAAGAGTTTTTAAAGTAGCACTTGTAAAAACTTAATAAGTAGAAAGTCTCGAGCGTATGGTACAATTTGATACGTAATTTGAGGGAAAATCACGCAAATTGAAACGACATCGATTCCAAACATTTTCCACGAGTCGTTCCTTTCAAGGTCATAATTTGCATCCTCGAGTAACGGGCTTCGTGCACGCTTTTATCTATATCTTTTTTCCTTTCAAAGAATTTCTCCAACCTAAGGGGATAAATTGTTCATCAAAATTATGCAAAAAAAAAAAAATACACATATGTATATTAAGAAAAGGAAAAAACAAAGAGACTATACTTTCATCCCAACAAGCCTGTTTCGTGATTACTCACTCATCAGGGGATTTTATAGTCAAGAATATTCGTAACCATCGTTTACATACTTTATAAACTTGCATAATAGGCGTGGCGGTAGACTTATATGCTTTGTTCAATTGTCACGCAGTAACGCTTTGTTTCTGTGGCTGCATGAAGATACGAGTTCATTACATTCATTAAGTGATGATAATTCAGGTCGGCAGATGATAATTAATTTTTCTTTGAGGCAGAGTTTGCATCTTTTGCTTGCGCTGTTGTAGGGTGATCTTGATGCAAGGAGACGCGATGAAATAAAGTGTTATTTTCTTTGAGGGTACCAGAGTATGTAGTTCCGTTGCCTGCTTCTTCGTTTATTAGTTGTAGGTGGTTCGTAATGTACAGTGTACATGTATCCACTTCCGTAAAGTGCTTTTTGATATAGAGGGGCGGCTGGGTCGAAGGATGCTTTGTTGGATGAAAGGGATGACAGTCGTTTGTTGATGCTGGCGGGCATGTTCTTTGTGGTGATTAGTGGGTGGTTGCTCTCGCGGTGGACGTATTGTTGTATGGTGTTAGGCTTTGTGAAGCGCTGGTAGGTGCTTTTGTTCAAGTTGAAAGTGACGTCTAGGAAGTTGATGGTCTGTTTGTTGGCTTTGATGGTGATCTGTAGCCCATTGTGATTAAAGATGCGGTATATTTTTTTTGATGTTTACTGTATCTCACGGTGTGGCGTTTGGAATCGCCAGTCCGACGACGGACTGATCAGGTCACTTCGCCCGTTCAAGAGCTAAAGAGTATCGTACCTCTTTACCTGGTCCATGGATTGAAGAATAATAGCGTGTTCTCGGAATTTGCGGGCGCTCATTCTGCGCAGTACAGGATGCGCAGTGCAGAATTGACGAATCACCTTAATCACAACATCGTGACGACAAAGGTGTGGGATTTCAAAATCCGGTATCAAATTGTCGTTCTATTATCCAAAGTATTTATGAGTCTGTTAACGAGAGGACCGGGCAGGCGTGACACATGCCATCTCACTGATTTCCTTCAAACTTTCACAGCTTATAAGGGTCACTAAGTTATATTTAAGTTCACAAGGCAACCAGGTGGACAATCAGACATGGTATGATGCTAATCTGTCTTAAAGATTTAATAAAGTTTGAATGGCCGCAACATCAAAGTTGTTCAAAAACCTTTTCAGACTTTAGGCCATATTTTTGTCAAACCTAAGGATCCTGTCACGAAAGAACAACGAACCGACGCTATTTATTCCATTCCTTGCAATGACTGTGATCACGAGTTTGTAGAACATACCAAACGTCAGCTTAGTGGACGTTTGAAAGAGCATCAGAAAGCGTTCTTCTTGGCTAAAAAGAAAATTCAGCTTCGTCGGAACGCACATGCCTAACTAATCATCCAATTGGGTGGCATAATTCTGAAATTACCACCAGCGCCTTTGTTTGGAAGCCTGGCATATCAACTCCGCCCACGCTCTTTTAACTCGTGATGATGGCGGCTTATTACCTGACGCCTATTTACACCTCGTCAGAAAAAGTGCAGCTAATTTGTAATCATTTATAAGGACCTCTTGTTGCAGCGATTAGATCACTGATGAAGGCACTACTGGGAGTGTCGAAACGTTGGATCTATGAAGTGTAACTTTTCGGTTACATTCATTAAATCTTTAAACCAGAGAAACATCAAACCATGTCTGGTCACTAAGTTACTCAAGAATCCAGAGTGGTTCGGGCTCCCGGCTTATGCCTGGGGTATTAGAGCCCCCACATAAAATCCCTGGGGTAAAAGGCTAAAATTAGCTCGAAAAATGCACTTCCAACGAATCTCTCTCACACTAACAGAATGCGATGGATTTTTATCTTATTATGTCCAAGGGTTGTTTGAAACTTGAGGCAACAATTCCTTGAAGTTGGGGTGATTTGATTTAACTCCTATCAATTTAGAGCAGTTAATCATTAACGGCGTCACGCAATTATTCCGAAAAAGAAAAAGATAGGGTTTCTTAATTGCAAATATCTTCAATAGACAACATTGTATGTCGGCAAACATACTATCACAGGAAAAAACTATAAAACAATTTTGGGTCATAAACTAATGTTCATTCGCTCAATTTGAGTTTGAGAATGGGATCATAAACGCCTCTTTTACTCAAGCTGAAGCTGATGATTCCATGGGTTACGACTCGATTCGGGAAATCGGGCATATTAAAGGCTGATAGCCTGCTCAACGCGCCATAATTTTTTTTTATTTAGTGGGAAACTTTGGAGAAGACTCCATCGAATTTAAGGTACATCACAGGAAAGTTGTTCCTGTTACATTTGACCTTGTAGAGTAGAGTAAAGTAGTCTATATTTACTTTCCTCTACGTAGGCTATTCTGAGTTAATTATAACACTTTGCGGAGGTCTTTGGCTAGACTGCGTTGAGGAGTTTGCAATTTTTGGATGGAAGTGTTGCCATTGCCCCGAAATCGGAATTAAGGCCTGACCATAAGAGCGTGAGCTAGTTTCCTTCTCTTTGCAAAAAGTGCTTTGTTTGTTTAACTTCTTTAGCTGACCAGTTATAGCAACTCGGGGCTGAGATGCTGCCGCATGAAACCTCCTAACATCCTTAGATGGCTGGCTAAGTGGCTGGATTACTTTTATCACATGACCGTACGGCTTTGCGAGCACAATCCTTTAGAAAACTATAATAAAAACTTTAATATGAGCAGGTCCGGAAAAAGTCGTCCTGGCCCGGCACTAACACAATTTTGCTGCAGAAACTTAAAGGAAAAAGGAAAATCGATATAAAATTCGCGTTTTTCGTTTAATTATGTGTCTTTCTAGCTCCAGCTCAAGAAAACAGGGATGACTTTGTATTCTAGAATCGTTTTTTGTGGTTTTCCCGCGTGCACCCTTCTATCGCGTCCTATTTAGGTTAAAACAAAGTGGTCAGATAATAAAATGCTTATGGACCGAGTTTGTACGAGCTAGACAGGAAAATATTTAGCACTCGGTCATATTTGGCACGTCGCTTCGCTCGGTCTGTACGTCATGACTTCGAGCCAAATATTTTCCGTCTGGCCCTCACACTTAGTCAACAAGTACATATTTTTTTCTTTTGGAACTCACGGAGAACTGACCCAGTAAAAAAAAAATTGCCCTTTCCCACACTGTACACTTTCTAAGCTCTCATCCTAACAGACTCGAAGGAAAATTTGTTCAATGCTTTGATGCCAGCCATGATGTACTTCCTCATATTTTGGAAAGAGTCTTCAATTTTTGCAACGGTAGATGTAGCCTCTTGTCTCGGAAAAGAAAGACATGTATCCTATGAGCAACACCACCTCTAAGCTTATTGCCACTGTAGAGATAAAGCTCCAATACATCAAACAGCCTAAACCACCATTACTAAAACCCTTCGAAACTAAATTGAATCCTTGGTTCATTTTATTGTGTGCATTTGGTGATGATGGTGTTTTGGGTCCTCCAAAGACTTAAAGTACAAAATTCCTAACAATCTCATCAAAATCATCAATATTTTTGCATTTAACACAGCTTAACAAAATACGCATAAAATGAAAAGCTTACTATCAAAACTAGCACTAGGATCACAAAATATCGCAGAAAAAGGAGTTGTGCTTGTGGCCACGCCACTCGGTTGATCCAAAACACTATCATCATTACTAGATTAAAGTTTTTCTAGCAAAAATTTTCAAATAAATTCTGAGACACAGTAGAATCTAATTTTGAGTTTAGTGATAAAAAAAATCAAAATCAAATCAAAATTCACAAAAATACTATATTTAAATCACTCAAGATGAATTCGTGCTCGAGTTAAGTTAATTACGTCACTTGTAAACATTGATTACTTCGTAAATATAATAAGCCAAAGATAGTAAGTTTTGAGCTCGGTAAAGAAAAAGAGGAAGATGTTTTTCGTCTTGTCTCGAGCATGGGACAAAGAAAAAAAATTTGGAGTTTCCATGAGGTTCTATTCCTCATGAGGACTCAGATTTTTTTTCCTTTGTCCCACGCTGGTGGCAAGACGAAAAACATCTTCCTCTATTGACTTCTTCTTCTGAAAAAGTCGGTCCCATACTCTTCTCCTTGTTTCCAACTGAAAACACTTTTTTTTGGTTTTTGTGAAAGTGTTGTTGTGATTGTTTACAATACAAGGAACTATTTTCATTGTCGTTCAAAATCAGTGGGAAAAATTTATGCTAAAAATAAATTCATACAACATCTCATTGGCTTTGTGTAATTCAATTTTTTTTCTGGGGAATGTTTTATTCCTCTATATAATAGTTTGGCCCAAACAAGGAAATGCTTACACTGCACTCCATGCATTATACAATGTCCCTACCAATTACTTCGTGAAATGTACACAATCTGTCAATGACTTTTTGATATTGTAGACAGAAGAAAAAAGCGCACGCTACAACCGCGAACGTATTGCGGGTAGGTATTAGCCCTTGGTTCCTTGACATCAGGATTTCAGGGAAATCTGAGAAAGCGTCACTGTGAGGACGGAGTCATCGCGATCTCCTCTTGTTAAGAGGATGATGAAAGCGCGGTCTCAGGCGGACGAGGTTTAAAATTCAACGAAATTTGCGAAGAAAAAAAAAGGCTGGCATTTGAAAGTGAGGCATTTTCTTGTCGTTGAAGGCATTTTCCAATATCAGGTGTTTTTACGGAGAAAATTAATTTTTGAAAACATTTAGGGGGTGTACAAAGTTTTTAGAGGTTGCTCTGTAAAAGAAAAACGTAAAGGGAATCAACGCCTAGAAGCAACATCACGGAAATTCAAACGAGCAAACGACTCAAAATCCATTTCCGCGCCAATCAGACAAAAGTCTCCTTTGTTCTCAAATCCGTTTCCGACGACGTTTTTTAGCTCTGTCTGCGAATTGTGCATATATTATCTTTGTTTTAGAAGCTACTTTGGCCCGAGTGCTGGGCCATCAAATCTCTCTTACCACCAATCTAAGAGATACGTGCCATTCAGACTGTCATCATTGATACTTAGGGAGGGGTAGTCAAAACGTCGAATTATCCAAAGATCATAATATTGCACAGAAAAAAAAATAATGGTAACTTTTTTTTCTAATGGAAAGCCCCTTTGAAAACTATCTGATACTGTCTAACTTACTCTCTCACTAATGATGAATCACAAAAGGACGGATCGACATACCTCTCCTCATGGGTCACTACCTACGCACGCGCATTACAACTCCCCCTTAAATTGAGATAGATGTTTTTTGATCGTGTGGCCAGTTTTATTTTGTGTCTCGGGGTGATTGATTGATTGATTTGACAGAACGCAAAAGTGTGTAAGTTGTGTACAATGTATCGTCCTTTCAAGAACCTAAACTTTTTCAAATTCTTGATTTGGCTGAGTTTGCTGTTCTCCTAACATTACGTTCGTAAGATATCAATTTGATTGATTTTATTTGCGATTCGCCTGCTTGTGAACTCAGTCACATTAATGTTAAACAGGCTGTTGACATTTACTTGGCGTTCCTGGTTGTGCTTCAATTCGCTCGGTGATTGTTATAACTAATCACAGTTTAAACATTCTTGTTTTCCCGCGCTTAACCCGTTTTCACTGCTCATTTACTTCTCGTGATATTTTCCATTTTAGATTGGCCGACGTGATTTTGGTTTGGCGACGATCGATCGCAAATCTCTCTGTTCCATTCAAGTGAAAGATAAGGTAGGAGCCTTCTGTTTCCCGTATTTCTTTTGTTCCAAGGCGATTGTTTTCGCTCGAAGCACTCTGTATTACTGTAGACTAGTTTTCAGATCATCTTGTAACTTAAGAAGCTTCTCTTGATGACATTTCCCACAACACTCCTTAGTTTGTCCATCACATCCTTCTTTGAATTCTACGTTTGATGGAACATTTTCCGCAGATAGCTTTTCTGTGTGTAAATTCTTTTTTCTTCTGCTAACCGGTATTTGTCTGTTCCGCTCATTATTCACAGTCCAGGGTCCCAAACTAGCGTTTGCGTAAAAATCCATTGGGTAATTTTCTTGCCATTTGATTTGTTCAAGCACAACTGACGCCTGTAAATTAAACGAAAAAAATTCCAATGAGAACATTTTTCAACTGACTGAAAAAGCAAAGCAAACCACCATACCACTGCTTTTGCTGTTTTTCGTTCTATGATGGGTCTAGATACTTACGTCACTCTCATCCAATCGGAAAAAAAACTAAAACGAATCTACACTTAGGGACTCACATTAGAGCAGGTTTTTAGTGAGTGTCCAAAAATCAAAACCAAACTAATCACAACTACCAATCAGAACAAAGGTTAACATCATCATTAACCAATGAGAACTCAAAGTAAAAACAGGCAACGTCCCTGAAGCGCGGGAAAACGCGAGTCACCAAGTCGTGATTGGTTTTAGTTTTGCATCTGATTGGTTGAGATGGTGGCGCGAGTTTTTTGGACCAATCACAGGGTGAAGGAAAGTAAAAACAAAGCTATTCCATATCGCCTTTCGACACACGGTGGAAAATGTCTCTACCTGCGCTTACTTGCATTTTGTTGTTAGTCTCGAAATTAAAACTATTTGATTCGATTTCTGTATAAAAACGAGAACCGTCAAGTTCCCGGTTTGTGTTTGTGAACATTTGTGTTATGCATCTAAACATTTGTCTCCCGCAGATGACATGGACCTTTTCCTTTCAAGATATTTGCTAACATGCTCAACTGGATTTGATAGTTATGAGATTCAATTATTTTACCTCATAAGGCGACAGTAAAGGTTTAGGAAAAGCGTAGCCCCAGTCAATGGACAATCGTGGACAAGCCACTTGCACCCATCTACAAAGTGACAAAGAAATATCAGTAAATCTTGGAAGCTAAGCTACGTTTTCATTGCAGACGGGGTTCGAACCCTATTTCAGAAACAAATTTCAAGGACTATTCCTAGACTTTTCCAGGACTCAGGCTAATTTCTCCAGGGCTCCAAATTTCCTCTCCTACCCATTCATAGCCAAGATTTCAACATCAATTCTCCTTACAGTCGACATAGAATTCTTTTACGTAAATTCTAAAAACTTTATTGCTTGATTTTGGCAGATTTCCGGGACTTTCCAGAACCTGTAGTCTTTTATCCACGACTTTCCATCCTGGAAAAAGTCAAAATAAAATTCCAGGACTTTCCAAGTTTCCCAGGACTCGTACGAAGCCTGCGCAGATGGGTTGGAGTCACACTCACAGGCAAGACGGACCACAGTATGAAATTGACAATTTAACGAGTTTTAGTAGCATGCTGGGAAAGTTTCCCATACGGTGAAATTTTATAACGTCATCGACGGAAAAAGTAATGTGGCTCATTCCTCAACCAAACTTTTAAATTTCAAAAATTGAAGAAGCACTATCTTTCAATAGCTTTCATCCGTGGTAATCATATGGAGCCTACCTCTTTTTTTTTGGGGGGGGGGGGGGCACATTGGAAAAAGACTCATTAATATGAGATTTTTGTTAAGGACACTTGACAAAACAGAATTTACGTGAAGACGGTTCTTGTCTTATCTTATCGACGGAAAGCAGTTTTCACATCTTGACAAGAAAAGCAACTTACGCTTCCACGTCCTCGAACAATCCAAGTTTACCCGGAAATATTTCAGACATGAGTACAATTACATATTCCAGGCCCGCCTTGCTGAATCGTTCTTCTAACTTCTGCAGATAAAATTAAAAGACGAAAGGATTCATGAAATCTTCTTTATGAGCTCTTTAGAAAAGATGATAACATGAATAATAGCCGTCACGAGCAAAATATCCCTGAACTAGGGGTATCCCCTCAATGACGGCATCGAATACAAGGGTTTTAATCAAAGTTTGTGTCCCTCAAATGGAGAAAACGTTTAAATAAGGATGCCCAAAAAATAGAGATCCCTCTGCATAGACGATAATATTCCACACATTACATCGTAAGAAAACTGGAGAATTTAAATTTAAATTTGCAGCCTCCCCCAAAGTTAATTGCATCAGAAAAAATTATATTTAGATGCGAGAATGACTTGATTTTGTCCAGAGAGAGTTTGAGTCATGTCTTAGAGTGCATTTCGATAGTGCGCCGTAATACCAAAAACATAGTAGTCACCAGCAGATGTCCAATCACTACAATCACTACGAAAATATAATCAAAACCCGATGGGAACTAAAATTAAAAGGTACAGTGAGAGCAACATTATTGACCGAGTCACGATTGATATTTGCCTTGCACCTGATTGGTTGAGAGGGTAGCTTGGATTGTTCACGTCAGTCAACCCATGACATGGCGAACTGATTGCCGATTACTTTCAACGCACATTTGAAGGTTTAATTTTGAATCACACAAAGTAGAACTCCGTTCAAAAAGTATATTTACTCATAAAATTTTCACATTTTAACTGTATGCAATACCTCTAGCACCTTTGGACTTCCTTGCCTTCCCAACGTACTTAGAATGAGTCCAAATTTCTTAGCTCTTGATGCTGTAGTTATGGCGTCTTTCCTCGCTTGAAACATGGCATCAATATCGTAATATTCCCTGGAAAACACTTTGCTATAGGGATCGTATCTGCGATGAAAGCGAAATTGCAGTAGAATTTTAGTTAAAAGTTGTTTGTCTCAAAGGCCCAGAAAGGTATACAATATCTAACAATCCAAAGCGTACAAAGCGGTAGGGGGTCTGTTTTAGTGAGGGCATAGGGAAAATACTGGAACAGACGGGAATCGCACTCTGTCCACACAGACAGTATGCCTTTACTAGAGGCAAACAATTTTGTAATCGAAAAAGTGATGAATTTTTATTCACAGAATTACACGAAAGAGGTCTGAAAAATCAGGCTTCAATGATGGCTCAATCTGTGCTGCCTCTCTAGCTGTTGAGCACAGCAACCAATTGAAACAATATGAAGCTACATGTTATGCAAGGCAAGGCTATTTGTTACACGTAAAAAAATCTGCCTCTTGAAGTTCTCTATGTGTACCTGTATGCTGGTGTAGATGGGTTAGCAATCATGACAGCCTCTAAATGAAACCTTCCATCACCTAAGTAACTAAAAAAAACGTTTAAGTTTAAAGATCATTCCAGTGAGAAAAAATTGAAACAAGTACCTGCTGTGGTCGGTAGCATGTGCCTAAATGATAGCCGCTTCTTACAATCAAAATGGTAAATACAGTGACAAAACAAACATTTAATTAGGAATAATTGCAATAATAACACATTAATCAAAAACATAACACTTACTTATCTGTTTCCCAATTTAGTTTTTGATAACACTTTTACTCAATTTCCACCCAATTAAATGATTAACCCTTTCACTCCTATGAGTGACCAAGATAGAATTTCTCCTTACAATATCAATACAATATCAAGCAGACAAGTGATGAACTAAAGGAAAATATCAATTAGGGTAGTTGAAGTTCATCTAGTACCAAATGTGACCCTCCATGGGAAAACGGACACTAACGCTTTTCCGTTAAACGGTTTAGAAAAACGGTTTTAAATGGATACTAAATTATACTTAATTCTCCACACTAACATCAAAAGAATTGTATGGTAGACAGCAAGGAGAATTACTAAAGAGATCTTGGGAATGAAAGGGTTAAATGATTTTAAGTTAGTCTTCAGAACAAACATGATTATTTTAGTCAAAGTGGGCACCGTTGTCGCTAGGCAACATCGCTAAACAATAAATATGCCATGGACACAGCAGGAAGAATGCCAAACAATTCTTCCAGAAATAAGACAGAGGCTCGATGGGAGTTTTCCTGACAAAACAACGGACATGGTGAAAACACGAACAAACTGCCTTATTTTCATCCTAAAAGTAACAGTGATCCTTGGCTCAGATCATTGTTTTATTTATAAGCAAATAGCTTCAGATCTAAAGATCTTTAGATCTTCAGATCTAAATTTTTCATGAAACTAAACCACTACTGACAGTACTAACAACTAGATTTACCAATACAAATAATAAGAAAGATTTTCAAAAGAATGTTCAATTTGTTTAAGAATACTCGCTATGAAAGAGTTGGTGCAGTTTTCTTAAATGCACAATGAACTAAATTACATATGATTAATTCCTTGTTTTGCTTAATAATTTTCTTACATGAATGCATCCTTGTCTTTTATTCTGGGAGCAGTGCAGCCCAGAATCTCTCCAGGTGACAATGGTTTACACTGCGGAATCTCTACCTGATAATCTTTACACAGGTCTTGATATACAGCCTGGGTAAACAACAAATTAAATACATATATGTCAAAATTATTTGAAAGTATGAACACAATAAAAGGAGACACTGGGTCCAAACCACAGGGTTTAAGTCTCAGCCAAGTCACTGTGTTGCATTCTCTCTCCCCTCCCTCTAGCTTGGAGAGAAATGGGTACCAGTGGGTTGTCATGGAAACTTGACAAAATGCCTGATAGTGAACCATGTGAGATGCTCCTCCCATCCAGAAGAAGCAGTCAACCGACTGTCAACCGACTGTCAATCAATATATTGGTTAAGTATCGACGAACTCTCGACCAATATATTGACCGCTATATCAGTCAAGAGTACCAACAATAAACATGATCCCAATACTGTCCCATCAGTGTAATCATTTAATACATACTTGAAGTGTTGTCACAAACTGGATTGTGCTCAAAAGTGCAAGTGACTTTCCAGCTTCAAAATTGTGTCTGACTGTGTTGACAAAATGTGTGGCATCCAGCTTTATGTCCACAAATACATATAACATCTTTATTCCTTTAGTTGAGTCAATAGGAACTATAAAACAATGAACAAATAATGAACCTTTTCACATTATCTTACTTACAGTACTGTATATATGGTTACTAATTGTTTAGGGTCTTTCAATTTTGCATCAATAGAAAAGACCAAAAGTTGCAAATATAATGAGTTGAATTTCATGAGGGATATCTTGTACCAAAACAACTTAGTCTAATAAAGTGTCATTTTCAGTCTTCATAACCATATTTGATAAAAAGAAAGTGCTAACTTGCAACCAACTATCTTCATGGTCATTGTAGTAGTAATAAAGCTTTATTTGAACTTGCCTATTGTTTAGCACAACAGTGCTAGTTTGAGTGAATATATACATAAATAAGTCACAATTAAAAAAATTCCAAAAAAAAAAAAAATTGATTAATCTCTTCATGGTTTTATTATGAACCAACATAATGACCAGCTCCCAGTTGGTTTGTTAGCTCAGTAATGGTAGAGCACTGCATTGGTATTGCAGAGGTCATGGGTTTGAATCCAGCACAGGCTTGAATTTTTTTTATACATTCATAGCCACTGATTGCAACACTATTGTTTGCATCAAAATACCATGCTACTGACATTGAACTGTTGTGTTGCTTAAGCATCAAAGTTATAAAGCAAGGATTCCTCAAAAAAAATATCATTCAAAACTTAGATATATCTTCCAGCAGAGAACAGAGAGCAAGGGCAATAAAAACACAAGGCAACTTGAAAGAACTATAAAGTAGAAGGTGAGACAAAGGGGACTTCAAAAGGTGAAACTGGGAGGTTAGAAGAAAAAGATCAAGGCTGAAAGGATTCAGTTGTGGTATAATATGAGTTTACATTATGATGAAGAAGATTAAGTGATGTCACATTTTTTTGAGACATTTAACAACCATGACAACTTACTCAAGCAGCTGTGGCCATAGTGAACCATAAGATCACAACCAAGAGCCCTTGCAGTGAAGTCATCAACACAGCAAGCACCATACGTGACATCCCCCATGATGACTGTATCACAACCTGTGAATCTAACACAAAAGTCTCACTGAGTACAATGGCAGTCATCCAGAGCTGAAAACCTGAGCCACTTTCTGTATGAATTTTTTTGAAGTGATGGGCGAAAAAGTATGCATGTGCAGATTATCTTACAGTTGTAATCCTTCAGAATCCACCATAAATCATATAATTATTACATCATAAATGAATAAAGGGGGTAAGTTTCTAAAGAAACTGTGGTGCTGCATTGGTGGGAGAGTATAACAGGATAATTTAGTATTATCAACTGAGTTAATAGCATAAATTGTCCACCATTAAGAGTTTCAAAGCTGATGTTTCCAGCGTTAGCCCTTTGCTTTGACAAAGGGCTAACACTCAAAATGTCAGCTTTGAAATTACATGATAAGCTGAACTATGCACACATTTTGAATGGTTTTTACTTAATATGAGCTATTGTGGGACAGATGCATACAATTTACTTGACGTCACCATTGATAACATTTTGCTTTGTTATCGCATAAAACAAATAGATTGCACTGCATTGCTATAGGTCTGTACAGTAATGGATCATGGAAGACGTTAAAACATAGTAAGACCATCAGTGACACACTATTACTGAACAGATACACAGCAACATGGAATCATTTTGTTAATTGACAAATGCCTGTTATACTTAGGCAAGCTGTCAGTAGGTAAACAGCTGGCTTGCAGTCCATTTAAAGTGAAATAATTATCAACTGCTACTTTTTACAATCCTTCCAACATATGAAATGTATCAAACAATTTATGTGTACAAATAACAAAATACAATTTTAAAAGTTTGGTAGGAATTGGTTTGAAATACCTTTCTAAAATGTCTGCTATAGTGCAAGCATACAAGAGAAGTCCTTCAGGGAACTGTAATGCCACTGATGATTGAAAAAAAAAAAAAAAACAGAACATGAAACTGACATTGATTTATGCCTATTGAGGTTGAAGATGACATCATATTTTTTCATTTTTTTTCATGGCAACATTTGAAGGCCAAGGTCTGCATACAAGATCAAATGACAGAGGGACTAAAGCTTATCATGATTTCTATAGCATGTATTGATAAGGAGAACTGCATTTCCACCTCACCCTTTCTTTTGTACTCATGGAAGATGCCATTATGCTGCAGCATAATGGTTAGTGCGCTGGACTCTGGCTGGAGAGGTCTGGGTTTGAGACCAAGTACTGGTCTCGCTTGGTCAAAACACAAAACACTTTATTTTTACAGTGCCTCTATCCAACCAGGAGTATGAATGGATACTGGCCAATTGTCAGGGAAGTCTGATAAAATGCTGGGGAGTAACCTAGTGATGGACCAGCATTCCATTCAGGGGGGGAGTTGTACTGATAATACTCCTTGTTGCTTCATGCTATGAAAACCCAGATAAGCTCCTACAGGATCAGGGTCACTTAGCTAGGGTAAAGAATTCATCTTTTTTCCTTTGCACTCAGGTGGAGAGAGGCATTATGAGGTGGAGTCAAGTGTGTTGCATAAGAACACAGCAACAAACAAAAATTAACAAATAATGTGGCTTATTTACCTCTTTTAGCATTTATTTCTTTAATCCTCCACACTGTCTTGAAGATTTCAAAATTGTAGTTAGGAGGTAACTGTTGTAAAAGGAATAATTACCTCAGTCAGAAAAGTAATAATTACCCTGATCTCTATATTAAGTGAAAATCTGATATATAGAAAATGAATTGTAGCTGGTTGGTTAAACTATTATGACCTGTTTTTGGGGATGACCATTCCAGAAAAATTAGTTACCCAGAACACACTCTTATAAATGCGTCACATTTCAAATACGCACAAAAACAGTACCAGAAATAAAAGTGGATGGACAACAATGGTTAATTCAGTACACAGACTGCAAAATTAGAATAAACTTGAAAAATAAGACCTGATTCTAAAATAACAATCCTACAGGCCTCAGTGATATAAAAAAGGATATAGGTTTCCGGAGAGCAACTTACAATACATTTATACTTGAGGAAGTCACATTTTTATTCCGTTTTTTACCCTCAGTCTGGTGGCTAAAAATTCCCCATGATGATTCTAGTTGGATTTTATTTAACTAAATCAGTTGAAAGGAGCTTTAAATAAATTAATTTACTTTTTCAACCCTTTTACTTCCAAGATCTCATTAGTAATTCAGTCCTTGCTGTCTGCACAACAATTATTTTGATGTTAGTTCTGAGAAGTTGGGTATTGGATCAGCTAATAATCTCAGTTTTGATATTTTTCTTTATTCTCATCACTTGTCTGCTTGATATTGTACTGATATTGTAAGGAGAAATTCTTTCCTGGCCACTTACGGGGTTTAAAGGTCAAGTGAACCCAGGGTCATGTGAAGTTTCTCGTTATTTACCTGTCTCACAGCATCTTGCAGCTCAAGATTGTTTACAATCTCATCTGGAATCTGACGAACAACTCTTCTCTTATTTGCTCCTATTTCTAAAATAACAGGAAATGGAGGGCATTTCAATAACAGAGGGCTAAATGAATGCTTGACTACATGTAAATGTTTGTAAAAGATATCTTGTAACTTGAAAACACAGTTAAAAATTTTAAGCGAGTTTGAAAATTTTAAGCTAGTTTGACAATTTAAACTGGTTCAAAAAAAATGAAAGCAAAAAAACTTGAACCATAACAAATAAATAATGAAGAAATTGGAGCTGAGCGAAAATCTTAATTACCATATTTTCCCCCAGGCTCAGAAACTTAGGCATCTATACCGGGTCTACGGCTGAGGATTCCGACTAGTATATTGAGTTATGTGTAACTGTGTAAGGTTACGAATAAGGCAAACCAAAACAAAACAAAAACGAATTAATTTATTGTGCTTAGGATCCATTTATAGAGTACAACATGACTGTAAATTTTTTTTTGTGTGCAGCTTCAGGGAAGAAATGCGACCGAAAAAGGAAAATAAAAGATGAAATTGCGCTAAAAATCAGTTTTAGTGTGGGAACGATTCAAATCTGTTCCTTCTCTAGCTATTCGAACGTGAACGTATGCACGTGCACAGTGTATTACGAGCCAATATCAGTTACAATGTACCTGCGAGTTTGTCAGTCGTCTGTCCAGCATTAGACTTAGTTCCGACAAATCTCCTTCTTGTGTTATTCTTGGCAGAAACTCGAGTACAACTCGCTTTGTCCTCAGACGTGCGGCTCTCCGATGCTTCGGCCATGTTAGGTAAGTATGCTTTGTTTCAACGCATACGAAATGTTTAGTGTTTATTGTTTATCCGCTGACACGAAAATGCTGATCTATCGTAGTTTATATCCCATTTCCCATTTCCCGTCTCCTATTTTCATTTTCAAGCGTATTTGTTTCGTGGAAGCTTTTCAGTAGCCCCAGCCATTCTTTTGAGGTAAGAGAGGCCGAATGGATGATTAATAAGAAGTAAAGAAGTGAAAAGTAAAGAGCGCCCCCCTCTGATCACAAGAGGCATCTAAGGGTGAAGTGAACGCATGATCGCACTTAAGATAGCTTTCCAGTAGAAGTTGGAAACACCCTGTGTAGCAAATACGAGATTGTGCAATACGATCGGACTATTTTTAGAGTTAGCAACAAGCTTGCGTAACTGAGTAATTCAAGCCATGTTTTTAATTTGTCAAAGAATGTTTTTGAAGTTTGACCGTCACACTTCGCAACGATAATTGATAAAACTGTACAGTAAGAATCGCTTTTACAAAGAAAATCATTATTATCTGCAAGATCCTAATCAAAAGACAAGTGCAATTCCAATATCATTTGTTATTTCCCCTTTCTTTTTCATCATTACCAAAGAAGGCATAGCCTCAACTAGATTCCACAATCCTTAATGTAAATGACCTTGGTCCCATTCTTGTAGAAAGCATTGCATTCAAGCAATTCGTAAAGGGTCAAGCAGAAATTCAAACTTTTTTTGACCAGAACACGATATCGATCGGCGTTGCAGAATCAATCAATTAATCAGAATTAAACGGAGGGGAACCCCCTAAGGAACTTGTCTGGACACACGTCGTGTAAAACGTAACCAGTTACTAGCACGTTCATCTTTGTGGTTACACCACCAGAGAAAGACTTACCCATCCCTAACGAAAATAGAGTCTAGAAACTTAGTCACAAAGGATTTAAAAATTTTCCCTCGTTTACATTGTTCCTCTCTACCACATTTTAAAGTATCTTAAAGATGTTGACTAAACACTTTTGAATAACAGTTATTATTATTTTCAACACTGGAAATGGTAGAGGGGTTGTTATATACGCATTTCTCAAAACCATCTCTCCAAGTTCGTCAGTGTCGTTGTCATTGCACAGCAGGTCTACATCTACACCCAATAGGGAGTCCAAATCTGGAAGGGGAGAGAATTTGCTAGGACACCGGCTACACCTATGAAGTCGCATGTGGGTCTCACCTCCTAAATACTGAAAAACTTATGAAAGCCTTGCAATTCTTCGCAAAGATACACAAAAGATCACAGCCAATTGTACTCAAACCACTGATTTGACTTTTATTTCTTAACACAAGATGCATGGAAGTAAATTTACGTACGTGTTTTTAGATTATGTACGTTTTTAATAAAGGAATAAATAACCAATAAAATTTAAACGGTTGAACCTGCGATGGTAATCCAGAGTAAAGCCCATGAAAAATTTTGGCAACAAACCTGACCAACAGAGAACGTCGCTATACGGGCTCGACATTTACAAAGTAAAATATAATTTTCTTCATTACGTAGCACGTAGCAAAGAAAGGGAACATTGTTACAAGAACCTTCTTCTTGAATCAATCTAAATTACTAAACTATGGAAAATGATTGTATTGACTATCTGTAAGGATTTTATTCTTTTAGCGCTATGTAACTAAGCACAGTTCTAAAGTCTGAACACGTTCTAAAATCATTCCGTGCAGAATTTTTATTTTTTACTTTTTCTTTTTCGGTGTCCATCTCTTTCCTGAGGCAACTTCGGCAAACCACTCATCACTCTTATCTTCTGCCATCGCCTGGAAGAAATAATGTCAAAAAGAAAAAATAATGATCGGTAAAATCTTTCAAAACACTTGCGTATCACAGATTAGGGAAAAAATTTGATAAACTTCGGCCCGCGAGAAAGCATGTGGCCTTAAGCTGCAAGAAGTATGCACGGACTCTGGTACTGATAATGCCTCGTTATTAGTGCCAGACCCCTGGCAAACCTCTCCACGACTCGTCTCAAATCAACCCGTGGGCGGAGAAATGCTCGTCGTGCAGCGCCAATAATAAGGACCCTGCTCACAGGCTAACTAGATGCGAGAACACTTTAAAAAGTTCAAAACTCACGTTCTCGGCAGTAGAACACTTTTAGTTTTTTTCCCTTAACCCGTGGCTAACGGTGTTTGATGATTTCAATGCAATTGATTTGCCGAGTTCGACATGTACCTCTAAAACACGACAAATAAGCAACTCACTGTATCAAGAAGTTCGTCTCCTTTTGGATCCACTGTTGACAACTCTCTAAATGCTTCATCGCCAACAAAACAAATTTCATGTCCATCCTGAAATGAAAGGTAAAACAACACATTTAAATTTGAAGGTAGTACCGACGTTTTAACCAACAGATTGTCTGAGCAATGCACCTTGATGAATTTCCTATAGAGTGAAGGAGGAGGAAGGCATCATGTTTATTTTCCAACAGGTATGCCCTACCTAAACCCACAACGCTCTCAGTTTCATGTACCATTTTTATGAAACCATAACATCTTTTTCCTAAACTATGATTGTTGCACTACACGGCAAAGGGCAAGACAGAACGGAGAGAGCTCTCACATCTAATGAGTCTTTTCATCTGAACAAAAGATGAACTTCATTTTGGTTTTGCACTTTGTTTTTGTGATGACCATTTAAAAAATGGATATGCATCGCAAGTTTTTAGCTAAATGCATCAAGACATGGGGCTTGGAAATCTTTGAAAACAAATAAAACAATAGAGAAATATGTTTTTCGTCTTGTCACGAGCGTGGGACAAAGAAAAAATTCTGAGTCCCCATGAGGAATCGAACCTAAGACCTGCAAATTCCGTGCTCCGATGCTCTACCACTGAGCCACAGAGACTCTACGATGGGCGAGGTCCATTACGAAGTTCATATGACACGCGTCCTGCTTACTGCTAAAATCAGCCGTAAAAAAAAAAAGCAATAAAAAAAATTATCATTCTTAACAAGCGATCAGAGTTTCTGTTGTTCTTCACATATTTAGCAATCTCAAACCCTTTTATGACTTGTTCCAGACCAGTTAAAATGGCTGCCATAAAACAAACCACCACATGCAAGGTTGTCTTATCTGTTATTCATAAAAGAAATGCTTGTAGACATACAGTAGAGATCCCTTTGTCAAAAGAAGGATGTTGTTTAAGTGATAAGCAACTTAAACTAACTTTTCCGTAAAATAACTTTTGATAAAGCTTACTGTAGCAGAATCAGCCAATACAACCGCTTTCACTAATGACGAGATAATATGGTTCTTATCAACTGAGTTGATGATGTAAATTCAGGTCTCTGTAAAGAGATTCTAAAACTGACGTTTCGAGCGTTTTCCCTTTGTCAGAACGAATAGAAGAATTGAAGGTTGTGTGTGGTCTATAAACAGAAAAATTGGAGCTAAACTACATGTGGGTATGGCAACGTGCAAATGAGTTGGAAAAAAAAGGCGCTCAATGATAACGTGAGGATTAAGAGTGCCGATTAGAAAGATAAATGTTGGCTGTAGAGTTTTGCCGCTTTCTTGCAGCATCACAGTTTCTTTTTAAACGTACCCCCTTTATTCATTAAAAATAGCTGTCCAAGACCTTTTGATTACTTACTATGAATCCACAGTCTATTTCTAACATGAAAAATTTATCCACTATGGGTGGGCCAGTGGCCCCAAATCGAGATATGTCCAGAAATGCATGCAAAATTTTTACTTTCGACATTGTCTCTACCAGAGATATTTGACTTAAATGTATTTGTTTTCGAAAATTGTAACGGTTATGATAAATTGGTAACAGGACTTCAAATTCTTGTCATCCAATTCTGTCTGTAATCAAACTCGTGATTGACAAATTTGACTCCTGCTTCGCGCTCGTCCAATTTTGTTAATCACTCGTTTGATTACAGACCGAATTGGACTCCATTCGGTCCTATTACCATTAGTATATTCACGCACCACGTATAAACCCTTTGTCATCCTCTATATCGGGAGCGCAAGAACTAAGCATGACTGATGGTGCATTTGGCCGATTCATCTCTATTTTCTGGACTGACTAGGTTATGGGTTTGTCTGAGTTGGTAATGTAAATTGGCCACCCTGACGAATTTTCTAAAGCTGACGTTTCGAGCATTAGGTATTCGTCAGAGCGAATGTATAGACAGTGCCCTTCTTCCTCTACAACCTACCGGATCAGCTAAGATAACCACTTCCACTGTGGCCTTTCCTGGCGTGTCCAAACTGACAAGTGGTGTAAGTATTGTATGACCTTCATTTTTCACCAAAGATTCAATCTCTGGCAACTGTTTGCTTGGACATGAGAAAGCAATGCGTCCAAATGCGGTTGCATGATCAACTGGGTGTCCAAGGTGAATAAGTTCAAGCTTACACTTGTCTGAATCATATCCTAACAATGCTGTTGTCTCTGTCTTTTCATACAGTGTCATCCCCAATAAATTTTGCCAGTATAGTAAAGATTTGGCAAGGTCTGAAACTCCAAGGGAAACTTTTTTTACTGGATCTGTTGAAGAAAAAATAGAAAAGGGTTTATAAATTATACTTCTTCGGCAGACCTTTTACCTGGCTCTGTAAGTATAATGCTAAAAGCTGTCTATCACAAATTCCTCAATCTGATTGGTCATACTACTCTTTTCTGTGATACACAGAGAATTAAGTGAGAATCTTTACAATGTGTGCTTGTAAACCTGATCAAATTAAAACATAAACCTGTTTATGAACTGCTACTAGATTTACATGAAAACAATTTGACTAGCTGCTGTCAACCTTGATGTCCAATAGCTGATGCAGGCTTCACCATCATCTTTTATCGTGCAACAGAAGTCTCAAGCTCATAATCTTATTTTTGACCCTTAAACCCATCATAATACCTAGCATCTAATTCCTACTTACAATTTTTCCCCTTAATAAAACACAAAGGTCATGAGAATAAAGGAAATGACACCAACAAAAGAGAATCCTGATTATTAAACAAATTCTCCTTGTGAGCACCATAAGAAATATAATAGTAAACAGTAGGGAGAATATGCATAAAGATGTCAGGGTGTAAAAGATTAATTAACAACCCTTTGGTTGGTTGCCTATTGTTTGATACTTATCACAGACCTTTCCTTACACCACTTATCATGGCTAAAGAAAACTTTTAGAAGACCAAAGCCTTGTTAGCTAACCTAAATACCAATAAAGCAATGCACTTTTACCAAGCATTAACATTTGACCCCTAAGAGTGACAGGCATCTAATTTCTCCTTACATAGTATCACCCCTGAATAACAAATCTAGGTCATGAGAATACAGGAAGCTTTTACTTGTTAAACAGATTCTCCTTGCCAGCATCTTAGAAAATATAAAGAGAACAGTGTGCAGACTATGCATATACTGGCATTAGGATTTAAAGGATAACAGGCAATGCAGACTCCATATTGCTTATTTTTCAGCAAAAAACCTTATCCAAGATTTAAATCTGTGAGGAGCTGATTGTCATCATTTTTTTTCAAGACAGTATCCATGTAACACTTGAAGAAGGAACTAAGTTCACATTCATTCATATTCCAACTTACCACCAATAACATCCTGGTCTACCAGAGTAAACTTGTAACCCCCAGGTGCTTTGACAGTGAGACAACCTTCTCCTTCTTCTGTGACAGGGTAGCTGTGTTGCTTTGCATTTGACACAGCAGTCTTTGAGTGCACAGTTATTCCCTGCACAAACAAGAAATAGTGACTATATTCCTGTCTTAAAGTGGTTGTTGCTTTTTAAACAAAACCTAAGCAATAACCTCAGTCCAAAATGACCTCTGCAGAGTTTATTATATCTTGCAGAGGATAATTTATACTCAATAAACTTTAAGTCAATTTGCACAGAGGAAGGAATGATTATACAAAAAGGGATCAAACCCAGAAAGGCTCAGGTCTCAGTTTAGTTAGTTCTTTTAAAATCTTCACTTTTAGCCCTTTAACTCCTAAGATCTGATTGTTCATTCTCTCCTCCAGCTATTACACATTTCCTTGTAAATGAGTTATGAGAATTTGGTATTAGATCTTAGTGTTACGTGGTAAGTTAGAGTATTCTTATTACCTTTTTGATGGATAATGTATGGATATGATGGGGAGAATCTACATGTTAATCACTTCTGGGAGTTTGAGGGTTAACCTCTATGCTCAAGGGATTTGTGAATACTTTAATTTATTATCATAACAGCAATAATCTATTTCGTTGTTCCTGAACATGAAAACCTCTTGGATATAAATTTTTTTTCATCTCAAGTATACAATTAAGCCACTCTTGCTGTCATTCCTTTGGAAAAGTCTGCTAATTTGTTGATGTAGGAAGACACCTAATTTTAATAAAGGGTGTGCTGTGGATGTAACCATCTGGCAAGGAATAACCTCAGGCCTGTAACTCTATAACCCCTATGAGCAATTAGCATCTAATTTCTCCTTTAAAAAATTCCCTTTGTCAGCACCTTAAGAAATGTATAAAGAACAGTATGGAGAATATGCATACTGATGTTAAGATGTAAAGAGTGAAAAAAAGGGTCAAGTTGGCATGTTATTTTTTAGAAAGGGAGGAAAACAAAAGGATCTATAAGAGCTCTATGATACAAGGACAAGCTACAACACTATCAACCAAAACAATGGCAGCTATTACTGGAATCAAACTAGCATTGTAAGATGGAGGGAGAGAGTTCTTACTGCCACATTATCCCTGTTAACCCCAGAAGAGGAATTGTATTTTTGTTGGCAGGGGAAAAATAGCCATTAAGGTTCCATATCCCTGGTGGTAGATAGTCACCTGAAAATCATTTCCTAGCTGATATGTTTTAATTCCATAGTTGTACGTCAGTTCCACAACAAAATGATCATCCTCTGGTCCAAATCCTGCCATTGTTTTACTCCACTTGCCATCATAGGGTCTGGAATAATTCATAAAATCAAATTGGTTTACATTATCAACAAGTGGCTACTGAACTAAACTTTCAAAAGAACCATCAATGAACATCAAAAACTAAGATATTAAGTTTCACTCAACAGAATCCCACACTCTAATCAATTCAAAAGTAACATCTCAGAATTCTGATTTCTAGTCTTCCTTTATTTGAAAGGTAAAGTGATGGATTTCCAATCTCTGGGTCAAGTTTATTTGGCAAATTGTCTCAAAATCTCTTGTCTAAATTACTGACATCCTTTGGGTAAAATTATGGCCAAATTACATTTGACATGAACCACAGCCCTCACTAACACTTGATAATTTCTCTAACTGCAACACAATACAGTTCTCGTATAAGGATTGTGTAGCAATTTAGATGCAAAGTGAAGTGATTTGAGTAAAAAGTAAACTGAAAGCTGTCCAGAGGAAGTGGAAAGATTCTCATTCCCTATTTTTGCCAAGCCTTAATACACCTTGTTTGCCCCCCAAACTTTGGCAACACAGTTTTATTTAAAGGACTATGTGCCCCGGCCACCAGGAATGAAAAACAATTCCTAGATAAAATTTGTTAGTAGGAATGGGGGTAGGGACACAAATAACACTGGAGTGGTATAAAAAAAAATCTTGAATGATAAAAATGATTCATGCAAATACCCATTACATGAAGCTTTACATCCTTCTTCAAATTCTTCATGCCTCAAAACCTGTTGGACAAACAAATGAATTATATAATGTCTACCTCAGCTAAATGACTGTGGAGGGGGTGGGAATGGGGGTGAGAGCTTAGGAGAAGAGAAAAAAAAATTCATTGGTGGAAGAAGAAGAAAAGAGAAAAGGAGAGAGGCTGGAACCTAGTGAGAGTGAGAATGGAGAGAGATTATAAGAAAATGTTTCATCATGAAGGCTGAGAGATGACAGGGTGGTAGCAGGGGAGGGGAGGCAGAAGATGATGGTATAAGAACAGGGTGATTACCTCACTTCTATTTCTCTGCCATGATACAAATTTGCATAGAAGAAGGAAAAAAATACACAAAGAAAAGCAGAAATGATATGATGTGTCACTCAAGCCAAGTCAATTAACCTGAAATCCAATTTTTTATTACTCAAAGCCAAGCATAGAAAGTCAAATAAAATTAGGAATTCCTCACAATCAAATGGCAAGGTCAATACCAATATACAGTTCACAATAATACATGTATTTTTGAGAAGACTTCCGTTGAGTTTCAGCAGATATAGGTTTATTTATTAATTTATTTACTTTATTTGCCATTACATATAATATAACTGCAATTTACAACAACTGCGAAAGAAAACAAGAAAAGTTTAATGGCGAGGAAACCTCTTAACAACCAGTAAGGCTTGTAAGCTTATATTTAGTTCCTCAAGAAGAAGATGAATAAAATCGAGTAACCAGAATGCTGTCTTTTCTCAAAGGTTTTCTGATGTGTTATCCTTGTAACATTTCGGTTATGAACTTTAAAATTGATATAGATTTGAATATTTTGATAAACAGATGAAATAACTAAATGTGTGCTATTAAAAGCACATAACATCGGTAGGTTAACACTTGCTTCTGATATCACGGGACTATCACGTTATTACATTTCTAAAATCATTTTAAAATGTTCAAATCGTATCCACGGAAGACAAAACAACAATTTTTTTAGAGTTTAAAATTGTTGTTACAGACGATATTCGGTTCGATGGTAGCCAAAGACAATGCAAGTAAACTCAAACTCACGAGCAATGTTTCATTACCTGTTGGGTCAAGTTATACAATTTTGGATATTCTGTTCACAGCTGTGCCTATACTAAACATAAGATTTAAGGAAACTTTAAATCGCGAAAGAGCGCTCAAAAAAAGTGATACTAACCTTCATGCCCAGAATTTCGCGATAGAATTTCATCGTGTCGTTTCTGTTGGCAATTTTAAAGACAAAATGTAAAGCCCGCCGAAGAGACATCTTGATGAATTTGATTACAAATGTTGCGTGACGTTTTTGGATATCAGCTATGTGAGAAACAAAGGGAGACTGGTAGCCAGTCTGATAGATATTTTTTCCCATTCAAGATTGGGACATTGACAGTTTTAAATGTAGAAAATGATGAAATCGGAGCTAACATCCGATTCCGCCCTACGATGCTCCACCTCTGAGTTCCAGAGAAAATTCACTAGCGACTATGGCCATTGACCTTAACTCCGAGAAGTGATTAACATGTAATTTCTCCCTATAAAATCAATAACTTATTTAGAAAACTGGTAATGGCAATACTTAAACTTATCCGTTTAGAAGTTCTTATCTTGTTCTAACACTAAATTCTTGGGACTAATTCACAAGGAAATGTGCAGAAGTTAGAAGGGAGAATAAGCAATTAGATATCAAGAGTTAAAAATCCACATTATTATGTTCACATTTTGACACGCGCGTTCTGCACACTCCGAAGATCAGCTATTTCGGAAGTGATATCTTAGTAAATGGACGGTAAATTTTGAGCGCGAAGGTCTAGGGTTCGATTCCTAACGGGAACTTAGATTCTTTTCCTCTGCCCTAAGCTCGTGTCAAGACAAAAAAACATCGATCCTTCTACCGAGCGCAAAATTTACCAGCTGTCTTGTTCTATTTACCCAAGTGTAAAATGTGTAGTGTAGTGTTCTCCATTTGGATTCGAAACGATCGAACACCCTGTAGAACACTTTTAATTCTTTAATCCATTAACTGACAGCTCGTCAAAGATGGCTTCTCCTAGAAGTAAATAAATGTAGTCGGATCAAGAACAGAAGCTTATAAAGGCCTCGTGCTCGTCGATGAATTCGAAGGCCAAGGTTTGAATACCACATACTTTCTTCAACAATAAGTACATATGGATTTTCGCTACGGATGAGGGAGATCACAAAGTTAGAATAAGAGAGGGGGGGACGGGACGCTGAAACTCCTGAAGGGTGCCTGCTCTCCCTGATACCCTTGTTTCTCGTTCCCCAACTCTTCACTGTCAAGTATTTGTTCGCCGTTCTTGCTCTCGATTATGGCCAACAGCCAATTAAAAACCGGAGTTACCTCCTGTACACATTTGTTAACATGCAGCATCTGATCCTTTTAATCCCATTACGCGTCTGGCTTGCAATTCCTTTTCACGGTATCACGTTTGATAATATACTTGCAAAAATTTCAATAAGCTCATCGGCTGAGAACACGTCAATTAATCCCAAACAGAGAAGAAAGTTGAAATTGAGAGCAGAAAGTTGAAATTAAATTGATTGACAGGTAAGACGCGAAAGCACGCCAAAACAAAATGGCGGACAAGTTAGAAGAAAGAAACAGTGATTAAATTCAGAGTTTGAAGGAGAATGCGTAAAACAAAAACATTTCACGAAGGAAAATCAACTGGCTAAAAATTCTAGCTCCAAAACGGATATAACATTATGAACCAGAGACCCTGAATAAATTCCAGGAGGAGTTTCACGCAACAGTTTGTTCAAAAATACGGGATGGGTTACGATCGTGATAACTTTAGTGTGATGGTTACTGCTGTCGACCGATACCAAACACAGAAAGAGTACAAACGCTCAATTATTCTTGCGAGAGGTCTTTAAAGTTTGGTTAGCCTTGGAAAAATTAACTCGTGTTAATCATCCCAAATTGCACTCGAAATCATGTGATTACCAACAGAAATCAAATGAAAAGGCGACGGGAATAAAGGAAATGATAACCAGTTTTATGAAGCTCCTGATTGTCAAACAAATTCTCCTTGTCAGTGCCATTGGAAATGTAAAGAAAACAGTGTGGAGAATTTGAATGCTAGTTTTAGGGTGGAAAGGGAAAGTCATTTCGGATCGTTTTTTTAACTACCAAAAATCAGATAAGAGACCTTCAAAAGTTTACGAGTTTCATATTGGGTCGACTGACCTTAAATTTTGATACAAATATAATTTTCTCTCGTCTTTACATACATCTATCATTAAATTAAAATAACTATCTTGGGTATACATGGGCAGTAAATAATTTTCCCATCCCTAGTGTCAATACCTTCACTACTGGTTCTTCGTATGAAACGATAATTTTAACGCGTACTTTTCTGTCGAATTGGGAAAATAAGATGATAATACACTGCAGTTCGACGATCGATTCTTTAAGCAAAATTTTAAGTATTAAACAAAAGTAAATCGTGAACGTTTAGATTCTTAATGAACGTTTTATGTAGATAAATCACACAACACTATTGTATTCGGGATTTCAGACTCTGATTTTGGACTTACTTTTAACAGAGTGACTCCTAATACTAAGTGAGCAACATGGCTAACGATGGCTACAGGCAGACAAAACCATTGATAAATGAGATCTCAAGAAACTCCCCTTCCCATTTTTAAATTCTTTACCATACTATTTCCCTTCGGGATCGTTAGGTGACCAACTTAGTTCTCTCTGTTGTTCCATAGATTCTTGTCAGGAGGTTTAAAAGCAAAGAGCTATTGCCTTGAATGGTATGATCAGTTTACCAGCCTTTTCGACAACGTAATGGAACGCGTCGTCTGCGCAGATCTTTCAAGATACCATTACTGATCGATGTAACGATGAGATTAAACCTTACGATTTCCCACTGAGTGATCAAACATTTACCATAATCTAACCACGCTCCAGATTTTGCGGATCGTAGCTATCTTCATGTCGAGTTATTTCTGACGTCTCTTTATAGTTCATTTTGGCTTCGGCCTCGTCTTTTTCAATTCGTTTTTGTGCTTCTCTTCTAGCAGCTTCGTGGCAAGACTCCCAAAAGCTACTCATAACACCTTCTTTATCTGCACAGAAGTCTTCCAGTTCACCCCGCAGTTTGTCAGCAGCCTCATTATCTCCCGTCGCCGCGGAGCGCCACCGCTTTGTCAGCATATAGTTTTGCATCCAATAAAACCCCCAGGAAGAGCTCGACAGTTGCCCTTTCTCTGGCCTGGGTGGACCACTCTCGATAGGATCCTCATCTTCGTCCCAGTTCAGGAGGATTCGGACAAAGGCAACTCCGCTCGTGTGCACGTAATCGTTCTCTCGACACTGCACTGGTGTCACTTGCATCATCGGCGTACTCACGTGCGTTGAACCATAAGGTGTATCCCGGATATAACCAAACCTTGAAAGAAAAAAAATACACGAAACAAAGCTCAAGGAGAAAATCCTCCCCAGTTGAAATGCACCAAAAGGGCGTTCAACAACCTTGTTAGCCTTGTATCACCAATAAAAATTAGTCTATTGGGTTAAGTTTGGTTGAGTCTGTATTCGAGCTTAGTAACCCAGTCGGTGCTTGTTAGAAGTACTTCTACTACCCCTTGAATGGGATATTAGCCCAACGCAAGATTAACCCCCCCCCCCCAGCATTTCATCAGCCTTCCCTGACAATTCACCAGTACTCATTTTTCAGGGTGGAGAGAGACAGTATGAAAGTGGAATGTTTTGCCCAAAAACACAACATATTGACCCGGCCTGGTATCGAACCCAGTCCTCTCTTCTCGGATTTCAGCGCACCGACATTCATCTCCTACCAATTATCCAATTATCAACACAAAAATCTCTATTCCTTGCACGTTCTTTTTCATCTTAATTCCCCCATGTTCCATGATCAAGAATCCTCTTAAAGTAAGGAAATAATACCAGAAGAAGAATATTGATCAAAGAAGGTACTCACCTTTGAAGAATGGCTTCCAAGAACAAAAACAATCTTCGACTTCGGGTGGAACATTCAAATTCTACGAAAATGATTACAAGTTGTTGTTGGCTAACTCAAGCAAACACAGAGTAAGATTTATTTATTTCGCAACAGCTTGTTTCTAAATCTTTAATTAAAATGTTACTTGTACCTTCAAACAGGCTGCTTGCGTCTGCGGTGCAGTTGAACAGATTCAGCTGAATGAAAACCGGTAAACGAAAAGGATCCACATTCTTACTTTTTGGATCAGGAAATGGACTTACTGGGACGGGGACTAGATGAAAACCACAAGACGGTGCCTTCCTCGACCAAGAACTAACCTGAAGACATGAGTGAGAAGCCAACTGAATCAGGTGCTCTTAGAAAAATTACAACATAGAGAATATTAACAATTAACCATTTAACTCCCAAGATGAGATTGTTGATTCTCCCTTTGGCTGCTACACATTTCCCTGTAATTAGTAACGAGACTTTGGTGTTAGATCAAGTTAACAACCTCTCCCTGATAAGTTTGAATATTCTCATAACCTGTTTGCTGGATGATGTATGGATATTATAGGGAGAAGTAACATCTTAATCGCCTCTAGGAATTAAAGGGTTAAAATGAAACTGGTTCCTTCTTTGCAGAATTAATTTCATTTCCCTACCATGTCGCCCACGATGCACCCAGTTGCCGCGATCCAATGAAGTTCGATCTCAAATGCATGAAGAGGGGAGAAGTTGCCGTGATAACGAACTGTGCAAGATTCTGGGCGTGGGCTCTTGTGATAAGGATCAGCATCTAACGTGACAAATTTATAGGCAGGATCGCAGCCATAACCTGCATAGCGCAAGTAAACAGTCAACTATCAACTGAGGCACGTTTTTGGCCCAATCCATGTTTGAGCAAGGAGCTTCTGGAGGACTGGTTATTTTCTTATCGCCTGGGAGGGGTGGAAGGGGGGTATTGAAGCATTTTGGTTGGGTGACGATAAGAAATAACCTGCTCCCCCAATAAGGTTCTATAATGTTGTTTTCCCCCACCCCCACCCCCACCCCTATTGGCAGTTGCTCGGTAGTCACTTTGCTATAGCCCCCCCCCCCCCCTCGGTACTCTGGTGGCGACGAATGATACCCTCTCCGTTCCCCTGAACACATGGGATCCTCCAAAATCTCCACCACCATCCCTCCCTCTCAGGCGATAAATGACTAGTCCCTAAATCCTTCCCAGTTTTTGATAGCTAAAGTGCAAAAAAATTCCCAACAGATACAAACACTATCTATCGTTTGTGGTGAAAACAGTTACAATCCATCATTCACTCAACTAGGCATGACCAATTGAAATTAATAATTTATACAAACCACTCTCCGAATGGAAATTGCGACGAGCCGATCTTGTCCAAGTGCGCGGCTTCCGAACCGAAGAGCCCGCCGGACTTGCAACGATCTCTATATCAGGCGCTAAGAACTCTGGGGTCTCCTTTTCAGATTTGGTTGGCCAGATAGCGACCTCGAACCAATCAATTTGAAAGGCCTGTAAAAGATCAGACTGAAAACGATCCGACCGCAGACGATGCTCGTCGATAAAACCTTGGCGAGATACAAGAGGGCGATCGATGTTGTCCAGCATATCTGAAAATCAAAGATCAAATATGTTCTTTTTTAGAAGACGTGTCTGTGATGGTTGGCTATACTAACCAAAGCATTTAAATGTTTAGGAGACACGCTTGTTTTTAGCCAGTAAAAGGAATACTTATGCGTTGTGTTATTGAGGAAAGCTGATGATTGCTTATTCCTGTTTAACGCCTTCAAGAACAACTTCAAAATTCGATTTGTAGCGTGACTTTAGTATAAGGAATTATTATAACACGTTCTTGAAGTAAAGTTAAATCTTCATTCCAACCAAGTGGCCTACCCAGACGGAGGTTATTCCGGCTTCAAACAGTAGCAGGAAGCGACTGGGAGTACACACCCCCCCCCCCCTCCCCCGGCAAGTCCATCGCGACGTCATCAGGCTTCCCTGACAATTCGCTGGTACCCAGTTATGTTCCCGGGCGGAGAGACGCTGTGTGAGAGAGTAGAGTGTTTTTCCCGAGAACACATGTACACCACATTGACTGGACTAGGTCTCGTACCTAGGTCTCTCGATGCACAGTCCAGCACACTAACCATTAAGCCACCGCGTCGACCACAATACTTTCTTACCTATACCTTTGTTAACACTGCTCCCATAAGCCCGTGGATTCGAATTAGATTTTCTAGGAACACGAACCGGGTTAAATGTGCAGGGATATGATACAACAATATGATACGGGGTCTTAGAGCCGGAATTTGTGTAGGAACACGAAGCAGAAATTGTTTCGGATCCCTTACGCTGTGTCGACTTCAGAAATCACATGGCTAACACCAAGTAAATCGTTCAAACTTAATTACTCGTTTTAATCAGTCATCAAAAAGTGGCCAAATTAAACTTACCTTCCGTTTTCTCTCTCCAACACGACTTTGGAGTGAAATAAAAGATGACAAATCCCTCTACCAGTTTCTGGGCGGTGCTGTCGGAAGCATGTTTGATAAAGCCCCCTTCAAACAATTTCTAAGTTTGAATTCAAAAGAGTTTGGAAATCACCTCAACGCAGTTTGATTTAAAATACATAGCGAAAGAAGTTTCGCGACTCAATACAGAGATTCCATGACTCTCTTCTGACCTTAGAAAAACTTTTTTCCGCGATGTATAGCTGACCTGCCGATGGCAAATATGCCATTTTATAAGTTGGCGTGAGCCAGACAAGGTTCCTTTGAACGTGTCCTCGAGTAAATATGTAAGAATAAGATACCACGACCCAATGCTTTGAAATGGTGATTTCCAAATGAGAAAAATTTAACAGCTTTCCTTCTACCACCTCATACTTCTACATGCATGACATTCCGAGAATTCGCGCGATTAGGAAAGAAAATTTTTAACGAGCGTTTAAGTAAGCTGGAAGAAAATTTTTGATTCCAGGAATTTTTCAGGAATGCGCAGATCTTTCAAATACTATTCCACTTTAGAGAGACTAAAACTCCATCAAAACTGAAAAGAATAATCCACTAAAAAGTGCATCTTCGTTTCTTCTTGCATAAAGTGATAAATGTTTCCCTACCCGACCCCCAACATTAAACTTTAAGAAGACATCACCGCTGACCTGGCAGAGTTGAGTAGCTTGTTCCTTGGCATTAACTCCTTCCACGTTGAGTAAAATCCATGAAATCGCTTCCGAACTCAGAAAGCTGGCGGGTTTTAGCCCCTTGACCTCTGGTAGGAAAGTCATGCCCTTTCTGTCGAATAATTAGACGGTGGATGCCAAATTCATTTCTACCAAATATGGACATATTTAAAGTGTGAAGTTCTTTTTTATTCTCTTAACCAGAGAAAGGCGAGAGCGATTCTAGTTGTGTAGGTCAGGACTGGCTCGCATGGTTGGTTAATTGCGAAATTATTCTATTATTGTTTAGAGCTGCCTAACCACATCGGTAAATTCCTAAATAATATTGACTATTCTGTCTAAAACGGTGTTAATTGTTTGTCCTTGAAAGCAAAGCCCGCGCAGTAATATATAGTGTCGTGGCGTTAGCTCCACTGGCGGAGAGATCCGTGAAACTAAAGACTGAATGACTCACATGTTCCACACGCCTCAGATTTATTAAGTAAACTCTTACTGCCATCCTTTATAGCAAGACGTGTAGGCGAACGTTATGGGTTGGTTCTGAGTATCATAACTTACAATATCTGGCGGTTCCAGTGGAGTTTCTGTGAGCCTTTGAGGGTTTTTACACGTGTTTGCGGTATTTAACTTAGGGTCATGTGGTAGCTAGCGAAAACTGTTAATAATAATAATAACAATGACAATCTTTAATGAGGAAACTTTTTCACTAAAAAGTGGTTTACAAAAAGGACCTCGAAAATTAAAAATCAAAAATTTACAATGAATAAAAATGCTAAAAGATGCTGTTGTGACCCAAATGTGGATCTCAAATAAAAGGAAATATCTGAAATTCCGCAAAATGAGAAACAAGGCACACTGGTGTCGTGACATACAGATTTATCCAGGCCTAAAAGCGGAGCCCCAGTTAGTTTATATCACAGCCCTTCACTTTCATAGGATTGACAGGTCTGGTCGGTGACTTCTGACATACAATAAGTGCCTCATGTAAATTACAGGGAAACCTACCCAGGATCCAACATGGCCTCTGCAACACTCTCCAGCGATGATTCTATAGAGAGTTTGCCTCTGTCGAGTTTCACTGACGCGTCATCGACCGTTTTAGGTTGCTCACTACAAAGTAAAACCACGTGAATCGATGTTAGGGTATAGTAATGGTAATAGGACTTCGTGTCGTCCAATTCGGGCTGTAATCATACGAGTGATAACAAAATTGGACGACCGCGCAGCGGGAGTTCGATTTGTTTGATAACAGACTGAATTGGACGACACGAAGTCTTATTACCAATGAATCAACAAAATTACAATTTCCGAAAAAAGGAAGAATAGCCAAGTTATGAAAGAAAGGGAAAATTTGCATTAAAAGACTGGCAAAGGAGGCGTAAATTGTAAAATTTAGTAGTCTGTACACACTCTTTATGGTAATTGAAACCAAGTTTGTGATTGGTTGATTCAAACTACAACTTTGAATGTGGTTGGTTGACTTAAACTACAACCTTGAATGTGATTGGCGTATTGAGCTATCCTATTACAAACTGTCCGATAACAACTTGGCAAGTGAGTTAGTGGAAAATAGGAGTCTTTTAAAATAAATCACAACCGAGGAAATGGTAATTTTTATGATTAGCAGGGAAAAATCATATCAGCCATTGAAACACCTACTTACCCAGCGACCTCTCGAGATGGACTGGCATGGGAATCTGGACTTCCAAGTTCGTCTCCTATTCCCGAGGACGACCGCGATCCGTTGGTCAACGGACTACTGGGAGCAGAACTGTTTTCTCTTGTTACTGTTAACTCACAAGGGATGGGTCGGGATGTTTTATGCTCGAGTTGTTTACTGATTCGACGGGTTGGTATAGACATATCGGACTGTTTTCGATCCTAACGAGATGTTGGTTTAAATAGAAAATCAAAAGACACTTGTTACAAGAAAAAAAAGTTTGTCAGAATCCTTTGAATAAAACAAGGCGGAAGCTTAACCCTTCACAACCTAATGTCAGTATACAAATTATCCATACTGTTCTCCATACATCTCCTGCAGTGCTGACAAGGAGAAGTTTTGATTGATTAACAATCAAGAACTTCTTTAGTTGGTGATTATTTCCATTATTCTCGTTACCTAAATGTTTGATTCAGGGGTGAAAATGTAAGGAGATACCAGATGCGAGTCACTTTTAGGGAGTCAAAGGGTTAACAACCCATAAACTAAACAGAGCATGTTTTGATTGAGCGTTTTAAAACCAAAACCATAGAAATCACAGGAGCCAATTAAAAAAAATCAAAGAGGGGCCGAACCAAAAGGGGTATCCCTTTATATAGGCTAAAGGATTATGTGCCGCCCCTGGTGTGTGGTTTTTGAGTCATTTTGGCCTCGAAACAGGTGTGGATTTTAACCACTATGCTCTTAAATCTGACTTGTTGCTTCTTAGTACGCGGTCGCTAGGTCGCGAAAGACGCACTCAGGAGAAAACGAGAAGAAAAAAGGCACTCGAACCAAAAGTGTAGTAAAGTATTATTGCATGCTTCTTAAATATAAAAGTTGTCTTATTCGCAGCCATTGTTTAATGTGGGAGAGAGCGCATTGCGTGACAATTGTCTCCTTTTGGTGAGCGCGTTGGGTGACAACAATAAAACAAAGGCTGCGAAGGAGACTTATGATAGCTGTTCTCTATGAAATTTACCTTAGGGGTTGTAGGAGTTTTCTGAGTTTGATGACGTTTTATTCGATTTAGCACCTCAAGGAACCTCACGATTCCATCCACTACGTCGGCCTGCTGAGTTGATGTTTTCTTCTTTTCCTCCCGACCTGATCCTTTCACTTGACGCTGAGACAACGGCAAAAATGGCAATAGCAAGAAACGTGCTTTCCAATAATGAAGACTCTAGAAAAAAATACACACAAATGAAAAACCCTCAGAGCATGGACAAAAACCAAAAACAACTCAAAATAAATAACAGGGTAAATTTGTGTTAACAAATGAGTTGATAACGTAAATTGGCCTCCATAAAGAGTTTTAAAGCTGACGTTTTGAGTGTTAGCCCTTCGTCAGAGGGAATGGCGATTCGCTCTGATGAAACTATGCAAATGTTCATTAGCTAGCTAATAGGCTTTAATCCAACAGCAGCGGCTTAAAATGTATTAAAGTTCACATGGCAACCAGGTGAACAATCAGACATGGTTTGATGCTACTCTGGTTTACAGATTTAATGAATGTAACCGAAGAAGTTACAATTTATAGACCCAACGTTTCGATAATCCTGTCTAGTGCCTTCATCAGGGGTGATCTAAACGCTGCAACAAGAGGTCCTTTTATACGATAACAAATTAGCTGCCTTTTTTCTGACGAGGAGAAATAGGCGTCAGGAAGTAGGCCGCCATCATCACGATTTAAAGGAGCGTGAGCGAAGTTAATATGCCGAGCTTCCAAACAAAGACGCTGGTGGTAACACCGATTAGTGGTGATAATTTTAGAATTATCCCACCCAATTGTATGGTTAGTTAGGCATGTGTGGTCCGATAAAGCTGAATTTCCTTTTTTTGCAAAAGAAAACCGCTTTTTGATGCTATTTCAAGCATGTACCAAACTGACGTTTGGTTTGTCCGATGTATTCGTTGTCACAGTCATTGCAAGGAATAAAATAATAAATAGCGTCAGTTCGTTGTTCTTTCGTGACAGGATCCTTAGGTTTGGCAAAAATATTCCCTTAAAGTCTGAAAAGATTTTTGAGCAACTTTAACGTTGTGGCTATTCAAAGTTCTCTTGATGGATTCCGTAACACCCTGAATGTAAGGAATAACAGCAAAACCAGTCGCTGGTTCCCTTTCATCAGGAGTGCTACTAGTTGTACCTGGTTTTTGGCAGTTACGGAGAAAAGTTTTTGTGTAGCCATTCGCCTTTAAGACATTACAAACATATTTTCTCTCCTCAGCCTTCGAATCGAGTGAAGATGGTAGACAGTCAGCTGACTTAGTGACGCCTATTTATACCTCGTCAGAAAAAAGGCAGCTAATTAGTTATCGTATGAAAGGACTTCTTGTTGCAGCGTTTAGATCACCCCTGATGAAGGCACTAGACAGGAGAGTCGAAACGTTGGGTCTATGAATTGTAACTTCTTCGGTTACATTAGTTAAATCTGTAAACCAGAGTAGCATCAAACCATGTCAGCAGCGGCTTAGTTGTAAAATTCACTGAACTAGGAAGATATATCAATGAATGATCACAAATCATAATGCTAAAGTTATCATGAAGTTACAAATATATTTTGTAACGAAACTGCTTATCGAGATAATTCGATCTGTCAACGAAATGCATTTTATTGCTTTGACGAGCGCTGTAAAGAAGCTACTACTCTGACAAGTAGATGTCTTTAGAACGTTACTTCTAGGTTGACGAAGTCGCCGATTTCAGCAACAAAAGCAGAATAGAAGTACCTCAATAAGCTCCTTAAATTCACTTTCTCCGCAAAGATGTTGGTCCAAGTAGTTCCAGTTATAATTTTCCATTTCTTCATGCCGGAATTCCCCATAATTTGGTTCAAACAGTTTTCTTTGTGGGATCCAAAGGCGATAACTATGTACAAAGAATAATGAAAAAATAAGTCAACAACGAAGAGGAAATCAATTCAATAACCAAACAAAGAAGTGCATGTGTTTATAGCACCCAATTACTCCCAGTCGCCCTGCAATAGCCTGCGTTGCTGGCGGTCTGCGGTTTTGGGGACGGAGAGAAAAATGAAAGGCCTTTTTTCTCTCCGTCCCCAAAACCGCACAGCGCGCGCAACGTAGGCTACCCTGCAAAGTCTCACAGGGCGACCGTGACAAATCAAACAATCCGAGGAGTGAGAAAACACTGATGCTTTTGGATCTAAGGGGTTGAGAAGGAAGCGAAAATTTCATTTAACAATGATACGGTTGGAACGAAGTTCCAACAAATCATTACAAGATGGCCTCAAAGATACCATAAAAGAACTTGCTATAGCAATCTTACCTGTATTTGATAGGTTGCGAACCAAATTGATGGCGTGGTCTATACTTGGTCACTGTCACCTCATGTGAAGTCAAGCTTAACTTGTGCGAGATCCTTCCAATGCTAAGAAAGCATTCCTGGTGATCTGACTTGGCTGGTATGGCCGCGATGGACTGGGGCTTATTAGGAGGTGCTGGTTTACCCTTTAGTGGGGTCAACTGAAATCCCTATCAACATGGGAAAGAAGAAAACCGAATGCATCTTGAATAAGGTTCAAAACTGTCACTTATTTACAATGACATGATTAGCAATTAGAGGGGAGCATTAACAATCAGATCTTGTTAGTTAAAGGTTTTATAAAGTACACGATCACCAACTACAGAAACTATTAATTGTTAAACAAATTCACCTTATCAGCACCTTAGGAAGTGTATAGAGAACAGGTTAGGGAATATGCTTACTGACATCAGGCTGAAAATGGCCAATACCTTTCGAATTCGTTGCGAGACAAGTTCCATGAATAACATCTCCGCGCTTAAACCCCGGGGAACCCCATGTGAATCTTCCTCCGGCAGACTAGAGAAGTATCATTCCATAAAAAATAAGCATACGTAAAGGCAATTATTAGCTGGAACAGATCGGAAAAAATGGTTAATGGCAAGATGACTAAGTATATTAAGAAAAAAGAATCTTAAAGTTTACCTGAACTTTAAAAAAATGAAACAGTGGAAGTACTGTTTTCGGCTAAACGAGCGTAATTCGATTAAGTTTGGTCATACCAAAACCAAGTTTATCACAAAAGCCAATCAGACCGAAAGAAAATGGAGCGTGTTTCGACTGGCTGTCTTAAAACCAAAACCAAAGTATTCACAACGGCCAATCAGAAGCAGGAAAATACCTTCTAATGGCAATGAGAACTCAAAGTAAAACCGACCAAACTGCCTAAAGCGTGCGAAAACGCGGATGACCAAGTCGTGATTAGTTTAAGTTTTGCATTTGATTGGTTGAAAGAGTGGCGTGAGTTTTCTGGACCAACTACAGAGCGAAGTAAAACAAAACAAAGCAATCCCAGATTACTTTCGACACTCAATTGAGAATTGTCCATGCGTGTGACGCATGGACAAAAATCAGGCACGTGTGTACCTTTCCTGTTTTCCCCAGCCAGAAATCTTCTTCTCTTCTGTATATTCCTCTTCTACTTCAATTAACAGAGTGTAATTATATTCGCAGTAATCGGATTCCAGTGTCTGTTTGCTTGGACTGTAATCTGTGGTCAGAGGTAAAAGAGCAGGACATGTCAGCGATTTCCAATCCACACTCGTCTTGACAGCAGCTGTCCAATCATGTTCATCGGGAGTTTTCTCTACCCCTCGATATAAATTAATTCGTGGAAGCTGAGATCGGCGCCTCGGTGTCGTATTCTGTGATGTCTTTGTTAGTTCGGAAATCGGGCTGAAATGGCCGAGAATACCCGACGATAGTTCTGGGATGAAGGCGTCATCTTCGTATGTATCTTCATTCTCTTCACTAATCATCAGTGGGTCCAATAAGTCTTGCTCCTCCGAAATGCTCCGAGACTTTACTTCTGACATTTCCTGTTTTCGAGCTGCCACGACGGCTAGTGCTGCTTCTTCGACACTACGTGACTGAAATACAAATGAAGATAGAAAATGAGTGGATTTAAATTCAACAAATGGTGATCGCTTTTCCTGATCCAAGGCCTTAGGCGAAGGTGTGGAGGCTGAGAATTGTTTTGTTTTTATTTTCGTTACTCTGCTACGTGGGTTTCTTGGTGACTGGTTTAAAATCTCGCCCTAACAACTTAACCAGAATTGGCCAGTTAGAAGCAAATTCTGAAATATCGTGTCAAAGTCTTACGCGTTTTCAACAAATTGTCTCTCGAGCATCGAAAGTAATCCAAGATTTGGTTTAAGATCAAGATAACTACTTCAATCTGATAAGTTTGAGTATTCTCACTCTCTGTTTGCTATATAATGTATGGACATTAAAGGAAGAAGTTAAATGTTATACACTTCTGGGAGTTGAAGAATTGAAAAAAAAACCTACCTTGTCAGTTTTAATTTGTGGGTTGCTTTCAGCTGGTGAGAGTTTCTCATAGTGTCGATGGAGAACCTCTCCCCCAGGCCCCTTGGGAAAAACATGTGACCACCGATGTCGATTACACGTCCAGTTACAAGGAATCTCGTTCGGCTTGAAAGGATTTATCAGGGTCCTCTGGGGCCGTGAATGACCAGGGATCTCATGGCGACTTGCGCCCGCACTTCCGACCGCAAGCCGGCGAGGGACTGGACGAATGATTTCGTGAGAAGTTCCATTCACCACCATATTTTCGGAAAGAGACGCTGAAGAAACGAAGTAACAAAAGGAATATTTAAGGGAAGGGAGAGATAGGCATTTGGTGTGGTACATTCTCACGGCTACGCTTGATGTGTAAAAAGATAAAGAGAGAAAGAACTTTTGAGCTCAGTCATTGATTAAAGAGAGATGTTATCCATTTAGTGTGTGCGCGAGACAAAAATTTACCCTTTTTTAACCACTGATAGTTTCGTTGTCTCTGAAGTCTGTTCGAGATCCTTTTAGACTAGTTAACTTTACTTTTAACCACTGCTGAGGACACTTCGATGTAATAATCACAAAAGTCAATCCGTGTACAATTCAAAATTAGCCACGGTCAAAAATGAACGATCAACTGCAAACATATCTTACATTAATGTACAGAGGAGTGATTCCGGACACACAGGAATAACACAGACAATTAAGAGTCTTAATTGTCTGTGATATTTGCTCAACCTAACATACAGAGAAGTGGTTCCGGACACACAGGAATAACACAGACAATTAAGAGTCTTAATTGTCTGTGTTATTTGCTCGACGTCACATACAGAGAAGTGGTTTCTGAATAACATCGAGTTTCGACTTTTGTGAAGTATTGCAGTTTTCAGTAACCAATGTCAATGTTCCTGTGTGTCCGGAATCACTTCTCTCATTGCCTCATGCCTCATTAAGGCGTAATCCAAAACAACGACATGGGTACAACGTTCACGCTCGGCTGCAAATTTTATGCATAATTCAAAGCCTGATCTAACACAAAGACATCGTAAAACTTTCACGCTCAGCTGGACGAAGTATATGAGATATGGATTGAATTGGTGCAGCGAACTGAAACTGTTTATGCAAGACGTCATACCAGGTAATCATGACGCCGAATGATATGCTATTAAGTGGTGAACGTACCCTTTGGAACGTCATACCAGGTAATCATGACGCCGAATGATATGCTATTAAGTGGTGAACGTACCCTTTGGAACAATGTGTGCACGAACCTGAACGACAAAAAAAAACCATAAACTGTATTGCTCAGTCTGCGTTCCTAACAATAGGTAACGTGTGTTTATCAAACAAAGACATATCCAATTTTGTCGTTTTGAAGTTTTCTTCCTGAATCTATTCTCTTTGGAACAACGTGTGCATGAACTATAGGAGAAGAACAACAAAAACCGTCCATAGAATTTCTATCCCAAGAATGATTTTCATAATTCGTCAAGTTCTTAAAAGGATACTTCGATGTTCACTAAGAATCGTGAAGCCGTGCCTCGCGCTACTCTTGTGTTCATACAAGGTCATCATGACGCCGAATGATCAGATTAAAGCTAAAGCTGTTGAACATAATGATTTGGAAGGTAAGCAGCTCAGTTTCATATGTAACAAAATCGTTTTAATGCCTGATAAATTTCAGTGATATTTCTTATTGTTTTGTTAAATTTTGACATAGCTAATGATAAATCTTCATTCTCTTCACCTTCCTTTCTTTGCATATAAATAACTGTATACGTATTTATTTCTTATTTCTTCCTAAGTCTCCTAAGGACATCAGATTTCCACTACAGTCGTTTAAATATATGCATATGTATGGATATACATATCTTGAAATAAAATTTTGCTTTCGTAGTGAAATATGTGATTGATGTGTGCTCTTTTTTCCTCCCTCTCGTCAGTAAAACCCCCAGTTCTGTGCTCCGAGGATGCAGCAGATGACCATTTGGTTTAGGGAAAGAATATATAACCTCTGAAGAGGATCAACCAAGAACTTTAAAATCATAATTCGTTAAAAAACGTAACTAGAAACATGCTATATAATAGTTGTGATTAGCTGACGAAGTCTAAGGTTCATATACTAATTAACATATCGCTAAGAGAGTTCTTGTTAATTGTGTAAGGCACAGCCGTCATTTTGTTATCTATAAACCATCAAAACTGTAAAGGCATTCAAATAGTTTATCTTCCATATTGCTGATTACGTAAAAACTAATATTCAGATGACAATGAACATTTCGACTCAAAAAAGTAGATCATTTAGTTGGGAAAACTTAAAAAAAGTTTAGACTGCACGATAACTCCTGGAGAGTGCCGGAAATACGTACAAAATCAAGGCTAGTGGGCTAAATTACCTCTATCACGATCGCCTGGTAGTTAAATACTCACTTTAAGTGCCCTCGGTGATAACTCATCACCATGCAGGACTTATTTTTTTTTTTTAAGATATCAGTTAAACTGACTAACATTTGAACTTTAGCCATGCGCGCTCAGATAACAATCCATATGTCTGGCACAGCGTTCGGTCACTTTAGTAATCGCTGGCACGACTTCTGAAAATTACCGCGTCAGTTCATCGCTACTTGCCTCAAACGTAAAAACCCATCTAGAAAAAAGACTCCGAACACTATGGCTCACAATCGAAGGTTTCATTGATCCTCAAGTCCGCAACCGCAGCAGGTTCCCTAACAGGTTCACCGATGCCCATTTATATACCTGGGTGGAGAGAGAGACGCACTGTGGCCAGGATTTAAGCCTGGGAAGTGAGAATGGCGCAGTGTTGAGCGCGCTTGCCTCACACCGCTGTGGCCTGGGTTCGATTCCCAGACCTGGTGTCACTTGTGGGTTGATTTTGTTGGTGGCTTTTTTCCTTACTCCTCCGATTCTTCTCCGTGTCTTTCGGTTTTTCCTCCCTCCACAAAAACCAGCATTTCAAATTTCAATTCGATCTGGTCACAGTGGACAAGAAGAGCCACCTTGGAAAATACCTACTGCCAAATCCATTATTATTATCATTATTACTATCATTATCATAATTATCATTATTATTACTATTATAAGCCCAGATTATTCCCATTGAGCTACTATGCCTCCCACATGGAAGCCAGAAACAGTGACGTGAGATAACATACCGAGGACACCATGAGATGTATACTCCATAGATGAAGACAGTATAAGGGTTCCTCTGCTGTCCAGGGTCTTTAAGGATGGAGCATCTCGTTCCTTGAAAGAAAAGTTAAAACACATTAATGTCCTTTAAAGGCGGCTAGCTTCTTGGAATAGAGAAAGAATAGCAATAACGAACGCACAAACAAATCAAGAAATGACTGCGTAAAAAGTTGTTTTCCGATATTCTCGGTCAGTCTTTCTTTATCAGAACGGAAAACATGGTATGAAATTTCCTCAACCAGCCTGTAAAATCGAGAAATGATTAAAATTGAGTTATTTTCTCCGTGAGATGGCGAAAAGTGCATGCCGGGAAAATTTTTCATCTCTGACGACGATTGACGGAGAATGTCGGAACGTTCGTAAACATTTTTCCATTCTTTTTCCAAACTTTTCCACACAGAGTAATTCCATATATTGAAAACTTTAACCAGGCAAGATCCTAAATACAGCAAAAGCTTGAATGAATTACCGTAAAGGTACTAAAAGAAGCTGAAATCTCCATGTCCTCGTAAGACGAAACCCCTCTGGGAGGCGAGGAAACACGGCGGAAAATAGGTTCTTCTTTTGACTTGGCCACTCGCTGCATGTCAAGAGCACTTCGTATTCGTCTGAAGGTCGTGCCTCCGGGTGCCCAGCCCTTCAGAGTGGAGTGAGTAAGCGGATTCCTGAATACTTTGGCGTCATATTCGTCATAATCCACCCGATCTGCGAGCTGGCTGTCTCCCACTTCTGTCTTGCAGTGTTTAGCAAAATTGCTGTACGCTTAGGTGAGAGAACAAAAATACAAGAACAAAAATCATCGTTTCTGTCGCAATGTAACCAATTCTGAAATGACTGAAGGAAGTAGGTTTCTGGTCCTGCGTAGGTGGCGTAGGATAACAAAATAATTTGGTTTCATCAACTCGGGAGTTGGTAATATAAATTAGCCACCATAAAGAGTTTCAAAGCTGACGTTCCGAGCGTTAACCCTTTCGTTCGGAAATGGGTCGTACTGTTCCGATTGTTCGCTCAATCAGTTGTCTACTTACGCATCAACTAATAAGGTAGTTCACAATTATTTACCAAAGTAGGAGTAAATATCCACCACTTTCACTGACGCTGAGGTGAGTTAGTGTTTTAGTATGTAACACCAAGAAACAAAAAAAAAGTGTTTCACTTCTGTCAATATACCGAAAAATGGTCGGAAGCTGAACTCTCCACACAAGATTTTTTCTCTTCATCTACCTGGAGGAGAATATTACTCACTTTCACTTCCGAACAAGCCAATCAGCGCGCACAAAAAGCACTAGTCACTCGTGTGATATATACCAATATACTCCGCTCCATACAGTGATGACGATGATGAACAACTACTACCTTTTATGAGGATATTCATAAGAACTTAAACAAACACCAAAAAAAACCGTGCTCCGGCAGAAATTTGAGTGTAATTTCAAAGACGCAAACTTTACCATATGGCAATAACTCAACTTGTTGAGCACAGTCCTCGGTTTACGCACTGGAGAAGATTATTATTTTTGCAAATATTTACTGAACAAACAGTCTGCATCTCAGTGCTACGCGAAAAGTTTACTAGCAGCAAACAGCAGTAATGGGAACTAACCTTCTTCGTGTTCACCGTTTTTTCCAAGTGAATTTAAAATAGCTTCAGGTATTTTTATACGAGGTGCAACGTTCCCTGGCTTATTCCTTGTCTTTGATGAAGTGTAGAAATTGTGATTCATCCAGTGAGGAATGTTATAATCATCTCCAATGTCGTTGTCTCTGAGGCCAAGTGTCTTGTTAAAGAACTTGAAAAGAGGTACAGTGTGAAGCGGCTGTTCAGCAAGACACACAAGGTCGATCGACACACCTAGTGACATAACGTTATGTACAGTAAGTGACCCCTGAACAACTATAAATTCTTTGACTCGATAAGAGCAATTTTCAATTGAGTTTCGAGAGTATAATCCGGAATTAATTTGGTTTTACTTAACTTTGCTCTGTGATTGATTCAGAAACCCCGCGCCATCCTCTCAACCGATCAGATGCAAAAGTAAAAACAATCCGGCACAACTTCGTCATTTCCGGCGCTTCGAGCAGTTTGCTTGTTTTTAACTTTGAGTTCTCATTGGCCGATGATAATGTAAACCTTTGTTCTGTTTGGTCGCTAGGACTAATTTGGTTTTAGTCTTTGAAGACTCGACTTAAAATTGCTCTCTTGCGTTAAAGTACAACGCAATACCTTGAATTAATTTGACAACACACAGAATATCTAAATGGGAGTCACAACCAGATTAATATCCTTTAATCCTACCAACTTTTACTGATTATCTTTTATAAATAGAAAGTAAATTTATGATCGTTAAAATAATAACGAGAATGATGACGAGATGATGAGAAATTTGAATCAACATTGTGGGCAGATATTTCAAAAGAGTTGACAAAAAACAACAAATATTGGTATTAAAATTAAAAAATATTAAAAGAAAATGAAAATAGGAAATGCAAAGCAGTTTGTCAACTTGCTTAGAAGTCTGTCTTCAGCCTTGATTGAAATAAAAATATATAGATTGGACGGCATCTTCAGGGGGAAGAGCCATAAAATGATCCAGCGTGAGACGAATGCTCAATTAGGAAGGATCTCATGAATGATCTATATTACCAAAAGGCCTTGGTTAGATCAGTGCAAGTAAACTTGACTTAATGCACTCTATCTTAACCAAACCATCACGTTGAAGCTAACTCCAATCTACTGTCAATTTTTTAAGTTGCAAAAAAGACATAAACTATTGTGACAAGTGCTTGAAGGAGCTCCGTCAGGACCTGTGTATTTTGAAAAACTTGGTCTCTAAATTTCAATTTCATCATTCGCAATTTGGGTTAATCACTTCCATCTAAAACTATACTCATAATTCTTTAGTTTTGTTTTGCCTCTGCCGTCTTATCCTACTCTAACAAAGTACTATTTCATAGTTTCCTGGCCATTCAACGTGACTTTTTAGAATTTTGAAAGAGCTCCATTAACAGATCCTCTGAAAGAGAGATTGTTACGATGGAAGTGTACTTTATCATACCACTATCCAGAAGACGCTGTTTAGTTATGCTGGTCATTTCTCTATCCACCTCAAACACTCCGGACCCAGGTGCTACAATGATAACCGTCTGACCAGTACGACCAAAGTTGCGATCGATGTGATGCCTCTCAAAAGCTGAAACGAAAAATAGTGAAAATAAAATGAGAAATTACCAGCCAGGTATTGAAACAGAAAGTAATCAAGGCTTGCATTGAGTTCACTCTACTTTTCTCTGTGATTGATCTAATGATCTAAAAAACTTGCACCAGTCTCTCGACCAATAAGATGGAAAACGGACACCAGTCACTGCTTGTCATTCACATTTTCCCGCGCTTCAGAAAGTTTTCTTGCTCTTACTTTGAGTTCTCTTCGGTTCCTGATCATTATTATTTTCCTTCAGCTGTTCTGATTCGCAGTTTTCATTACTTTGGTTTTGTATGAGAGACACTCGATCGAAATGCGTCTTGCGGCTGTCGTTAACTCCAACCTAAACCTCGATCTCTAAATTTTTTTTCCCATCACGTCATTACCTTCACAATTTACTCACACAACTCTAACGGCTCAAGAACGAATGAATAGAGGGAATAAGCTTAAAAAGAAACTGTAGTCCTGTGTCGATGACGGGTATAACAAGATAATTTGGTTTAATCAACTGAGCCGATAGTGTACATTGGCCACCGTAAAGAGTTTCTAAAGCTCACTATCCGAGCGTCAGCCCTTCGTCAGAGCCCTGAGAACGAATCTTCATTCAACGGACACTGCTATCAAGCGGACGCAGACACAGAAATTGAGCCCTTTTGCCACCCAGACCGTGTTGTAAGGGGAACTTTCATAAAGTACTGATATATATATCTTTTATGTTTTAGGAAATTTAAGATATCAAGTGGCAAAACAGAGTCATCAAGCCAGATGGGAAACGCATGCGAAAGCACAAAGTATAGCTCAAGAGAAATGTAACAGGTACCCTCGGACCTCTCTCTAGCCACACCCCTGCTCAAAGACTAAGATATGCCGTTTCCATTATCACTTACCATTCATCGCCAAGTTGATAGCTTCTAGAAAGTTTCCCTCGTAGGAGCTGGAATTTTGCCCCTTGATTTTGGTGCCTTTAAGCTTATCACAACAGTTTGAGAATTTTGGATATTGGTTAAAGCAGTGCTTCAGAGTGACCAGCATAGGGATCCAATCATCACAGCTGTCTGATAAGGCAACAACTTGGTAGAAATCTTCATAAAACCGTCCGTAAGGATCCTTTCGAATACATCCTTGAGCTTCTAAGGGAAATTCCTCTGCAATTGTAAATCAAAAGAATATTTGTCTGTCAATCTAGACATTGACATTTTTGAAGAGGTATTTTTGTCTCCTGGGGAAGGGGGGGGGGTGGGTAGTGAAGGGATCTCTTTGCTCTTGCCCGACTTTTTGAGTGGCCAGAATGCAAAAAAGGTTATTTGTTTTTAAGGGGATGTTTGCATGTCAGCTGGGTAGTGTTGGTGCACGGGTAACTGCAGAATACCCAGCCACTCATTTACATGTCATTGAATAAGAATAGCGTCTATTGTGTTATGCCTCGATCTTCAAAGCCTCCCAACACGTGTAAGTGAGGCGGACCAAAGTGGCCGGGTATTCTGCAGTTTAGCCGGTGCATATACTGACTGTTATTATGCAACTTTCATTTTTTTTATAAACTGTATCATTCAGGTCAGAAACATTGTGGTTCCTCTAACTAAAAAATGAAAGCTAAGTACCCTGGTCATTTAGTCACCCACTCATTTTCTAAGTCCTTCCTAAGTGAGTTATTGGAACTGTTCATTTATGGCATATTGACTCAAGGATTACTGTATGACTACTGTCCTATGGAAGGTTTCCTTCCCAATCTCTCTTTATTTGTAAGACCTTCCTTCCTACATAGTAGGAATCAAATATCCTAAGAAGCAATGGCAATGTCCTCTGTATAGGAAGGTAACAAAATTACTAACTTAGTCAAAAAGCATCAGGATCCCAAGTTATTCCCTACTTAAGCTAAAGGATCTGATTATATTAATCCAATGATCAAATCTTTTTCTGTTTACTAGACTGAGCCACCTCTAAAATGAATTTTCCTTAATGAAAAGAGATACAGTGCAATAGAGACATCACCTACCAAGAGACTGTGCATTGTAAAATGTTCTTGAAAAAAGAATAATACTGACATCATGGTGGGCTTTCAGCTCCTTCCATTTGGTAAACAATTCATAAAAAAATCCATTGATTGCCTTTTCAATATAAAGGTCTCCATTGAAGTCAAAGTCCCACATTTCTTTACTCATTTGAATAAATAAATACATCTTTGTGCTACTTGATCTAAAAATCACCTGAAATAGGAAAGACAAATAATGACTGTTGTCCAGTAGGGATGATCAGTGTTTAAAGTAAACAGGGAAGAGTTGAATAGCAATGCACAAAAACAAACACAAAAAATTTTAAAAACCCTTAAAGAGGACTGCCATTCTTACTGTTACCCTTAAACCAGACTGCTATGCAGGAGGGCAAAGGTTCAAGCCCCAGACCAGACCGACACTCTGAGTTTAATAATAACTAAAGAGAATGTGCTGCCTTTACAATGACATCCACAAATGGTTTAAGACATTCTAGTCTTCTCCAATAAGGATGATAAAGTGTAGGTACTATCTCCTGTATCTTCTCCGAACTGGTTTGCATGGGGACATAAGAGAATCCACGCACTTCTCAGAAAGAGTGGGGAACATAGTTCTCTGTGTTTTGTCCTAGCCTTGCTATCGTTTATACAGGCCCCCATTTAATCCAGCAGTAAATTTCTCTCATGTTTCCACCCCAACTAAGATCAATAACCAGCCAAATTTGGAGCAAGTGGGCCAATATTCCTCCCTAAGAAAACTTCCCTTCTCAAATTAGGGCATGGGGATGGCCTCATGCCTTCTTTAATCCTCTCCACCCTTTTTCTGCTCCTCCACCCACCCAGCCCCATCTCCTCCAACCCTTCTGCTTACCCTGGTATCATTAGATATCACTCCACAAGACACCTTCTCTCCCTTGGTCCAGATCTCCATAACCTGAGCTCGCACCCCAAAGTGTGACAACTTCTTGGTGATATATACACACGAGCCAACAAGCTGTTTGGAAAATCTCCACATTTCGCTCCTCGTGACGAACTGGTCTTTAAACAAAAGTTCCACCATATCCACAAACACATCTTTTGGTTCGACTTTGGTGACCTCCACATCCCAGTAAGTTCGCAACTGGAAGAAATTAGCCACAGACTGTTCGATGCTGATTGTATCTTTCTGTTGGAATTCGGGGTTAATCGATTTAATCTGCAGCAAAAGACGAGTGTTATCTTCATCTGGATGATAGATCTCCAAGATGTCTCCTTCTTTTTCATTTGGAAATTCCTTTGGATTTAGTATGAGATCATCCTCACTGAAGTTTTGCTGATGGACCCATAACTTAAAAAGCTTCATCCTTAAGCAATTGTCACTTACAAGGTACAAACCATCATGTTCCGCGTTCGCAAATTTTAGCTCGCTTCTTCCGCCATATTGTTTTTATGATTAGATACCGCTGACTTGCTTCCTGCTATTGGGGCATTTTAACTAGTTCCCAGTGTACCCAAAGTAACGAGGAAGGAACGCCTGACGAGGTTTTGCTTCTGTTCGATCAATGTTTATTTGTAAGAGTGTTTCAAGCTTTTTTTTACGATGCACCTAATTTTTCAAAGGCCTAGTGTAGTAAAACAAACTAGAATTGCAGCTAAATTTCTCCCCGCAGTAACTCAGATCGCTCCGTCGATAATTCGAGGAAAACATACCATCAAAGCTCTTGAAAGTGGCACGCCGCGACTCAGGTGAGCTGTGGGTACAGTTTCCCTCAATATGTTAATTGATTTTATTGAATTTTATTCCATTCAATTGAAAAACCATTTCGTAAAATTTGTAGAATGGCAGCATCTCTTAACAAAAGGAAACACAGGGAGAAACATAACCGTATCGTGGTAGAGGGATGGAGACTCGTACGAGAAGCTTTGCTGGCCAAAGCTAAGGTGTTGAATATATTTTACACCGATCCAGCACTGCTTGATCACATCGACACTTCGAGTCTACCATCAAACTGTCTTGCTCAAATAAGCGAAGAAACAATGGAGAGTTTATCAAATGCTGTCACACCGCCTGGTATAGTAGGAATGTTTAAGCGTCCAAGGCAGGGTGAAGGGGGGGAACTGAAGAACGGAAACACGGTGCAAAATCCATTGACAGTGTTATGTGATGGACTGAAAGACCCAACAAACTTAGGTATGGCATATAGTTATTTTACGGCAAAGAAATGGCTTTTGAGTGGGAAGAGATGTTGATTTGAAATCAAGTGTAAGATGTCAACTGAAAATGGGACATGTGCATGACAGATTGGAAATGTCATACTCAAGAAAGCAGGGGTCTTTGTAATTAAGAAACAGAAAATAGCAGCAGGTGACTGCAGAGGAAAGTAATAAAAAGAACAAAATTAGAAGACCTTCCTTTCACCCACTATTCATGTTACAGTAACTACCAAAATAGTATTAATGCAACATAACATATTGTGATTGTGTAGGTACATTGGTGCGGACGTCAGCAGCAGCAGGTTGCCAGTCCTTCATTACTTCAACTTGTTGTGTTGATGTGTGGGACCCAAAGGTGTTGCGATGTGCTGCTGGAGGTCATTTTTATCTTCCCATTCATTACAATGTGGATTGGGAAGAGATTGAGACATTCATTGCAGATAAAAGGATTTTTCTTGCAGACAATAATATTTCTGGTAGGGAAATTTAATTCAATTAATTTTTATCAAATGTTGAGTTTTGTTGCTTTTATCCTGTGTCTCATCTGACACAAAATTTATCGTCAGAAACATACTTAAGAATCTACTTAATAAATAACTTCTGTTCCAGTTAGGAATTCTGGCTGGTAAGATGTATTTTCTCTGGTCTTTGATTTAGAAAGTGTTTGTCAATCTCTTAAACTATAATTTAGAAATAATTATGTTTGTGTCCACAAAAATATATTGAACCATTAAGTCTTTTCTAACAATATCCACGTCATTTCCACACTGTAACCAATGCACCAGCAACAAATTTAGGACAAGTTCAATTCTTAATGACTAGATCGAACTCTTCAAATTATGCATCATTGCCAGTGGTCTCTTATTGAAGTGTGACAAACATATTATACATTAAGAATGGATCTACTAATTACAAGATTGGAAACGACTGAGGAAATACAAATAGCATAGGAAATAAGAGACACTCTATGAAAGGGCCATTTATCTGATGATTTGACATTCAGAACATACCTGTGATGACTTGTCAACTTGAGCTAACACCTTTTTATTTGCATGATCTGCTCAAAGGTCAAACTCATAGAGATAACTGGGTGGACTGCAGCTAGGTAGGGAATAGCTTTCTGCACATGCAAAATGTCAAACCTCAGTCTATCATATATTTTGGGTTTAAATGTTGATCAGGAATGTTAGATGACTTTAAGTAGGCCTGTTCAAGCTGAATCATTTCCCAATGTTCCATTTATTTTCACTTCCTTTAGATGACCTAAGCATTCCAGCATCAGAACATTTCCAAGTGGACTGGACTCTAGGACCCAGTGTTCTGGTTATTGGTGGTGAGACTACAGGTCTGGGGGAAATTATCAAAGACTTAGCTTGTCAATATCATGGACAACTTGTTCGTGTTCCCATGGCAAACACAATTGACTGTTTAAGTGCAGCAATGGCTGGCACAGTTATTATTTATGAGGCTTACAGACAATTACTTATCGCTGAACAAGATAGATAACACTTGTAAGAAGTGTGAAGAAGTTTAATTTTTTGATTTCTTAATTAATATTTTGATACAATTCAGACTTGTAAAGTCACATTCAATTTCTCTCCAAGAGAGTGGCTATTGCTGCACCTACTGATGCATCTGCATTTTCATTCAAAACCAGTGGCAATTCAAAAACCTGTTCAACTTGTTTCTGTAACACTCTATTTCTCTTCAAAGCGCTTCCAGCACCAACTATTTGTCGCACATCATGCAAATGGAGGAAATCTTGTGTCATCATTTCTTTTATGTTTTCAATAACTCCTTTAAAAAGAGCCAAACCAACATCACCAAGTGAGATATTTCCTGATGTTAGGTTGTTCACTTGTCCTCTTTGATCAGAAGTGTGCCTTTCACCCCATAAAGTGGGAACTACTTGAAGTGATGTTGAAGCTCTCTCATCAGCACAGGCCAGTATTCTAGAATAAATATCATCTTTAGAAGGGAGACTCTCTTCCAGTCCAAGATCTTTCATCCATGATGTCAACATCTTCACAAAGGTGGCCAAAACGTTACCTCCTGTAACAACAAAGGAAACAAAAGCTGACAGTTAGACCTCCTAGATTTCTTGGTTTGATAACATAGCAGTATGTGACCATAAGAATTTTCCAAGAACCCCAATTGGATGTAATTTTTGATAACATTGCAACCCAAAGAAATATATTTGGAGACAGATAGAAGTAAACAGTGGTGGATTAAAGATTTAATGTTAGCACTAATACACATATGGTACAAGAGGCTGTCCATTAGTGAAAAGAAAGGTATTATACACTCTTTGAACACAGTACAAACATAAATCAAGAAAATCTGACCTTACCTGAAAGTGATGCAGCTGTCATAACTTTCTGTCCATGAAAGAATGGAAGAATTGTAATTGCTTTACGAGGCATCTCTGAACTTTGATATGAAGATTCCCCTGCAGCCACAGTGCTGGTATTAGCAGGAACAACCACAGCCAGTTGGCAGGATGTTCCAATGTTAAGAACTGAAAATTAAAAAATATTTGACAACTGAAATTTGAGTACTAGTTAAGTTATATTTTGTTTGCACTGTGAAAGTTTTGAACAATAAGGGGTAACAATTTTCAATTTTTTATACAGTCATCTTCCTTCACACTTCTCAGGGAATGGCCCTTCATCCTTCTTGTCCCACGAGTCCTATATTTTGACCATTATGACCTTGATTTGAGCCTTTATCTCAGTTATCACTTAATTTCCTGAGGTGTTCTTGGGACTAACCCCTGTCCTCATACCTTGGTGCTAAAGAGATCATGGTTTTGACACAAAAACTGTTCACTCTTAACCCTTCAGATCTGATTGTTAATTCTCCCCTCTAGCTGCTGTGCATTTTCTTCTAAATTAGTTTCAAGAATTTTGCATTTGATAAAGATTACAGCTTCAACCAAATAAGTTTCAGTATTCTCATTAATAGTTTGCAGGATAATGTATAGATATTGTAGGGAGAAATTACATGTCAATCACTTCTGGGAGTAAAATGCTTAAGTGATGCAACATGCATGAAAAGAACTTCTAAGTGTTACCTGCATCACTTTCCTGAGATCTGCTTGCAAGTACTGAGCACTGGAAGTCACCCAGACCTACCCCCACAGGTGTACCAACTGGGATTCCATACAAAGATCTTTGCAGCTTACCAACCATTGTAGCTGGTTCTACCACCACTGGCAGGAGTTGAATGGGGAAGTTTGCCTCTTTCAGACTGCATAAAGAGTAAAAATAATAATTTAATCGTGGTCTACCCCTACAATAAGAATCATAAAGAGTCCAATTTCCCATTTTGAACATTAATCTTGAATGTGGGAACTCTGACACCATTGTTCCCACTATCTGGACAACAGTGTTGACTTCTTCTTCAAATAAGCGATGGCTAAATGCCTAGTGGCCAGGTATGTTCTAAATGCCCGGCAGTCTGAAATTTTCAAAGAAAATTCACTGAAAGGTTGTTTCCAACTTATTTTACTTTATTACTTATTTTACTTTACTTTTATTATTACTTTATTTCTGGCAGTCGTGATTTTTCGATATTAATATACCTTGACTGAATTTTTGAAAAGTATGTTACGACATACTAAAAGAAAAAACATTTGATGCCTTTTAGTGGAAATTCTGTGAAAATTTCCGAGTGCTGGTCTATTTAATTTGGGACTGAACGATTTTGCAGCGTTCACGGGCTTGTATATATGGAGTTTCGTTCGGAACTTTAATTAAAATTTCTGTCTGCCAGGCATAATAAGTCCATTTGAGACCGTGTCCGGCGGTCTGTTGAGAAGTGTAGAATTTCTTTTGGTGTCGACAACCAAGCGACTCTACTATTTTAAAGCATAAGGTTGGGAAGAAAAACATAAAATACACACACGCACACAAAACACAAATTATTTCTGGAATTTCTTGACATTTCTTGTCAGAGATCTGGTACTCTTAAGAAGTTTGAAATAAATTTTCAGTGGAAATTATGTGAACATTCCAGACTGCAGGTTCGTGCCCGGCTACCGGACATTTAGCCATTGGCAATCGGATAAGCTAAACATTTCTCGCAGTCACTTGCATTAGAAAGAGGTGTTTTAAGCCTGACTTAATGATATAATATCAAGAAAAAACTTGATAAGCATGTGGAATTAACTAACTTACATGTCTAACTCCCACGCCATATTACTCACATCAAAATATCCCCAACTGACAGCATTATGTGAAGACATGCAAGGCTTTCTCATTTCACAAAAAACACAAACAAAGTAATCCATGATGGTTCCAGCGCAATCGAAACGTTCCAAGAAGCTAGGATCATTTCTCTGAAGCCAAAAAATGCTTGCACATCCAAAACCAGTAGAAATAGGAATATGTGAACGTGTAGGCGGAAGGGTGCTTAAAAAGTCATTGTTACATCTCCCGTCCTCCCAAGTAATAAGATGGGAGACATCATCGCTCCGTATAAAATGGTGACCTTCACTTGATACACTGCATGATTCACCGTTCCACATCACACATCCATGCATCTGTCCACAAATTCCAATACGAGCCACTTTGGCCAGGAAATGTAGAGAGAATTGGGAAAGTACATGCTGTAAACAAGCAAATATTTTCGCAACATCCTGCTCTGCAAAGTTAGATTCCTTATCGTGATTATTCGCCTCTGTATCAAGTTTAAAACTTTCAATGACATCTTTAGTACCATTTCGCACTAACGACACTTTTATCGAGGTTGTTCCAATGTCTATTCCGAGAACGAAAGATCCCGTGTCACAATCCGCCATCTTGTCACGCAACAAAGAAAAAGTTGAGTGAGGGTGAATCACCTGACTTTAGTTGCATAATCATTGGCTGCAGATATTTGGTAAGAGTAAATGATGAACTTTTCTCGTGATCGTTAAACCCTATTTATTTCATTTGCTTTTTTAAAAAATGAGGGTTGCGATAATAGGGGCTGGAGCTAGTGGTCTTACCAGCATAAAATGCTGCAAAGACGAGGGTTTAGAGCCGGTTTGTTTCGAGCAGGAGGACTCCATTGGAGGACTTTGGTATTTTACCGAAGAGGAGAGACATAGTTCCGTGTACAGGTCGACTGTAATCAACACCAGCAAAGAAATGATGTGCTTTTCGGATTTCCCGATCCCTAAAGAATATCCTCCGTTCATGCACCACCAATTGATCATGAAATACCTCCATCTGTACGCGAAAGAATTCGATTTGTACAAATGCATTCGGTTCCGCACCACGGTGGTTGACCTTAAGAAAGCACCAGATTTCGAAGAGAGCGGGAAATGGGAAATCCTATTTCAAGAACTTGACGGCAAGAATCCCGACGCGGTGAATAAAGAAGTATACGATGCTGTGATGCTTTGTGTAGGTCATCACTCAGAGCCCTCGTGGCCTTCCTTTCCCGGTATGGACGAATTTTCAGGGCTCAAGATCCACAGCCATTCATACAAGGACTTTAAACCATTTGAAAACAAGAAAGTCCTAGTGGTTGGTAGGTATTTTGCTCTTGATATTTTCTTTCCTTTAATCCAAAGCTAAATTCTTCAAGAAATATATTTTTGCCATCCACCTTTCCCCTTTCCCATTTCCCCTTTCCCCTTTCCCCTTTCCCCTTTCCCCTTTCCCCTTTCCCCTTTCCCCTTTCCCCTTTCCCCTTTCCCCTTTCCCCTTTCCCCTTTCCCCTTTCCCCTTTCCCCTTTCCCCTTTCCCCTTTCCCCTTTCCCCTTTTCTCTTTCCCCTTTCCCCTTTCCCCCACTTCCCCTTCCCCCCACTTCCCCTTTCCCCCACTTCCCCTTCCCCCCACTTCTCCTTCCCCCCACTTCCCCTTTCTCTTCCCCTCCCCCCCACTTCCCCTTCCCCTTCCCCCCACTTCCAACCCTAAAAGTATTAGTCACTACTCACCCCCTCAATAAGTTTTAAGTTCACTTGCTCCAGGATGGCTTCCATCCCCCCTTTAACAACCTCTGTGGTTAGATGGGCTGTGATCAGGTCTATATGTCATGCTTAAAACTCAGTTTGCTTGTTGGTGGTCTTTCAAGGGTTTTCACGGTTACCAGTATCTTGTGCATACACTTAAGCTTCCCTCAGACTTTTCAGGCATCTTTATCCACACATACTTAATATTGCTAATGAGATTAAAGCAGCATTTTGTTTTGCAATGACCTATGTATTTTTAGGTATAGGGAACTCTGGTGGTGATATTGCTGTGGAACTCAGTCGTCACACTCCACAAGTCTTTCTCAGTACTCGCAGAGGGGCTTGGGTCCTGTCCCGCATGGGAAAGGGAGGTGAGCCTATGGACCAGCAGTTCATCAGGCGTGTCGGGTCTCTTGTACCCATCTCACTTCGAAGAAGTCTTTTTAAAAAAATAGTGAATGAGAGATTTGATCACAAAGTATTTGCACTGCAGCCTCAACATCCAATCACTGGTCAACACCCAATGGTCAATGATGCTCTGCCACACCGCATAATAGTTGGAAGTGTTGTCATCAAACCTAATGTCAGGAGTTTTACCAAATCTGGAGTTATCTTTGATGATCATACTCAAGTAAATGACTTAGATGCTGTGATCTTCTGCACTGGGTACAAGATAGGATTCAGGTTCATAGATCAATCAATTCTTCCTGTGAATGACAACAAAGTTGAGCTATACAAATATGTGTTCCCCCCGAACCTTGCCAAACCAACACTTGCTGTTATTGGCTGTGTACAGCCTCTTGGTGCCATTTTTCCTCTGTCAGAGCTTCAGGGACGGTGGGTAACCCGAGTGTTTAATGGGAAAACACCCCTTCCTCCTAAGGATTTCATGATGAAAGATGTTGAAATGAAAAGAGAGGCCATGCAAAGAAGATATTACGCTTCTAAACGCCACACAATTCAGGTAAAATAACCAAGCTCCAATACATTATGGCATATCAGTGAAGTATAATTTTTCATGTGATTACAGAGAATTGCACGCTCTGTTTGGTAGATGATCATTCCCTAACAAAATTTTTGAATGAGGGCTCTAGGTTGTGTTTGTACTGCAGCCTTGTTTTTTAGGTTTTCCAGAGGAAATGCTGGATCTATCGCCAACTAATGTTTGAGTCTCAGAATATGGGGTAATTCTGGTTTCCCACACTGATTGTAGCTGTAAAATGATAACACCAAGCACTCAAAATGTACAGGAAATTTAGAAATCCTAATGGTACATTAGATAGGAAACCAAACCTTGTGAAGGGGGCAGTCTTTCCAATCAAAAAGCCAGGTATGTTTCATTAAGGCAGTGTCTAAATGCGGCAGGAGCTGGGCATGGTCTTAACTGGGCTAAATGCCTGACATTCAGAAATTTTTACAGAATTTTGAGCTAAAAGCTAGCTTTTAATCTGAAAAACCTTCCTTCACTTTCACAGGTTGATTACATTTCCTATGCAGATGAATTGGCAAATCAGGTTGGTTGCAGACCAAACCTGATAAAGCTCTTTTTCAGCAATCCTACGCTAGCCCTGAGTTGCTTTTTTGGACCCTGTACACCAGTTCAGTATCGTCTAATGGGCCCTGGTGCATGGGAAGGAGCCAAGAAAGCTATTGAAGATGCTCCTGGAAATGTGATTTACGCAACAAAGACACGCATTTTACAAAAGAAGGAGCAGCAGGGAACTAACATGGCTGCTGTGTGTTTGAAGTTGTTAGCTTTGTTTGTTGTGCTCATTTCCATTATCATAAGATTTTCGGCTGAAAACTTGAGTAGTTCAGAGGTGAATTCACCATGAAATTCTGATGAGTTCAGAGAATAATTCATAATCTAAAGAGGTATGTGATGTTGTAATATATTGCTAGTGATATAAACCCACGAGGTCAAACAACATGGCCGCTTCAACACAACTTTATTCCAGCAATGTATTCTGGGTACATACACAGTAACCCTAGAGGGTACTTAATATATTACAGATGTATACTAACAGAGTAAGAGAGATGGTAAGTTTTTCCAGGTATGTTATGGTTTGTTCATCTACAAATATTTACCTAGTTGGTGGAAGTAGGTAGCAGAAGCAGTCCTGAATCATGCTCTTTTATCTTTGTGAATAGTTTGCCAGTATGCAAATCAGCTCACCTTGCACAAAGTGACACACACCCAACAGTTACAGGGGCCTATTGATAGTGGGCACTGGAGGGTAGATGATGCACAAAGCCATATTTCAAGTTTGTTAATGGCTGGCCATTTTTAATTTTTCCCAGCCTTAGCTCTCTTTGTTCAACTTTTGTTTATTGTATCCCTTTGCATTTGTCTACCTAACACTAGCAAACCACTCTTCAAATGCTACCTCATCCCAAACAAAACAATTTAAACTAAACAAACAAGCAAACAAACGACCCCTGTAATATCATGACACAGTTTGGTACTGGTGTATGACATAGATTAGTCTCGCCTTCTTTATTTCTAACCTTTGCAATGTTCAGACAGCCTTGTAGTTAAAACATATGAACCTCCAAATGCCATTAAAGGTTACCAACAGGTATTATAATGTAGCTTTAGGTGTGTTGTTTGATCAGTGCATTGGTCTTAGTTTTTTTCTTCATGTAGGGTATACTAGAGTAACAGTGGCAGTTTGTGCATACTTTTGGTGTAGTGGAATTTCTAAGCATGGTAACATACTTTCCATTATTACGCATCTCAGATAGTGCATGTATTTTGCTATGATTGGTCAATTAAGTGTAGCGTATTTTGCTGTGTGACTGCTAAATTTAAAAGTTTGTTTGAATTGGAATCCTTTTCCTTTATTTGAACCCAGAGATATAATAATTATCTTATTAACTGAGTTCAAGGTCTGTGCTGTAAGTTAATATGGACCAAGTTTCTTTCACTAGGATTTATGGCCTAAGTAAAAAAAAATTTGGTCTATAACATAAGTATGGACCTCAAACTCGTTTAGTGCAAGGTTGGTATAAACCAAAACCTATATTGTTTTTATTGGTTTTCTTCAGCTTGGTAACTGATACACTGGATCAGGTATCAGTCCAATATAACCATATAACACTTGACTGATTCAGTTTATTATATCAATAAAATTAATTTTATTTCAAGAGTTGAGGTCGATACATAGTAGACAAAAAAACACTGATTGAAATATTTTGATTTAAACAAATATATATTAGATAAATAAATACTCAAATAAATTGATTCCTGAACAAATACAGTGTACAAATGTGTCTCTTTAACTGGGTGCAAGGGAACTTCTGTTGGGCTTTCAGTCAATACATTATCAATATTGTAACAGCTAGCGAACTAGTTTGATTATTCCATGCCGGAATACTTCTGTTAGATTCTTCGCATCTACTCTAGCGGTTGCGAAATAATAATCAAACATGTGATAAAGTCAGTTTTGAGCAGAGTAACGCTTCACGAAAGTGGGAAATTATTTCCGACAAAATGCCGAAGCAGAAGTTCGGACACGGGCAGTGGAGGATTGACTCACTATAAAGGGCGGTTTGTTTACTTAAAAAGTCACGTGAGACTACACGTGAACTCTTACGCCGAAAAGGTGACCTAATTCAGGGGTATAAAAGTGATACAATTTGTGGGAGCCACAAACGATTCATTTTCGAAATTTCATAGGTGCGAACTACACTTTTTAATACTCGCTTCTAAATGAAACAAAAGTAAGAGAGAACACCAGAGTCTTCCCTTAAAGCATTCTGGAAATTCACCCTTGAATACTAAGTAAACAGAGTGCATACGAACTGCCTGTATTGTTCTGAACTGTTCCTAATTTCAACTGCGAAATACACATAGTTTAAGATCTAAAAGTTCTCACCAACGCTCAGCGTTGCTCAAATAGAGCTCCGTTTTGCTCAAGATATTCTCAGGTTTCCTCAATGCAAGGTCTACTCTTAAAGGTTGCTCCATGGTTCCCTAGGAGACGCCGCTCTCGTGTGGTGTATGTTTGTGTAAGACAACAGGAAAATGATCTAATTATGTTTTTAAAGGACAGGTACAAACCCCTCACTCAGGACTGTACCTCAAAAGCTAACGCCATGAAAACGAACTGCTAAGGAGCTAATTGTTTGGGGGGCAACCAAACTAATTATCAGGGTTTTCAAACATGAGACGGGTGGGTAATTTCTGTAAAAGTAGTACTATTTTTCCCCATTCACAAATTAGCCTTTCATGGCTGCATACATTCTCCATTTACTTCTTCTCATGATACCGTGTAAAGCTTGTATCTCGCAAAGCTGTTTCCTACAGATGTTAATTGTTTAATATTTGCCCTACTCCACCCCTGCCAAACAGTAATTTTTTCACGATTCGACGTCCACCCTTAACCTAAACACCGTCCCTCGTCTTCGCCTACAAAGTGATGACAGTGAGGACATCAGCATGTCCTCCCAAAAACTCGGCCACTTTGGAAATTTCCCAGTTTTTTTAGGGTAAATGGTTGTTGCTATGGTTATGAAATAAATTGTGTGGTTGGTGCACTTTGCTGACTGGACTTAGTATTATTGGTTGTTTAAACTGTCCGATTACAGGTGTCCGCTGAGCCAACCATCTGATTACGTTGTTTAATCACAACTCTAAAGAAAAATTAGTGAAAAAAATAAAGCAGTGAATGCATCAATCACATATGAGAGAATTGTAATGGTTGTGATTAATTTAATGATGATGAAAGGACTGAGGAGAGTCCAGTTCGGTCTGTAATCATACGAGGGATTGATTAACAAATAAGGAAGCCTTGACTGTACTCTATTCTGTTGTGAAGCACGTAAGAAGCGGCTAGAGCACAAAACAAGGGTAGGGAGAAACACAAGACATAGTCGAGTGTTTCTCCACTTCTTAAATTGAGCATAGTCAATGGTGTTCTATTTGTTTATAATAAAGAATCCGTTGAATTCCCCAACGCATTACTTTCAGTTTTCGAAACAAACCTTTTTTCGGTGACTTGTAATCGCATTTTTCATTCGTTTTTATCCGTTACCATGGATTTTACTAAATCTGCTAGTTTCCATAAAAACAACCGCTGATAAAACATGGCAGCGCATTAGCTGGAAAGCCTGGAAAGGATTACAGTGAGTATTGGTCAAGCTACTCACTTTTAACACGGGTTGTTGACCTTAAATAAAAAAACCGCTCAAGAAAAAACATTTCTGACTTAGAATATGCAATCATAGTCCCACAAGTCTAAACTTTCCGTAATTTCCGACTTATTGTCATCACTGGCGCACAATCGTTCGAACGCGCGCTTAAGAAAAAAATCTGATTATGACGTTTATTCAGAGGAGATCCATTTTGCCGCAAGGAGAGTAGAACTCAAAATGCCCCTGGTAACATTTTGGCGCACCTTCATAGAAGTTTTACAGGCTTTGGCATTTTTCGGGTTTTGCGATAACGAAGAAAGGTAAGGCTTAAAACTTGTGAAAATTGTTAAGTTGTTACGACAGGAGAAAAGCTTAAAACATCTTTTTCTTGTTGAGCGGGCCGATCACGTGCCGAAAAGTATCTCGAAAAGTTAACTTGAAATTCCACATCTTTTACAATGGTTAACGTTTTGCAAGCAAAAAGATACATGAAACAGAATCCGACTTGACACAAATTTAGTTCTCTATCAAAAGACACAAGTGGGAAAAGTGCAATTTTTCTTACTAGATATTCCTTTCTTCTTTATTTCCGCTCACTGTGGCAGAAAGGAAGATTTCCTCGCAGTTCGTTTACTTATGAATCTTTGAAAAAAAAGAAATGCATTTACTTTTTGCGTCACTTGAAGAAAGATTGAAACGAAATGTGAAACTTCACTCAGTAATAATATTCATGTGGGTCTCGAAGATTTATTTGAGGGGCGGAGACGAAGGCCAAGAGTGGAGGAGAAGGGAGGGGAGGGGAGGGGAGGGGAGGGGAAGGAAGGAGATGGAAGGAAAAGGATAAGGGGATAAAGGAAATGGGGAGGAGAGGGATGGGGAGCAAACTGAGAGGAGGGAGTGTAAACAAATTGAGGCGAACGGAAAACAATTGACTTCTTTCCCATGTAGAGGTAAAAATATAAACACTGGAACAACTATTAGATGTTCCAGTGTTTATATTTTTACTTCTGCAAGAAGGTGGGGAGGAAACGGAAGGATGAAATGGGAGGGGAAGGGCGGGAATATGTGAGGGGAGAGGGGAATGTAAAGGAGCTGAAGTGAATTAATGAAAATAAATCAATTTTTTCCCTTGAGGTGGAGAAACAGAAGAAATCAAGAAAACGAGAAGTTTCAAAGGTACGAAAACATCGTTTCTGTTCGAAAGGAAAATATACTTAGAGGACGGGTCATCAAAGTAACAATGACTCAGGCTCCGTGGGATCACTGTGACAGCCAACCATAGATACATCTAGGGTAAAATTTGGCTTTGTATCATCTTGCAGACGAAACTAAGAGCAGCAAGTTGGAGGAGGAGAGCAATGATGTGCAAGAGGTTAAAGCCGAGCTTAACGAGGATGTTAAATGGCTTATGGTTACTGATGAAGATGAGAATGTAAAGGAAGACATTTGGGAAGACATCACCTCCCCTGATATTCATGCAAAGGTAACAGCCATTCAAGAAGCGAACATCACAAGAATTGAAACTGAGGAAGTAGAAGGGGAAGCCTTTGAACATGACCAGTGGCTGGACATCACGGAAGGAGAATCTTGGGCTGATATTGTCTCAAGGGAGATTCCCCTGGAGGATATCACTGTGTTTGAGGTGGCGAGAAATCTCCAGTGGTCAGATCAGGTCGCTGCAGAATATGAAACAGAGATTCAACCCACTACCGAACAAGTACACTCTTTTGAGAACCATGTCGAGAACGTTTCTCAAGATACCGAAATGAAAGAAACTGCAGAAGTCCAAGAGAGCTGTGGGGAAAACAAAGTGGTTGATAAGGAGATAAAGGTACTCCGCCTTACTTGGGAAGAGCTTCTCTTAGCAGAGAGACACATGGCATCGGTTTACGTGGAAGTGTTGAGTTCAGATCAGATCAAATCAACAAGACTTAGTTTGGCACAAGAAGATCCTGCAATCCAGGCCTCTAGGGCCACATCCAGTGATAAGTAAGTGCGATTCAACCAGGGGGAAGGGAAACTTCTACATTCCACATTAATTAATTTGGTTAGTATACAGCATACAAAACATGTACAATCATTCCATACAGAAGGATGTTCATTTACTTCATAGCAATTACAACAATGACTGACGGTGGCAGAAAACGAAAAAATGTATGTATGTAACTAAACCTTAGAGTTCGTATGCTTTTTCAAGCTGTAGTTAATTAGAGATCACAGACAGATTCTCGAACAAAAATAAGGCTCAGAAGAATATGAAAATTATTGTCCACAGGGAGAGGTCCAAAGGAAAGAAGACACGAAGAAAGGAAAAAAGGAAACAGACGTTAAAAAGTGTGGCTGAAGAAGACCCTGCTATTCTGGATTACAGGGAAATACCCAGCCATGGGTGTGTGATTAACCATAACTATATGATTAACCATTAAAAAAGGAAAGTTAAGAATCTAAATGTAGAAGGAATAGAACTGGGCGAAACTTTTGGTGCCAAAACTTTCTGCACAAGCCTATATAAAAAAGCTTTGAGGGACGATTACCAGTAGATTCAAGAACAGGACAGGCAGCTTTTAGACAAAATAAAATGTACAGCACATCACAATCAGGTGATGCTTTCCCTCCAGAGAGAGATTCAGCGTTACCTAATTATAACCTGACACATTTTAGCACTCTAAGCGAAATAAGAAAAAAAACGAAAAAAAAATAAAAAAATATGGAAAAATACTGGCTGAAAAAGATCCAGGCATTTTAGACTTCAAGGCACTTTGCACAATCCTAACCAGAGAATCACAGACTATTGCAAGATGAAGTAAATTGCAAATCGCAGCAGACAGCTTTAAGATCCAAATATATATATCATAACAATCTGGCGCTTTTTTTCTCACAGGGAAAGGTCTAAGGTCAAAAAGAGAAGAAGGAAACCAAGAAAGGAAAGAGAAGAAGCAAAACAAACATCCCCAAGCATGGCTGAGGAAGACCCTGCTATCGTGAATTAAAAATCCATTAAATATTCCCTAGCTAAAACTGCGATAAACGATGATATTAACTTTATAGACAACTTTTTGTTTGCATACTTTTGCTTGCCAGCACCATTTTTCTGTGAAACATTACCACTATAATTTGGAAAGGATCAGAGACTTTTACTGACTTTTTCAAAGGATCAGAGATTTTTTTCAAAGTTTTTTTCGGAGATATGCACAAAAAGAAAAGTGTATGAAGAATAACCTACTGCTGTAATTTTTTCATAAATAAACAAAAAATACTTTCTAAATACGGGCGTATTCTTGAAGATTTAATGTTTTGAATAAAATTGAAATCTTACAACATCTGTTCTAGACAATCTAGAGGTACGCCTCTCAGTTCAAACACCAGTTCATTCTGTTTCTCTCTTGCATTCATGTAGGCAAGAAATGTTGATCTAACTACTATGAGCGCAGAGTGCAACACCTGAAGGAGTGTTTCCCGTCAGAGTGGTGGAAGGAAACAAAGCGAGTTAGTGGTGTCACTGCTCTCATAATCGCCCACGACTCGGCCACCCGCGTTTTCCCGCGCTTCACTCAAACAGTTTTTTTTCACTTTGAGTTCTTATTGGCGCCTTTCGATAACTCCTTTCATCTAATTGGCTGTTGTGATTACTTTAAAATTGTTTTCTTGGCACTCAATCGAAACTGCATTAAGGGCAAGCACCGTTAGCTTTAACTCTTCATCTCTGCAGACCCGAGGCAGTAAGATAACTCCTACCCTGATGTTGTTAAATTTAGAGAAAATGGGTGGCAATTAACTTCATATAGAAAGCGAATTTCACTGGTTGCCGACTCGTATTGAAAACCCTGTTTACCATAACTTTGACTAATCCTAATAGTGGTGCTTTTTACAATAGATTTTCCCTATAAGATTCGATACATTTCCTTTCTGTTTGCGTTTGCGTTAATTTTGCATTTGCATGTGAACCAGACATTACTATGCTGCTTTGGTTGCAAAGAAACCTTTCTCACAGTTTAACTATGAGGAGTGTTGTTAACAAGTACAAAAGAGTAAACGCGTCCGAAATAATTACGCAGATATTGCGGTTACTGTTAAGTACAACAGGAAAACCAAATATTGCATCAGCCAAGAAAAGAATCGTCAAGGCCAGTGGTCAATATACTGGGAAAACCCGCAAACCATACTTACTGATTTATAAAGAGATTAAAACAAATGCATTAGCTTCTTCGTTGAAGTAATGCCGGAAAAACATGGCACTTTGACAATATGCTTAGGCCGCGTCGTAAGGCGCGAAAGCAGCCAGTTATATTTATAGAAACGTGTTCGTGGCTTAAGCCTGCGTTTATAATATTCGTATTCATTTTTTACAAATTCTGATGGCAGTCGCTTTTGCCGTTTTACACTGTTTCAAGCAAAAGCGGCTATTGCAAAAAAGGTTGTAATTGTGAAAGATTCATTACTACGAATGACGGTTTTATAATTATGTCTGCTAATAAAAGAGGTTTGAATGCGGGTTCGGGTTTTGAAGGTTGACATTTGCATATTGTTTACTGGTAGCTACATTGCTAGCTTAAGAATGACAATTTCGTCCGCTCGAAAATGAGGTCAGCCTGTTACCATTGATGATTACCACGTCATCATAGCTATGAACTTCACACCGACATTCAAATCCAGCCATTGTGTGGAATGTTCATCATATGAACCTTTTTCAAAAGCCTGGCTAACACGTCCTTCTCGGAGTATTTATGCTTCAGTGAGTTAGCACCCGCGCTCCTGAGAAATCTTTAGGTGATAGGCTAAACTCCGTTTGGATCTAAGCACTCCTAATAAGAGTATGTGTCACTGATGAAAAATTCTCCATCACAGAGGGAAAATTGTTCAAAGTTAAATAATCCTGACTTTAAAGTTGATATGTGGTAATCAATGTCTAGTCTTTCTTGTCTCAGGCGCAGTGAGTTCAGAGGTGTAGCGTAAAGCAGGTGTGGCGTCAGCAATATTTTAACCAGCCTCTCTCCGCCGTTTTCAATCATTGATTATTGGAAATCTGTGAGATGTTCGTCTTCTGACTACTAAAAACGGCGTTTTCAAACGTGAAAAGCCATGTATTTTTATTTATCTTCCATGATCAATCAATTTTTTCAGGTTACCAATATCAACTTATGAGATTCCTACAATAAATTAAACATGACTACGATAAATCTTTACCTTGTTCGCTCTTTTTCACAGACCTATCGACATATCAGTGCTCACCACAGGGGTACTACTTTTTTAACTACCCACAACTTAACAAAAGAGACAAATAAATCTTTCAATCATCACAGTCAGCTTTCTTGATAGATATTAGACTACTAACTTGATGTTGTTTTTCTGAAATTATCACTTGCTATAATCTTTCGCGATTAAAATCATCTCTTGTTGTTTGTCTTTCGAAACACCTGACCACTCCAAAACTCTGGAACTTTCTAGGATGATCTTTACGTGATATCCGTATTCACTTGCCTCCAGATTTCACTAGGAAAAAAATCGAGAATTTTCTCTAAGTCATGACTACCGCTCGCCCAAATATAACAGCACGTCCAACTGAGCTTCATCTCATTCTTGTAAAACTGTCCCTCAACCAAAACGGATCGAAATCTTTAAAGTGGCCGGGTGTAAAAGTGACTAAAAAACGGCCTACATTGTCAATTCAGATGTGAAACCTTTTCAAAAGGGAGAGGAAAAGCTTGATGTAAGAAACCTCTGTTCAGCCATTCCCAATTTTGAGGTCAGTTGCTCTATTAAATGAACCACAAAGTACGTGCTCTTGGCCAAATACTAAGCTCATATGTATGTATCTTAATTTAAACTGTGGAGCGATTTATTATTAGAATCGGTTAATGTTGATCTACTTCCGATAAGTTTGCAGGCTTACACTTTACGCACTTAGACACTTTAGCTTGAAATATATAAAAAATGAAGTATTTAGGCATCAAACAAATTCCCAACAATATAATTTAAAAAAAAATGACTAAAGGGGCCAAGGAGCAGCGTCAGTGTTATAATTGGGTTTTATCAACTGAGTTGATAATGTAAAATTGGCCCCCGTAAAGAATTTCTCACGCTGACTTTTTGAGCTTCAGCCCTCTTCAGAGCAAATTCACATTATCAAAATCATTTTATAAAACAAGATTATCTCGGAAAACAATATCATCTTCGATCTTTATGATACTTGTAAAAGTGTCCATTTAAAGTACTAGAAATATATGTTACAGTGTACTACTAATTATGACCCTGGCTAGCTACTGGCCAGACAATCACTACAAGAGTGTGCGGGCTTTTTAAAGTTAACATAACAAAAGGTAAGTTTTGATTGCATAATGATAACATATTCTCTTCTATCAACAGTCGCCTCTCCGAGCTAAAGTAAAAACATCAACAATGGGTTTGGGATTATTTTAGGCCACACCCTTCCGCATAAAATTATTGTAATCTGCATATCGTTCGTACACCAACAGTTTCGTGCAGATTATCACATGCTGATTCGCTATTCATCTCCAGCAGTTTGAAGCTAATTTGTGTAAAGGCATATACATTACAAACCACAACTTTTGTCAAAGAGACAAACGAGATATTGTTGAGCCTTGAGCAGCGGAAAAAGCCTCTCAGGAGAGCGCATTAGAAGACGCCCTAACCGGAAAACAGTTCCAAAAGATTTAGCTCTGGCAAATCTGTTTGCTCTTGTCGAAGCGTAGCGAAAGGAAGTCGTTCCTTGACTTCGTAGGTTCCTTAAATAGAAATATACAATTGGTTCATTAAAAATTTCTAAGCGGTGTAATGATTTTAAATGGCTAATAGTTTGGTACTAAATGAGACTATTGTTCTCGCTCTCTAGGTGTCAAAAAGCCTTCGTTTTTGAAGTAAAATCACGCACAGTTTTCATCTTTCGTTAGTAAGAGTTGCACATTGAACAAGCCGAGAAAACACATTTTCACGAAGGAGTACAACTAGAGATTTTTCTCGAAATTCTGTTTTATTTCAAGCGCTTTAAGCTCTGTTTACGACCATGCGGCTATAATACAGTGAGATTCAATATCTAGAAATATCTCCGGATCCCATCACAAAGATAGCGCACTGCGCAATATCACCAATATCCGGATACAAAAGTTTTCATACGTAAAAGAGTTGTCAATGGTATGAGAGCTGGCGTTAATTATAACTAAACGTATCTCAAGAGCGCTGTTAGTTTGATTTCAACCGAGGAGAGATAAACACTCAAACTGAAAGCTCTCCGCGACTGGCGATCAGACATCCTGAACATCTCTTAGAACTGTGTTGAAGACGACCGACTCGGCGGAACACGTGGACGCTAGCCATGAAAATCGCCATCATTGGAGCAGGAGTGAGCGGTTTGACCTCCATAAAATGCTGTTTGGACGAAGGGCTCGAGCCAGTTTGCTTTGAGAAATGCTCCGACATCGGGGGACTCTGGAAATTTTCCCAACATGTGGACGGTTCGAGCGGTTCGGTTTATGAATCTACAGTCATCAACACTAGCAAAGAAATGACCTGCTTTTCAGATTTTCCAGCACCAAAGCATTTTCCGCCATTTATGCCTCATGGTCATGTGATAGAGTACCTGCATATGTATGCAAAGCATTTTGACCTCCTCAAACACATTCACTTCAATGCTACAGTGCTGGACATCAGCCGAACCTCAGACCACCGGAAAACAGGACACTGGAAAGTGACTTTCGCGAATGGCGAGGGAACTGTTTACGAAACTATTTTCGGCGGCGTAATGATCTGCAATGGTCACCTCTCAAAGCCATTTACCCCAAACTTCAACGGAATTGACAGATTTCAGGGACGCAAACTCCACAGCCACGAGTATAAAAGTTATCGAGGATTTGAAGGCAAAGCGGTCCTTGTCATAGGTAAGTTTGTTTTTATGGAATCCAAAATACTATAAACGCTTGCTATTTGTCGGAAATCCTATTTCAAGAAACCATCCCAGCTCAAAATGCTTCCATAAATAAGCAATTTTTGATTGCCATCCATTTTCTCAGGTTAAGAATTGTGCGGAAATTGCATAGACGGTAAGTTTCTGCAAACAAAATATTTGGCGAAATTCGATTTTTGTGTGTGGGTTTCCCACCTTGTTTAGCTATCAGAGTTTCACCGGTTCGTCTTAATTGTAAGTAAAGTGAACTGAACGGTGAATTCTTCGAAGCGAGTTTCATTGCCTTTGCATAATTATAATTGTCAGAGGTATAGTTTGAGCAACTCAGGAGAGACGCGAAAATTACGTAACTAGAAACTTCACCAGACCGAAGAAGGAACTAGGAAGTGTTTCGAGTTTACATAGATTCCTAAGAAAATCCATCAAATTGAGTCACATTGTGTAAGGAGTACGGAGATTTTTCCGCTTTCTGCTAATACCGTCGCTAACTGAATTTTCATTTCATCATATATGGTTAATTACGTCGATATCAATTGGATTTTGATGGCTTCATTCTCCCAACAATTAAGCAAAGAATCTTCAATGAAGTTCTCAGCAACACATTAACAAAAACACTGATTGAAAAGGCCACAGAACCAATACAACCACCATAGTGACAAATGCCAATAAAAGAACTAATGCAGTGAAATCTTGACGCAATACCACAAAGTACAAATTCAATACACTTCCAAATTAGCTTTGTCGTTCTTAAACAAAGCAATTTTGATTTTGAGTTAAGGGAAAACCACTTGAATATTTAAGCCAAATTTGCTTATAGATTATCTAGGTTATATAGCAGTTGGAGACACTTGTCTTCAAGGGCAGTTTAGTAGTACTCTTTTTTTTTCTCACTATGGGGGAGATAGGCATTGTAAAGAAATAACCGTGAGACCGCGACGAAGAATGTAAGTGAAGGGCACTTACTCCAAACAGATCACTAACGACACCCAGCTGTTCTTATGGTAAACACTTTAGATTAGGATTAAATCATGGCCTACTGGGGATATAGTAAAAAAAAAACTTGAAAACCACTATTATTACACGTATTTAGGGAATGACGGCGCTTAGGAGCGTTTATCAGAAATATTGCTTTCAAAGAGTACAAATTTACCCAGCTACATCCGGCTTGAGGCGACAGATTATCAATTATCATTCTGCGGACAACAAACTGTATTTAAAACCAAAGATTACTCGCATTTTCCAAATGATCGCCTGGATACTGGCTTTTTGACAATACCGCTGAATTATTTAATTTTTTCTGCTCGATTTAAGAATAGTGCGGTAACTATTTTATCAACTCAATGCAGTATTCACCAAAGAATTACCCAAAGAATTCGGCGAAATCTCTAGAAAACAAAGTTTAACTAATTAGTTATCATGCCAGAGAAGATTACGGAAGGGTTAAGTGAAAACGAGTTAGTTTCCAAATAACAAGCAAATATCGATCAATATCAAGACATAAAAACGTCTTAAAAAAAAAATTTGAATGAATTTCCCAAGCGTCAAATAATCGAGGACTGATTACTCTTACAGACTGTGTGAAACTTCATCAGCGAACATGTTTGAAAGAAATTAAGATTTACTTAGACTGCTGAAACTGACCCCAAGGCCCGAGGCTAAATATTTATGGCAATGTATATTTCTCGCATGAATTATATTAACATAACATCATGAGGTTTTTTTGGCAATATACTCACTGTTCTCCTAAATATAGGCCACGGCCCCTTTAATAAACTGAATTCAGGACAAGTGGGATAATTTTCCTTGTTCTGTGGTGAAATTGGTGGAAGCTCATTAGCTTTAGCCTCAGTCGACTGATTATGATCTGGTGGCCTATATCACGGCCTATATTACGAGGAAAACGACGCACTTCTCGATCACCTGGGGAGAAAAATTCAGACAAACTCGCAGACTCGAGTGCAATATAGATGAGCAGTTCACCTTGGAAATTTCCTCTAATTATTTGAAGTATGTTTTGTTTTTATAATCGTGCACAAAGCAAATGAGACTTGGAAACCGAGGGACAAATGTTGATATGAATTTGAATTATCTACGAATCGGCTCCACGTTTTCAACGGCAGTTTTCTCGTGAAACAAAAAGTTAACAAAAAATCAAGACCGCAGTAACTGAAGTTAAAAAAAAGAAAAAAAAAAAAAGGAGGGAAACTAGTGAACGAGCTGTCTGTTTAAGGCACAGGCGGCAATCATTATGCGGCCAGACCCAAGCCCCCCTTGTTTTCAAACACCTCGGCTACTATCGCTATTAACTCCGCTATTGGTCTTGTACCCAGAGCTTTCACGGCCAAGCGGTTGTAAGTCCCACATATTCAGTTACAATAACACGGTAGGATCTCGGTACGAGATTACTCCGCTTCTGGAATAAAAGAGGAACTGAAAACATCACTTTATAACAATGAGAAAAATCACAGGAAGTCAAGGAAATAATTGCATTTTGGGAATACTTCCAAAAACAAGTCCAGGAGAAATTGTCACTAAAAGCCACAATATCTATTCGTCCATTCGTCGCTTAGAAGTAGGTTTTCTCAAGAATTATAGCATAGCAGATAACCAATAGAATGCTACATCTGTGATTCCTCGAATGAATGAAGTTCTTAATGTTCCGAACTTATCTTAAATTACACATCTCCTCGTCACAGTATTGATATAGGGGATTTTTTTTCGCAGGTCTTGGAAACTCTGCCGCTGACATTGCAGTTGAACTGAGCCGCCACGCCTCTCAAGTTTATCTGAGTACTCACCGAGGAGCCTGGGTAATTTCGCGCTTGGAGAAGCATGGACTGCCCTGGGACCAGCACGTGGAAACGAGGTTCTTTCAAAGCTTTCCGACAAAGATCAAGGAATGGTTGGCTATTCGTACCGCTCAAAAAAGGTTTGACCACGAGACGTACGGGCTCCGTCCCCAACACGGCATTTTAAATGCCCCCACGGTGATTAGTGATGACCTCCCTCTCCGTATCGCCACCGGAACTATCCAATTGCAGCCTAAACTATCTCATTTTACGCAGAATGGCGTCGTTTTCTCCGACGGTACTAGAGTCGATAACCTGGAAGTTGTGATAATGTGCACTGGTTATGACATCGGGTTTGAGTTTCTAAAGGACAAGTATATCCTCCCAGTCGACGACAACCAGGTATCCCTGTACAAACAAGTGTTCCCACCCCACCACCCTAAGTCAACCATGGCTTTCATGGGTCTGATCCAGTCTTCTGGTGCGTTCTTCCCCGCGGCTGAGTTGCAAGCACGCTGGGTGACCCGCGTGTTTAATGGGAAGGCTAGGCTACCTAGCAGAGAGCTCATGTTGTACAACATAGGACTTGAGAAAAGGATGATCAGGAAAACCTTCTATGCCTCAAGGAGGCTCACAATCCAGGTGTGAAAAGTCGTAGTACTGTATTTCAGCGACAGCTACTCTCTTCCTAAATTTTATTACCAAGAGGAACCATCTCTTTTCCCCCTGTCCCTTCAACTTCCAAAATCTGTTCAGTAGTTCTTCCTGCCACAATTTTTTTGGATAATAAATTGAAAGAACTTAAGAGTTACATGAAGATAAAATCCTACACCTGAATGGGTAATGAATGGCATGATAAAGCACGTTGTGAAAATGTGGCTCGAATTCGAAAAAGTGTTTCAAGACCACAACCCTTTCTTAGGAATTCTTCTAGAGACGAGCGTCAGATCACTAAAAGCTGAGTCCGTTCCCTTTTTAAATAACCTTAAACTTACGGTGAAGAGTATTGTTTCATTTATTTTAGACTATTTTATGTTCTAAATGTTCGCAAAATGTGTTCAGTACTTTTCATCAAAGATAAATACAATTCTCGCTCATCTTTATCTCCTTCTTTTTTTTTTTTTTTAAGGTATCCAGTATTCCGTACAAGGACCAACTAGCGGAAATGATTGGCTGTAAACCAGACTTCAGACGACTCTTTTTCAGAGACCCTCTACTGGCCTTCAAGTGCTACTTCGGGCCTTGCTGTGCGGCTCAATACCGCCTTATGGGGCCTGGTGCCTGGTCTGGAGCCAAAAAGACCATCGAAGACACGTACAGCAACGAGATGTTCCCACACGTGGGAAGAAGAAATAAAACACCCACCAGTATATCACAAAGCGTGGTCAAATTCCTCAAGTTGGTCTTCATGTTTGTAACCGTTGCAACAATTAATGAATTGTCCCAAGATCTAAGAGGGGAATGGGACGCAGTGGTTGGCTGGCTGAGAGCTGCACGATAAGCTGTGGTACCCGGATGTGACTACTCCTGCATAAAGCCTCTGACCTAGGTAAAATTGCCGAGGACACGCCTGAGTTCGGGCCAGAACTTCCGATCGACTGAGACAACATCTTGATTCTGACAATGTAAATGACCGCAAGTTGAAGAGAGGTTCCAGGTCGCGATCAAAAACAAAAAACAAAGACAGTTATTTCAAGAGAAAGCTTTCACGTTACTTCTTGAAGTTAAGAAAGTTCGAATACTTCTGCCTTTAAGAACTAAGCAGATCTACAAACGACAAGGCAGTCTCTTTCAGGAATACCGTAAATATTTTACTTGCGCACATTAAGATGCCATGTAATATAATGATTTAGCAATGACAAAAAAATGCAGGCGAGAAAAAACTCATTAATAGTAAGTTGACTGAAATCGCTTGAGCAATCATACATCTATTTATTGAAACCCACAAAAAAGGTCGCTCATTGTACGTATATGATATAAATTAAGCGTAGGAAATTAGGCGAAGAAAAGAATCAAATCTACAACGAAATGTAGCATTTGATAACAAAAAAAATTACAGGCTTCCGCATTTTGAGTATTTTGTCAATAACTAATACACTCGCTTGAAAGCTGACATTGAGCAATATTTTGGCCGCTAACCTTATGGTTTCCGTGCTAGCTCAAATATATATATATTTCACATTCAGTAACATAATTTACAGAAGAATAAACTTACTTATTTATCAACATCATCATTTTTTATCCTTGTTGACTACAAATCGAGTGGAACTCACCTATTGCGAGGGATGGGTGGGTGGGGTGCGCGACAAGGTAACACCCTGCGCGCCAAGACAAGTATCCCAAACATCAAAACCAATAGTGGTCAGTTCGTGAGTGACTGAAGACACGGACAGTTCTCTGGTACCTGAATAAAAGTGAACCATAAGATATCTTAGAAAAAGTAAACTACAAGCAGTCCCTCATTTCTGTGCGCCTTACTTCCAGAGTTCCACGCGATAAGCTACCATCAATTTTTTTCTTTTTTTTCTTTTTTTTATAGCAAATTCTTTTCGACTCGCGCAAAGGACTTTGCCGAAACGGTTCTGATGTATCTGACTAGAAACCTTGCTATTAAATCTGGAGTTCAAATGAATAACACTCTACAACTCCGGCCTGAATATACTTGTCTTCGAAGCCATCGTCCCTTTCCTTGGGTTCTCAACAAATTTGTAAATTAGATAAACAACAGGGAAAATTAAATGTGAATTAACCTCACCATACAAAGTTAGAAGCCACCTTAACCCTTTCACTCCCAAGATCTCATTAGTACTTCTTGTTACTGGCTGCCATACAATTCTTATAATGTTAGTTCGGAGAATTTATTATTTGATCAACAACTAATTAACCTCCTGACTGATTTTTTCGCTATTATCATCACTTATCTGTCTGATATTGTATTGATATTGTAAGGAGAAATTCCGTCTTGGTCACTCATGGCAGTTAAAGGGTTAAGTTGAAATTTAGTAAGAGTTACGTAAAGTTTCTTCCTACAAAGTAACATAAATAAAAAGTTCACGTCTCCTGAAGATTATAAACGCTCAACTGTTTGCTATTTTGGGTCAAAATAATCTCTTCGGAAGACGTGACGATTTTACCTACACAAGATCATATGCAAAATATCGAAGATCACCAAGACACAATACGGGCTTGAAAAGGTGTGCATAACTTTTCTTCAGAACATGTTACGAAGGATTATGTATTTTTGTAACATGCAGGAGAACGGCGTAAGCGAACCATTAATAAGAGGTCATTACAAAGAAATAGAAAAACATGCGAAACATTTGCGTGGCGCAATTGCACCTTAAACAAGGCCTGCTTTGTCTGTTCCAGCAAACTTAAATTAACGTGACAAAAGTGTATCTAACGTGACAAAGTATACCTGGCGTGACAAGTGTAAAGGTACATCCTCCGCCGCCCGCTCCAGTCAACTTGGAGTGCAAACCGTGTTTAGCGGTCACGTGACACACCTGGTCCAATGAACTGTGGCTAACTCCTAATGTCACAAGCAACTGTTGGTTCAAGTCAATAAGTTTCTGTGTCCAAAATAACAAACATAAACAAAATAAACGGATTTGCAGACAAACAAGGAAATTTCTTTTCCGCCTAGCTTTATTTTCCTTATTCAACAACCTCCGAACTTTTCAAGCGAAGAAATACTCGGGGGTCCAGGCGTTCAGTAAACGGAGAGCACTATTGGCGCAGAACGAGGAAAGTATGGAGGCTTGACGAACACAGCGGTCCAACGTAGGGCATGCGCAAGGGTTTTTCTTTTAGCCGGCTGCGCGCCAATTTCCCCGCGCAAAGTTATAAACGCAAACAAAAGAAACAACCGCTGTCACGCAAAATATGCCAGGAAGAAATTAAGACACTCTAACAAATTTGTGTAACGCGTACACAAAGGAGACGAACATTTGATTAACAGAGTCCTCTTTTCCATCCCACTGTAAAACAAGGAAGGCACACTCATGCAACTAGAAAGCCAGCACAGTGTGATGATACAATGAAGAGGAAAACGTCTACCTTCAACATACAATAGTGCTCTTGAGAGTTTTCTTCTCCCGGTGGTGAAGCTGCTGCAAAAAGAGAAAAGTCTGGTGGTCAGTAGAGGCTAGTCCTGATGTTAACATCACTCGAGAAAATCCCATCCACATCTGAGTGGTGCCACGTCGACTTTTGACACACATTAAAAATATTAAGGAAAAAAAAACACTGCTGAGAACACATACCTTGGATTTGATACAGCTTCTCAAGATACACACAGCTCTCTTCTGCGATAGCACCAACAGCATCAAACAAAGGATTGTAAACAGAAGGAAGCTAGAGATTTTTAGAAAAAGAGTGGTTGAAAAGATTATAATGTCAAGACAGCTTTGATTCATTTTTGGAAAATGTACTTAACCCCTTAACTCCTAAAGGTGATTAACATGTATCTTCTCCCAATAGCATCCATAAATTGTCTGGCAAACAGGTAATGAGAATACCGAATACAAGTCGAAGTTGTTGCCTTGATCCAACACCAAATTTTTGTAACTAATTAACATGGAAATGTGTAACAGCAAGAGGGGAGAATTAATAATCAGATCTTGGGAGTTAAAGGGTTAAGTAACCAGCCTAACTGGCATTCAAGCCTGAAAACAAAATTGACAAAACAAACAGCTAAAGATTCTGTAGTTCATCATTTCACCTGTTGACATCTGTCCCTTAAGCCTGCCACTAACTTCTTTGTGCTGCGGGGTATCTTTGTGTCTGTTATCAAGACCCTGAGCTGTGGAATTCTGTTATAAAAGACATAAACTCCTGAATCAGAAAGAAAATTTTAGTAAAATAAATTAAAACATGTAAGTTATGATAAGCCTAATTTGCAACGATTACTATTTTGTCAGCCTGCATTGGAGGGCTGGAGACAGGTACAAAGCACGAGGAGTGTTAGCTGGTAGGTTGTAATTTGCAGTTGTTCAAAGGGTGAGGCATTCTTCAGCTAACCTTTTCTTATTTTCGTTTATAAAGACTGTCATATTGTCACCAGATTTTTCTTTTATATATTGTAATATTCTCTTCACAGAGAAAATTTATCTAAAATCTCAGGGGTTACACCACTGCCTTTGGTAGGTATATGTTCCCTGTTTTTTTTTTTTTTTTTTCAGCTGCTAGTCTTTAAGGGTTTTGGAAAGTGGATTTGGAACATTTATTTTACCTTGATTGTATACACCAGTACATTTGTAGGCACATTGATGCTACACAAACAGTACCATAGCTTGGCTGCCTGGGTATCATCACCTTGGTACCCAGTCAAGTAGTGGAGGCAAAATTCAAGTGACAGCTGCTATCTTCAATTGCCACAGCCCAATATCAATAAATACACCTCTGATTTGAATTATAATGCTGACAATAATTTGCTTTTAAAATGTTCATTTATTATATAGTACCTTGACAAGTGCTCAATCGTTCCATCTTGGAAAGTAAGAACTGCTCCTAAAAAAGAATGATCAGCTACTAATCAAATGAATTGAGAATACACCATGAAAGGGTTGTAATGCAGATTCATTCATTAAAAGAATAATGGAAATGATCATCAATTTAAGAATCTTTGATTGCTAAGCCAATTCTCCTTGTCAGCACCAAAGGCAATGTATAGAGAAGAGTAGGGAGAATTTTGATACTGGGGTGTAAAGGGTTACCATAATATCAAACTCTAAGCTAGGCCTAAAGGGAGTTGGGTTGTGCACTGTACATTTGTATCCTGGGAACATAGGAACATCCTATTTTGTTTCTACCTACCATATGCACAAACTGAGTTGTCAATTCCAGATGGCTTTCCATGAACAAGCTTTTCTGCCTCTAAACTCCACTTACAAATTAACTCCAGGTCTTTGACAGACAGAGATGCCATTTCATTTTGGCATAGCTCTCTCTCATCACCTGGAATGGATCTCATCATTGAGGGTTGTGAAATCTTTCCTGTTACTGCCAGAAGAGCTGTGGAAAGGCAAACACAGTATGATGCTGATGATCCCAAACCAGCTCCAACTGGTAAAGATGTGTTCACTACCACTGAGAATGAAGGAACCCTAGAAAAAAGGATAATTGTTTAGCACATAATTTTGGACCTCAGCACAAACAATTAAGAAACCCACGCCTTTCACATCTTAAATTCTTCACTGCATCCCTGACACATAACTCTATTCCATACACTGAACAGTAATTCCACACATCCTCTCAGAAATTGTCCTAAAAGAAGTTGAAATGATTTTAGATCCCTCCAGTTACTTTAAAAATCCATGCTGTGCATAATTTAAGGCAAGTTGAGTATGCACACACATGCACATACACAAAACAATAACTGAGGCTTCCTCTTAACCTTCAGGGTTTGTAAGAAAGGTTGTTGAGGTTGCTCATATTACAATGAGTTTATTGCTTTTTCCATGAATGTGCATGAGTGTTATTACCATTACACAGTGAAACCTCAAATAAGTGGACACCCTCAGAACCTTCTGAAGTGTCTGCTTAATAGAGGGTGTCCAATGAATAGAGGTTTGTAAAAATTGCACAATGTTCGTTTATGATTAACATTCAATGTTTACTCTGTACTGCAATAACGTTCCATGTTGTTAACAAAGCTATCCACAGTTCAAGTTTATTACCTTGCATTACCAACTTTAATTTGTTGATAGTAATGCAAAAACATAACAGCAAAATAGCCACAATAATACATGCCATACAATGACTCTTTGATTACATTTGATTGACTGTTTCAAGGATGTAATTCCATACACCACATTGCCAGTTCAGTACAATGTCTGCTAAATAGTGGTTTTTAACAATAGAAATTAGCCAAATGCAATTTATTTTAGTGTTCAAGTAAGCTTAATCCTTTAGACCCTAAGAGTGACTAGCAGTTTCATTGTATGAAATGATCATCTGAGCATGACCCTTATCTAAGCCTACCTATCAATTTCTTCAACAATCTGGCCAATGAGGTAAACAAACACACTTATTGCATCATTAATGACTCTCTCATCCACTTCTTTGACCTCAGAGAGGTCAAAAGACCTTTTGAACAGCTTTCTTCCATCCTGTGGCCAACATGATCCATCTCTACCTGAGAAATAAAAAAACCAAATCAACAACTCTCAAACTCACCAATGTGATAGAAGAAGAGCTGATCAACTTTTATCATGCAAAAAAGTGCAGAAGGCACTCACTGCATCATTTGCAATTCACCTGGTCCCAGAAAAGTGCAGAGAACTCAAAGGCAAAATGGACAGTAAAAGTAATCCAGCAGTACATATCTGGGTGAGGTAAGTTCCTCTCATATATAAACAACAGTAGCATTTTGATTACCATGCCTGTGACAGAATTCTAAATGGCTGACATTTTAGAGCACACTCTAAAATGTAATGATAATTTATTGGGTCTGAGAAAAGAGCCTCAACTGATTGACTGGTGATATTTTGATGTCCACGCAATGCAATGTTCAAAATGATTATATCATCAACATGAGACAAGTGGCTCATCCTGTTCAAGCTTTCAAGGTATGAGTCAGATAACACAGCTACAAGCCTATCTATTCAGTCACTATTTAGCAACCTAAAACCATAATGTAGCCACTAGAACTACAAGTTTAGTTATATGAAAAAAGGAAAAAAAAGAAAAAAAAATCTGATGATACTTTTTGGGAAAATTGAGTCATGTCAAAGCTTGACACTCTGAAGAGAGGCATTGTAAGAACAAAGAATCTTGACAGAAAACACCTCATAATGACCCAGCCCATATCATTTGATAAGTATATATCTCAGGTGTGACTAACAACCAATTCTTATTTCAGTCTCAAGATGATTTACCCTTGCAAGATATGATGCACACTGATGTAGTTTTTACCATGGAACCTTGAAAAAGAGTCAAAGTTTGGATTTGCTATGACATAACCTGATCATGGCAGAGTGTTTTGTAACAATATGTCCTTTTTAACTAGTTAACAGTACTCCTTATGTAATCAAGAAATAAAAAAGTCCTTTCCCACGTCCAATCCCCCCCCCCCCCCACTCCACTCACCCACCCCTGTATCATCTCCAACAGCCCCACTCCAGTGGTTTCTAGCTGAAAATGGCAAAATTCACAGAGTCCCTGGAAGGGGATTGCAAGTTTTACAAGCATGAACTTAGATTTCCAGACATCCTATAAAAGTAGAAATTTCACTCTACACTGAGACCTTACCAAGTTTTTCCACATCTTGTTGTAGCTCCTCTCCTTTCCACCTGCACGTTGTCCCAAAGTTTAGCAGTTTCAGCGTAAACTGACCGTCGTTGGTTGCTTCCAATTTGAGTGTTGTCCTCAAATCGATAGCTGCTGCAACGGCTTTCTAAAAAGGTGGAGATAGCAACTATTAATTCCCTCCTATAGAGTATTGTAAACAAACCCATTCAAAACGCGCTTATTCAAAGGCGAAAAGCTAAAAATAACTACCTTTCCATAAACAACTGCATGTTCTCCGTGAAGGATTATCTTTCCTGGGGCAGTGACGGTAAAAGAAGGAGAAATCATTCGCCTCTTCGCCCGACAAGAACGAATAAACACGACAGATTGAGATAGTTCGGTATTACCGCACGGTGGCCGCCATTTTGTTTTACTGCTGACCAATAATACTGAACACAATATATTGTCCTCAATCTACCAAGCACCTCTCTAAACTCACTTGAAATTTTTTTAATCTCTGACTTTCGTTATCTAGAAATTGGAATCTAGCAGTTGTATCCAGGACATTGGGTGAGGCAAGAGAGCCTACTCAAGACATTGACCCAGAGAACTGAAATTGATTCAGGACCCTGACAGCCTTTCTCCTACGCTTCAAGCGGCTTGCTTCTTTTTTGTTTGAGTTCCTATTGGCTATGTTATGTTTGGTTCTGCTTGGCCACTTAAGTCAGGGGAAGTTGTCTACAAACAAATAGATTCCATGCTGCCGAAGCGCAGCCAAAAGTGTGCCTGTGATCCATCACTGTACAAACCCACGGCAACAAGGAATCTAATTACTTGATGTGATAAAAAAGCAAAGTGTTGGTTATGATGACGTCATCTATACGTCTATCCTCCAATGAATCATGAGTAAAGAACCAATCAAAACGCGGCTATGACTCTCCCCATCACAAGAAGTCAGTTTGACACCGAATTTTCAAGACCAGCCAAACAAGAAATATTCACTCCTCGCTTAGGAAAATAAAACTGTTGGATTTTGACGCACTAGAAATACGATTTGTCAAAGAAATACAATAACAGCAGCAAAAAAAAGTTAAAATACAATTATTTTTTCATTTACTGTCCAAATGGCGACGGAAATAACATGACATTACAAAAATGCTGTAAACTTACGTCACTGCAAAGAGATAGCCTGCATAAACATCTATTCATTATTTATATATACAGTACACTCATCTTTATTGTAGAGAACTTAAAATATTGACAAATATATCTTAAAATATTATATCAAACTAATTATAACACTCTTTTTGTTCATCTATGAACCAAAATTATCTTAAGTTTGGGAACCAGCTGAAAACGTGGATGAAATTAACTTTAAATGGAATAAGTTGCTGAGTCTCTCGGTCAAGACTTAACACGTCCCTTAACAGGACTTAGGTACTTGTCGTCAAATAGTTTTCTTCTTCTGCGACCAGAAAATCTAAATGGCTTTAAATAAATAATTTCCGTAATTTTACACTATTCCTCAAAGACCTACTTTAACAAGTCTTGGCTTGTTAAGCCTTAAGCTTCGCTTTTTTTTTTATTTGTTCTACTGACACTCTTTTTCCATCACACGGTTCATGAAATATTCATGACGGGTGAAAGTTTCTGAAAAAATTTGTGCGTAAAACGGGATCAGGACCCCCCTTCCACACCACCCCTTTGCTATTCTCTCCGAATGGCTCTCAACGACTTGTCATCGAACGAAGTGATCCATATGAGGTCCGTCGAGATCCAGAAAACCGGAATTTGTCTTCACTTTCCAGCAGTATATTTCTTCGCTGTTCTGAAGCTTCACGGAAGTTTTTTCTGGCCCAGCCATAGACTATACAGTTGAAAAAGCCTTGCATAGGTGCAGTTAAACCCTGTTAATAACAAAACGCAAAAGAAAAGACGTCAATACTACAAGGAATTTTATGTAAGATAGATATATCAAGATTATGGTATTTTAAGTTTGTCACGAGCGTCGAGCAAAGAAAATTCTGGCAACCCCTTGAGGAACAGACCCCAGCTTGCTACGATTTTGCGCCGGGAAGCTTCAACAATTGAGCCGCAGAAAACTCTTTAGTAAGCCAGGGCATATACTAGGTTCATAGGCGACAAGCATCCGGCATAGTTCAAAATTATTCACCGAAGTGTGTCAATATCCGCCACTTTCACGGACACGAGGGTTGATAATTATTTATACCACACAAGAACCAAACAAATTGTTTATTACTCTCAATTTACAAACAAATGGTCGGAAATTAAACTTTTCATGTGCGAATTTGTCCCTTCCGCTGCACGAAGTTCTATAGTACTTGCCAATCACTTCCGAACGAGCCAATCAGAGCGCACAAAAGAGCTTTATTCAACTGATTTGACTGTGTGGTATATACCAATAACTGACATTTGCAGTGAACATGGAATAAAGAGAAATCCGAGCGTCTTGAAAAGATCCAAACTCAGTCAGTTCCAAGCACGGTTAGAGAGTCTGCGATACACTGTCTTTCTACTCCACCAATAAAATCGAATCGCCTGCTTTCTTTACTTCAACTTCGTTGACGTAAATTATTCCGCGCTCCTAAAAAACGGTGCTCTCATTTTTATTCCGGCACCGGCTGCGCAGTTAGACAATTCACTGGTACCCATTCCTATTCCTGACTGGAGAGAGGAAATGCAAAGGTACCTTGCCCAGAATGTAAAAGAGTGAGCCTTGTTGGTGAGGACTCGAATACAGACCCTTCCCAATTCAAAATCCGGCGCAATTATAATAAAGCCGCCGGGATCAACTAGAGAACGAAGCCCAAAATAGTGTCAACACTTACTTGAAAGAAGAACATGAGGGACCAATGCTGCAGGTTAGTGATAGTTACTCTGGGTGCGATGTCACAAGCTGCTACCACAAGTGCTGAAAATAATACCAAAAAGAATAGGAGATGAAAGTTGACGAATCCAACTACAAATTAGGGTCAATTATCAGCCGCTGATCGGAAAACGAGCCCGCACATCTCCCCCCGACTAGAGGAGGATTGAAGACTGGGTCGAGGAAACGACGGAAATCAAGCCTTAATTCTGAGTCAATCGTGACAAAATGATCAAATACTAAAGTGCTTTACTTGCTCGTCAACAGACCTCATTCATCCAGGTGCTGGCGTACGACTTTTCGCAGTATCTTGTTTGTCAGTAGTTAGTATTTAATGTCAAAATGAATATATGCGTGCATACGCGAGATGATGACTGTCCAAACTAAAACGTTAGAAATATCTTACCCGGGCTCCAGCATACCAAGAACACCAATACGAAAAGAAAGACTTTGTTACGAATAGCATCAATGCTGACCCGCTCTAGGTTTGTCAGTACTCCTGAAAAACAAAACACAAAGTGCGAAGTCGTCAAAGAATATAATACATGCTCGGTTCCATCGACTGACATTCCCTCCCTCTCCCCCCCCCCCTTCTCTCCAACAACTTCCTAGCGGGTAGCGGGTGGGCATTTCTTTGGACAAAGGTGGCGCTCTTCTTTGTGATACCGGATGGGTCTGTTAAACCAATACGTGACTGTTACACAACGCATCCACAATCTTGCGCACCCATTCCGCTGTACGAAGGCGGTGAAGGCAACGAGGGAAAGCAGCAAAGTCTCTACAAACGAAACTCACAGAAGTCGGCGCGCATACTATTTGCCTTGTTTTCCAAACTGGGTGGTAGCATTAACGATTCATGTTATTTTTAAATCTTCATTCCCATTATTGGAGAAGTCAAGCACTGGGTTTTTGGCAAACGTTAAAAATTGAATTTCTTACCGTGTGCTTTCAATCATTTGTACATTGTACATTCCAGTTAAAATAATTGCATTATCTGTGAGTGACAAATGTTTTGCTACTTCTCAGAATAGTTTTGCTTTTCTTTGTTAAACACAAATACTAACCCGAATGTAGGACAGCTTTTCTGTAGGTTCTGACCGTTAAAAAATACACCACCTGTAAAACAAATAGATTAACTTTGAGATGCTGAAATGTAGATTTTCCTAAAGAGTAGGCGGCAATGTTCATAACAGATAACATGCAGTGTAAAGATGAATCGTAGCAAGAGGTCCGATGTCATCGCAATGATAGGTCAGTCACCTTAAACACGCCGTTTAGATAGAGGGGAAAGAGTATGCAGCTCTTTGTGATTCTAACAATTCGACTGTGGGTTACATGAAGTTTTTCATCCTTTCCTTCGATCTCTAAAGCATTCTCTAAGTTTAAAAAACCTATTCACACCCTTAATTAATAGAACTACTAAAATAGCGATCGACCATCAACGTACAGCAACCAAAACTCCGCGCCTATTCCAGAACTAACATCCAAAATTATCTCATGAAGGAGGCGCGGTGGGCTGATGATTGAGGAGTTCGACTCCGATCCAAAGGTCTCAGTACACTGGCCGGGCTCTCTTTGTTGAGTTCTTGTCAAGTCACTGTACTCTTACGATGTCCCTCCCCACCCCCGAGGAAATCTTAGGCTTGTTTACGAGACATTAATTGGGAGGGGGGAAGCTACCACTGTGCCACTAAACTTGTGTGCCAGATATTACTTTGGAGGGGAGGGGGGGGGATAAGGGACTTGATGTTTTAAGGGGTCTTTTTCTGGATCTCTTAATTTAAAATAATTATTGATGACATATAAGCTGGATACAGTTTCTCCTACCATGAGCGCCACGATGGAGAAAACTAAAGTTGCAACCAGTGCAATAGAACCATAAGCCTCCCAATATCGTGGTTTTTCACCATCCGGAAGAGACTGCGAGGAAAAACGTAAGTAAGCCCGTCTTAGTTACTTAACAAAAAGGATCTAGGCCGTACTATCTTCAATTTTTTTAATCGCTGGAAATTAACGTTAATTGGAGATAAAGTTTCATTTTTTTGTCAGGACAAACAAGAAAGAAACTCGAATGCATTAGCTGCAAGTGACGCGCCTAAAAAATTTAGGATTAAAATTGAAATATGTGCATACTGAGAAGTGGTTCTTTTAATCCTGGAGAAAAAATCGAAACAAAATACAATAATAATTATCATGTCATCATCGCACCCATAACAATAAATCTGAGGAACCAGGGATACTGATTTTCCAAAGGAAAGGGATTAATAATAATAATAATAACAATAATAATAATATAATGGAATATAATAATTCCATCATCGTATTCCATAGAGGACGCATAGCCACGGAACCCTTAGAGAATTTAATTATTGGCACACACAGAGTTCTTTGATCATAAGTGGTTCATTAATCCTGCTATCCATCCAATTTGCACTCGAGTCGTTGCAGTCAATCCATTTTTCCTGGCGTTGATGTCCACAAGCCAGATTTTACAATTCCACTGTCAATAATGGTTCAGTAGTAATAGTTAAATAGTGCTAATCTCATAACCCAACGGCATGTGAAACCTACCTTTGCCTTCGGTCGATCAAAAAGTAAAAGGCAACTAGAAATAAAAAGAAATAGCAGGTAGGCTTTAAAACTAAAGTACGTCCTGTAGTATAGAAATAACCGACATCTGTTAATTGCATCATAAATCGCCATTTTTCTCTCCGTATCACCCCGAGGAAATATTTATTTCCACACTTAGATACCCTGTAAACGATTATTTCAGGCTGGTTTAATCAAAACAGTTTTCATTTATCCTTTAAAGAGTAAAAAGTTATACCCAGTTGTGGCAGAAGTAAAAAAGATCAAGAGAGGACTTCGTGTCGGTATTACATCAAATGGCTACCAGGTGATGGCAATGGCCAACTCTTGCAAGGCCTATAATGCAGGTCTTATCCAAGAAACTATATGCAATTATTATTATTAAATTAATTAGTAGCTGTCCCCATATACGTTCTCAGTACTTACTGAGTGCAGTTGTCATGTGGGGTTCTTTTTTTATCATCCTCAGCCAACAGCAAAGGCAACATAATTGCAAAAGGCACTAACCTATAAGAAAACAAGCAGCCTTAATATTTTGAACTTCAAAACAAATAGACATGTGCTGTTGCTTAATAGACTTTAGAGATTTCCTGTTTAAAATATTGCCTATTGTCTTTCAATACTTTATCTCAACAAAGTAAATTATCGAGTTTGAATACTTAAATCTCAAGATATCAACAGCCTTGAAACACTTGTTGATGGCATTGGAGGGTGGGGGCTGTAAAGGAAGCCACAGAGAAGGAAAGTGAACAGCAAGCTTCTCAGCCGCAAGGAGCACACCATGGCAACAAGACCACAGCCCACTTAAGGTCATAACCTGGCAACACATTACCCACAAACCTGAAGTGGACTGAGAGGGAGAGGGTGAAAAAAACAAAACAAAACAAAACAAAACAAACAAAGCTGCTAGGTAAATTAGGAAAAAATAGGCAGTCTGAGATGATTGATTGAGCGAGAAGATTTCATTTCAAAAAAATTTTTTAATTTAGCAAGTGGTACAGCAAAATACACCAAAATAAACTTATTTCAATTCACAATGACATGATGTAAGGCACTCACCAACATAATGCATATAATATCCTAGTGGGCCATAGGTGAGATGTTGTTGAAGAAACCTTGTCAGTAAAATACAACATAATTAGAGCGCACACACTATAATGAGTAAAGATATTATCTATTAGCCAGTACATTTTCCTTTTCCTTTCCTTTCTTCGTGTTATCTTGCCAACCTGTCATTTATTTTCATTTAATGCTGATGCCATCTGGCTGCCTGGCTCCACTAGCCCCTATGGTCATTCCAGGTACTCTAATTTTATTTCCAAAGTTTTTTTGTTCTGCAATAGCTTACAAGGTAGGAGAGAGTACAAATAAAGTTTGCTTTGTTGATGTGCCATATACAAGGTTTGTACTGTCTGAAAATTCGAAGACCTTTTCTTACATGTAGGAATTATGGGCAAGTTAAAACCAATGTTGTGCTACAACAATCATGCAATGAACCAAGGCACTTTCTCTAAGTTTAAACTTTAATTTTTTGTCAGTCGCAAGTGATAGTTGAAACTACCATCAACTATCATGACCATTTGAACAGGGCTTTTAGGTAAGAATGTAAAAACCACCCATATGGGTTTCAATCACTTTTTCCACATGCATCTGCAAAAAATTTGCAATGTTTATAGTTTTTTTGAGGTTCACAGTACTTACTGACAGTAACTGAAAATTGGTGATATTTTTAGCCTTTTCTCTGAGTCTGATGTATGCATTCAAACCATAGTTGACAGTCAAAAAGAATGATGCCAGATGCGCCATCTAGGGAAGAAAAAATGGTGTTCATAATAAGAAGTTTCTTACTAATAAACCTTTATTTCACAGTCAAAACCAAAACTTGGAATTGATTTTGCATATCCCTGCGTTTGCAAACAATTTGGGCTAACCCAGGATTACAAGCCTAGATTGAAAAATCTTCATTGGGAAACTTAAAACAACTTTAAGTGTTTCTTCAGTCATAACAATGCTGAATTCTGACATAATTTGTTCACCACATGATTTTCTCATAAGAAAATCCAAAGTTGATGACACCATTAGAATCCTGCAATTTGCCTTTGCTGAAGCTTTAGACGCTGATTAACCTTTGGACCCCTAAGAGTGACTAACATCTAATTTCTCCTCACTGAGTCACACAGTCACATAAGGCTAAGGTCATGAGAATAAAGGAAATGATCACCAACTAAAGAAGCTCTACTTGATTGTTTTAAACAAATTCTCCTTGTCAGCACCTCAAGAAAGGTATCAAGAAAAGTATGGAGATTATGCATACTGATGCAGTGATTTCAAAACAAGACAGTGACTGCCCGAGTTCTGCCGGCAACTTGATACCATGTCGCCTGCAGTTACTCTGGTCAAAATAATAACCTTTTTATTGGCCTTTGCCCTTCCACTCCCAAGATCTCATTGGTAATAAATTCTCTGAACTGTCTGCTTTACCATTCTCATGAAAGATGTTAATATGGATAATTTGGTGTTGGATCGACTACTAAATTTATATTTAATTATTCTTTAATTATTCTTTATTAGGATTCAGAGGGTCAGATCACGCTATTTGCAAAAATTATACGACTTACCTCTCCTATTACATCTAATAAAAAACATGCAGAAGTTTCATGGTGAAACCAACGACAGGCCCCAGCAAACCACAGAGAAGCTAAAATCAGATCTGCCAAGGCTAAGTGAAACAAAGGGTGCACCTAGAAAATGAAAAAAAAATCAACTTTTGAAGAAACAAACATTGAATATCATAATTTTACCAATTAGCTGGATTATTGGCTTGAGATTTTGATAACAGGATAGATAGTGTGGGAAAACCCCAAATCAATTATAATGGAGAGAAATTGAGAGCAACCAATCTTACTGTTTTATAGTATAAAACCACAAGTTGTTCTAAACTTAGAAATAAGACAGGCTTGTGTCTATCTCATTTTGTTAACAATTGCACACTGTTAGGTTACCACCTTTTCTCATTATCTACCGCACAATAAATAGCAATCAGCACAGCCAATTAGATAAAAACCAGAGATTTTTCCTTTGCATAATTTTGAAAAAAATTCTGTTTATACTACAGGAGCTTCATTCTGAGCAAAGGTATCAATGATGTGTTCTAAAATGCTCTCACTCCCAGTTGTCAAAAATGATGTCAACAGCTTGTTGAGTGTATGAGCACTAAGTGACAAAAACAAAACAGAAATTGGTTTATTTTGTTGAGCATTTACCTTCAGCTCTGTTCATTTGACCTAGGAGGCTGACAGAGGTAACAAACATTACCTTTGCAATGAAAGCCAAGCAATTGAGGCTTTTTTCCTTTTCCCCATAATTAAATTTAATTCATTGCTGGATATGAACATGTCCAAATCAGTTCAAAGTCCTGATAGTCTTTTGACCAACTCAGTGATAAAAGACTTTCACATACCTCTGGACTTCTTACAATCCTTTTCCAGACTGAAAAAATGATCACTGAGCTAGCTCCAAGGATGCTTAAAATGCAAAGTTACAAGAAAAAATGTCAGAGCCACAGGAAATGAGTTTTAATTAAATCTGCTTGAATAAAAATATTTGAATTCTTTCTAAGGCAGATCATTGAAGCAATCAATAATGACAACATTGCCCTAGACAAATTCAGATATCTCTACTGCACATCTACAAGTACGATCATTTTAAGTCCACTGTCTTTCTATTTTTAAGCATAACATGTAAAAGGAATTTCAAAGTGGTACAGCAATCCGTTTTACCAGTTGAAGTTTCAGGAATTCCAAGTAATTTATGGGGGTAATATTAGTGGTATTAGTATATTACTAATACAGTGGATAGCATTGAAGGTGCACTCTGATTGGCTAATGAAACTCAGAATATCCTTTGCTATTACAACTCTTGCAGGATTTATGCTCAAAAATATTGTAATCATTGCAGGAATGAATGAGTTCAAATCATTCTTCTTGTGCTACATTATCTCACTGTTTTAGTATAAAAATTATACTACAACAACCATGCACCTCAGTGTTGGTGACTGGTGGTGGATATATACTTTGCCGCTTTACACCACAGTACACATGTACCACAAGTAACCTCCACTTGGGTGAACAGTTGTCAACTACAGACAGTAAATTTTACCATTTACTGCCTGAAAGGGATAACACTGTAAGTCACACCAAATAAAAAGTAGTTACAAACCTTAGCCCTGAGGTCACAATGTAAGTAATAGCAATTTCCTTTTTCTATAAAATGAAAAAGTAGGTCTATCAAAATACATCACATCACTCAAAATGATTGTTTGAGCAATTATTAGACTAAAGAGTTTCACTGTTTTACCAATTTTCTCCACATTTCTTCTACTTTCTGTTCAACACTAAAGAAAGTTTAGTGATCCTTCACATAATACTACTTAAAACCATCTATAACTTTCAGAACCCAGGTCTGAATAATCATGTGTAGATTTAAGACATCAATTCAGGAGACAGGTGCGGAAAATAAAATATTTTGGATTGATGCAAGAATCAGGAAGCATGTCCTTAACAAGAGTTCCTGAAGTTACCCCCTCTCCCCTTCTACCCATAGCAAGGTATCAGATCAGTGATCAGTGATACACATGGACAGTTAACTCTAATTAACAGGGTAGTTAAGTATTATCAACTGGGTTGATAATGTAGACTGGCCACTGTAAATGGGTTTCAAAGCTGTTGTTTTGAGCATAAGCCCTTCACCATTTGCTCTGATGATGGGCTAACGCTTGAAATGTCAGCTTTGAAACTCTCAACAGTGGCCAACCAATATTATTCACACAGTTGATGATACTGTTATGCTCTTCCACTGACATAGCACCACAAATTTTTTGGAAACTTAACCCCTTCACTCTAATTAAACTGCTTTCAATGTAGTACATGGTAAGATTTCCATAAAGCCCCTGTTTCACCATGTGTGGAGCTCTTGGATAAAGAAAACAATGGCTAAAAAGCATTGATTGCCTTTAGGACTACAGCTTTGATTTACAATAGTATGGGGCTATGCATAAATCAGAAACCCCTGTAGAAAAATTTTAATTCAACCCTAGGCTCTAACTGTTAGTATAGGTGATAAGATGATTTTAAGTGCAATTTAGTGTAAATGAGCACCAATGAATTTGCCAAAGACAGCAAAATTGCACTAGTGATAATTGTACGATAGGGCAAGTACAAATGTAGTCTTTGAAAAATTTACAAGTGCTTATTACACCAAACATTGCAAGAGAAATCATGTTATTACTTGTTAATGATGTACATGAAAAAACATTGCAGAAAAGCAAGACAGACAAAATTTTGAAAGCATGCATGTGCTATTTGTAATTTGCACTCGTGTTACACCTTTGCACTCGTGTTACACTCGTTTTCAGCCAATCAGAAGCGCGTAATTGTTTCTTGAACATCATTTCTATGGGAACATATATTAAATAGCTCTTCCTAAGTGAACAAACAAACCTATGAAACTAAAACATGATGAAAAATGAAAAATAAATAGCGAGGCGTAAGAGAAAATTACGATACGTAGGCGCGAAAAAACTCATGCTGAGTTAATAGTCCTAAATGACAAAGAATTATTGTTTTACGCAGATAAAATTTTCGACAAGTATCATACCACTTTAGGGCTTTGTATAGGACAAATGAGAACCATAGCGTCTTTTGTAGACGTATTGTTCGCAATTGAGCTTCCCATGGAGTTCGACATGGTAGCGACGGCGATGTACGAAGTCACCAGTCAGTCACAGTAGTTATCGATGTCTAACTTGGGTAGACGCCAATAATCCTTCGCAGGCGACTTGTTCCCTATGTGAATCTTTCCTCCTACCCCTGTAAACCCGTAAAACGACGAAACTCTATAAAGTGGTGAATCATTCAGTATAAATATTACACACTGCTAGTGCAATCAACTTGGCAAAGTCGCCATTTATTGAGTCACTAGTTACCAGGCACTCCCGGTAAAATTCACTCTAAAACAACAATAGGTTGCGTGATTGATGACTCGAACATGCAGGCTTCCAAAATATTTTGTAGATTTTTCTTTAATCTAAAGCCGTTTCGATCGTGTCGAAGGTCAGTCCATAGGCTTTATGTACCCAAATGTGAACTGACTGATCAAGAACTTGAAGAAGTTGTAAGGAAAATCGACCATCATATTGAGAACAGTCGACGCCTTTTCGTAATAACCGGAGCGGGTATTTCTACGGAATCTGGGATCAGGGATTATCGTTCCGAAGATGTTGGTTTGTATGCAATCAGCGAAAGCCGACCCATTCAGTATGCCGACTTTCTAAACAGCGCCGCAAATAGAAAGAGGTACTGGGCAAGGAACTATGTTGGCTGGGATGAGTTTTCAACAAGAGAGCCGAATACAGGCCATTTTGCCCTGGCAGAGCTAGAGAAAATAGGCAAAATACATTGGCTGGTGACGCAAAATGTCGACGCTCTGCACACCAAAGCTGGTTCTCAAAGAATCTCAGAGCTTCATGGTTGTGCACACAGGTAGTGTATGGCTGTTTAGCAATCTGATTCACTTAGGCAATCAACCAGTCAGTCAGTCAGTCAGTCAGTCAGTCAGTCAGCACATCAATCAACCAACAGATCAATTTATCCGTTGGTCAATAATTGCAGTTAGTCAAAGAGGCAGTCGGCCAGTCAGTTAAAGAGTCCATGATTCCCTTTGTTGGTTAGTAACTTTGTCAGCCAGTTGGATCTAAACAACTAGTTGGTCAGTCAAACAGGTGCTTGAATCAAGCAATCAGTCAGACAATCAGTCAGTCAGCCAGTCAAAACAGGCAGTCAGTCAATATCTAGTCAGTTATTAATTAATTCACTGAATAATTAACTTAATCATAAAAATTACAATTTCCTCAATTGTGATTAGTTTCAAAAACTCCTAATTTCCACCAAATTTACTTGCCAAGTTGTTATCAGTTTGTTTATCAGACAGTTAAATAAGCGAATCACATTCAAATTTGTGGTTTAAATCAATCTATTACATTCAAAGTTGTAGTTTAATAAACGAATCACAACCATTAAGCAATTTACACCTCCTTTGTCAGTATTTTAATGCAAATTTTCCCCTTCTTTCATAACTTGGCTATTTATCTTTTCTTGGAAATTGTTTCTCCAGATAAACAAGTCACACTCCTGATGCATGGTTGTCCAATTTTTTAATCACTCGTATGATTACAAACCAAATTGGACTCCACTCAGTCCTATTACCATGACTAAGTTCATCATTAAGTCAGTTATAGGAAGTCAGGGTTACTTTCCTAAATATGTGTCCTTGGTACTTCAGATTGAAGTGAGTGAAATGCCTGGAAGTGACTTTAAGTACCTTCCACTCAACTCAGTTGCAGTCAACAACGTTTATAAGCTTGTCATACCTTGTCACTAGGAGTAAATCTCTAACCTTTCAGGGTTGTTTGCCTTGGGTGTAAAGAGCTGACTTTGAGGGACGATCTCCAACAAAGAATGAAAGAACTTAATCCCTTTTGGGAGGCTACTGCAAGTGGGCATGCACCTGATGGAGACACCTTTCTCTCAGATGATGAAGTCAAGGATTTTGCTGTTCCCACTTGTGTTAACTGTGGTGGCATACTTAAGCCTCATGTTGTGTTTTTTGGTGACTCAGTACCTAAACCAATGGTGTCATTTATTCAAGAACGATTACAGGAATCTGATTCAGTTTTAATCATAGGATCTTCAGTTGAAGTGTATTCATCATATCGCTTTGCTGATGCTGCCTGGCGGCAAAGTAAGCCTATAGCGATTTTGAATATTGGTGCAACAAGGGCTGATAAGATAGCCTCGGTCAAATTGTCAGCCATTGCTGGAGATGTTTTACCAAGACTTAAAATACTGTCCCATGTTTTTACTCTCAACTGTACCTGAGAATTCATAGACCTGATAATATTTTCTCTCTAAAATGTAGCCTGTGTTGTAGGTGTTTGGAATGATCATGAGCAAGATCCATGTGCACACTGATCCTACTCATTTGCTGGGTTAACCCTTAAGCTCCTAGAAGTGATTGACACAACTTCTCCCTATAATATCCAGCCATTATCCAGCACAGGAACTGAGAATATTCAACTAATCAGGTAGAAGTTATCTAGATCTAACACCAAATTCTTGTAACTCATTTAAAAGGAAACATGTAGCATCAAGGGGGAGAGAATTAACAATCACATCTTGAGAGTTGAGGGGTGAATGGAACACCTGCTCTGCTTGCCATATGAAATACCAATCACTTCAAATTCAAACTACTTGATTCTATAAATATTTACTATCCCATTAAGTCTGAACTTACAAGATAATGTATATTAATCCTGTTAAATATATTTTAAATAAGTGCTCATTGTGGGTTTATGTAAAGACAAATTTATAATTTCTAATACAGCTGTAGGTGGATTCCACCAACAAGTTTACGCTCCTGGTCTCCTGATTCTGATTACACTAAGATGATTCCTTGGGAAGATTGTAATGGTGCAGTTTGTCACATGCAGTTTTAACTGAACTTAGGAGTGCTTGTACAAACAAGAAAATCGTTATGATAACCTTACGAATGAATCATCAATTGATATGAATTGGGAGCCATCAAGGATGTGAACACCTTTACATCTATCAAAAATCCATTTCGGCTGCGCCTCATGTGCCACTGTTTTTTGTTCTTACCACATTTTGACGTCATCTGTGATCTATTACTGAACAGATGCACGGCACCTTGGAATCTATTTGTTAAATAGATAAGTTGACTTTGTTAGCAAATGGCTCAGAGGAAAAGGTCTACAAGGGCTAGGTTTTTCTGCTTAGTTATAGCATAGAAACTAATGGTCGCTGATTTTACCTTTTACAAAAATTAACTGTCAAATCTGGTACTTCAAAGCAATTTTTGCCTAGCGGGTGGGCATATGAGCAAAACAATCTTCAAAAGTTCAAATGCCAGGGGGGAAGGATGTTGAAGCGCTGCATTGATAAACACACAAGTTTGATTGAGATACCACTTTTACTAAGTGAGGTTCTTGTGCATAAATTATCTAAGGTAAATTGCCTGGTACCAGTACTGGCTGTATGTTAACATTTTAAATGAGAATGGAGTATTTCATACAATTGTTCTGCAAGATGTCCTCGTTCGTTACTAATGAACAGTTCTTTGAACAAATACAGATGGTTTGGCAAATTTGAGAGGTTAATGGTTAGAAGATATGTGAGACAAAGCAAACACAACTTTGGAGAATTAATTCGATAACCATAATTGTAAATTTGCAGCACTGTGGAAGCATCAACAAGATTTACAAGAAATTTTTCACAAAGAGTTCTCAGTCTGTCCAACAAAAACCTGTCAGCAAGTGTTAACAGATCCAAATAGAACTGTAATTCATTGTCATTCACTTGAATTTCTATGACTTTTTTTCTTAACACCTCACAACATGATTGAGAAGAAATCATTTCACTAGAGATCTCTTCATTTGGAGTGATCTTGCATCCATACATGTGATGTAATGCAAATTCAAAGACATCCTCAGAAATGTCTTGAAGAGAGATTTCAGACTGTGTTGATTCTAAGAAATGTTCTGACAACATGGCAGTGAAAACATCAGAGGCTGATTTGATAAGTAGCTTGTGTGCTACAACTTTATCCCCCTTTTCCATCACAAATATAATATCAGGAGGACCAAAGGAATTTGTGTGGTACAGGCACGAGGAACAATCTTGCTCATCACTTGAGGAAAGAGCCTGGATGTTGCTGAGCTCCTTTTTCAGCTTTTTCATTTGGTGCAGATCATCAGATGCATCTGGGTTTGACTCTTCAATGGTTGATGAAGTCAGATCTTTAGAAATACCTTCACTTTTCGTCCTTGTAACATTACCAGGGAATATTACTTGTAACTCATTTGCCAAAACTATCACAGATTCCACTGCAATTGGAAAGGTCTCACCAGTTGGAGAGAGTGATTTGAAAAGATCACACAGCATTTTTAAGCCTTTCCTTTCCACAAACATTTGCTGTCTCAGTTTAGTGGTCCTAGAAAAATGACAACATAGCTTTTAAATGTTGTTGTTGTTTTTTTTGTTCCCTAAAATATCCTGTGGTGGTATTTGAGTTCATGCCATTTAACAATAGCAGTAAGTTTTCCTTCAGGTGGGCAAGTGCTTCAAACAATATATTTGAGAAGTAAACATGGTGGACACAATTTGCTGGTTTATGTGGTACAATAGGCCATGCTGAAGAGGAGGGAGGGGGGGCAAAAGAGCAAAACACCCAATGGGACATATTTTATTAATATATATAGGTATGTCTAACGGTATATAGAAAATTAGGGCTTAATTGATTAAAGTGGCCTCCCTGAGGATGTCAGTGATATGGAAAATAATTTGTAATCTGGTATGGAAAAAGGCATACCATGTAATAACAAAATGCAAAGGACCCTTAGATTACATTTAGCTGAACACCCATACGTTTACTTTCACAGGATTCTCTAAGAAGGCCATTCCTAGGCACAGCTTTATGTCACTAGCCCCTGTGTGCAGGAAAGTGTTTCTAAAAATGTCTCAACAAAAGGTGAACATACATTTAGTTCATGAACACAAACATAATCCAAAATCCAAAAAAGGGTGTTGTTTAACATAAACAAAATGTGGAACTAAATACCTGCACAGGAGTGGCAGAGCAAGCACACATTCTTTATGCTCTTCCTTTGATCCTGTCAGAAGTAAGTTTTCAATCTCACCCTTTCCACAGAGGGTTTGTGCTTGGTTTGAAAGGATCTTTAATAAATGTTTTCCTATTTCCTGACAATGGCTTTGGGTTGCTGAGGACATGGACTGGTACAATGCATTAGGGTTGATCTTATCCTTTGGTCTAAATACATTGTCTTCAGAATTTTGACTGCCAAATCTTTTTCTGAAGGGTGTTGGCAATCTCTGTTCCTCAGATGAATGGGCATTTAATTCAGGATCATGGAGCTTCTGTGGATATGCATTTTCTTGATATTCACAATTCATGAAGCATAACTGGTGATGAATGGCAACCACAGCTCCATGCACTATTAAATCTCTGAAACAAAGTGCATTTTCTGCCAGAAGATTTAGGATACGTGCACACTTGGGGTTAGGATTGTTCACCAACCGCAGATAATCCAGCAAAGCTTGAATGCAAGGCTTGTTAACAAGATGAGTGCTTGGATTGGTCATGTGTGCAATACGCAATAGTAAGGTAAGAGCACTCTGGCCAAAACTGCGATGATGTAGACCTGACTGAACCTTCGGCGACAGAGGAGAGACTAACACAGGTTCATCTTGAACATTACTATTACTAAGAGGTAGGGTCAACAAATTTCTTTGGCCAACTGGGGAACCTGGCATTACCTGGGTTTGATTTTCAGTGCACATTGAATTAGGATCATCACAAGTCAGACCTAGGGTTGGTTCACATAAATCACATTCTCTCTGTGTTTTTGAAAAATCTTGATGTGACGACAACACTCTCGGGCAACTTGCTGTTGACAATGTTGCAAGGTCATGCCAGGAGGATGCAAGAGATGAAACACTGCGAGAAAAGGTGCATACTGACACCAATGTCGTTGTATCAGTCTGTCTGGCAGCAAAACTGAACACAGACTGTCCTATGGTACACACACCTGGAGGAGGGGTAGTCGGAATGGGTGATGGCTTTAGTTTGAGTCTCCTTTTGAATTTTGAAAGTCGCCCTGTCACTTTAGTGTCAGTGACCTCCCTTGCTGTTTCTTCCAGCTTCTTGAGGAAAGTTTCATCCTTCAGTGCCTCTGCACTAACATCAGAAAAAGAGCTTCTTACTGTGTTTGTCCTCATTGAGTAATCTGTATAAAAGTCTGCTGTAAATGATTGGTGATCTGTGAAACCATCATCATGATCTTCAAAGTCACTTCTGGATTGAATTTGATGTATAATCCTGTTAAGATGATTAATTAGACCAGGAACTAATTCTCCATTAAGGAGAATTTCCAAGTCTTTTTCACTGTGACAATACTGTGTAAATGCAAAAACAATCTTTTTCTCAAGAGCCAACCATTTTCCTGACAACAAAATCTTCAATAATAGTTCCAATGCTGAAGAATCACGAACCCTTACACGATTGATGCCTTCTCTGCAACAATAGCAGAGTCCTTCAATTGCCTTGACAGTAACATGCCCCAGCTCATCTCTTTTGAGTTGCTTAGTCAAAGCCTCTATCCCTCCTTCACTGCCTATACAAACACGCACATGAGCATGATGGGCTAAGTTTGCTAAGGACAGAGTGGCTGAGTTCCTCACTTGTAAAAGTTCACTGTTAGCTAGCTTAACAATGTATTTGACACTACCACAATCTTGAACTTGCTGAGCAAATTCCTTACTACATTCCTTGGTAAGCTCTGCTACAGTTTTTATGCAGCAATTCACAAGTGAAGGCTTCTGGGACTGCAAGATTTCCATGATGGTTTTAACAGCATCTAAATCCACTATGGCCTGTTTTCTTGCTGGATTTGTGCATACCATCCTCAATGCTCTTATGATGGACTGTTGGCAATCACTGTCAGATGTCTTTGTTAAAAGCTTAACAAGTTCATGAATAACTCCAAGCTCCTCCATGACCTGTACACTAAGCTCATCTTCTGCCATGTTGGCTAATGCTCTAGATGTCCTGTTTAAAATGCTGGTTTTCACATTGTTCTTTAGAACTTCAGCTGAGGGAACATAAAAGAAGAAAAAAATATACTTTATCTCTAAATAAGTAACCCTAGCTACCTTGAACTTCATGCTTCTGTAGTAATAAATTAAAGTTTAAAAACCTCCCAATAACTCAAACCACTTTCAATTTCCCACGAAGGTCCAAGTTGCTAAAGGAGTGGGAGTCAACTATATATTAAAGTGACAGCTAACAGGATAACCTCCATCATGCATGTTTATTTGCTCTACAATGTTGCCCATTCCTTGAAGCTTGCAGCTTTAGTTCAGCTTCATTCTGGGAAACTGATCACTGAACTTAGAACAGATGAAGTCCATGGGCAAATCTTTTTGCATGCTTTCCCGCCAAAATAAAGGCTAAAGTTAATTTTAGTTACATGTAAATACCACAAGGTCTTTGTAAAAGGCCAATCTCCAGACTGTCTAGCGAGAGGAAAAATATCTTTATGCACACCTCTAAACAATCTGCATGATCTTTGATAAGAAAGATTTTGGCAAGATTTCGAATTCTGCACAGCTCCATACTACATTATGCATACCATTACTCCTTTAACTCCCAATATCCGATTGTAAATTCTCCCTTCTAGCTGCTACACATTTCCCTGTAACTTAGTTATGAGAATTTGGTGTTAGATCAGGACAAAAACCTGTACCTGATAAGTTTGAGAATTCTCATTATCTCTTTACTAGATAAGGTGTGGATATTATTGGGAGAAGTTACATGTTAATCACTCCTGGAAGTTAAAAGGTTAAGTCTTTGATAAAGAAAACAATGCCAACACAATAGATTTAGTATGGGACTACGCCTTTGTTTCAGAATATCATGTAGTTACATGGAAATACTTCCGAGATTTGTTTTTCCCAAGCAACTATGTATATGGGGTTTTTTAAGAGAACAGTAGATCACAAAGAGTTGGATTTTGTATGTACTCACCAAGAACTGCTATTCCGTCCAGTCTCCTTATCTATAAAACAGACGAGACGCGATAGAATTAGCTAAAAGAGAACTTTTGTACGCAATTTCGACCCTACGGTAACTTACTTCTCTCCTGCTTAGTTCCTGACGAGCACAATTGGCCAGCACACTTAACGCCATGTCAGCGATTGTTTTATTCGGCAGTTGGATAAGAGCTACCAGTCGTTTCAAACCACCTTTTGCGCAAAAAACATCAACATTATCCTTGTCCTTAGTCATTTTTGTCAAAGCAATTAGAGACTTTTTAGTTTTGAAGTCTGATTTCGGGTTTAATTTTGAGATCAGGTCCTCAATGTATTTCGCACAAGCGGCCGCCATTTTTCCGACGTCGCTCAGAGAAGCTACTGCGCATCTGTAATGCGTTTTGGAGAGTGGGGAGAGAGGGGAGGAGGGTTGTCTCTTACTGTATCGTCACGCTCTAGCAAGACATGTAAGACACTACGCTAATTTGCTAAGAACTTACGTACGGAAAATTTACCAAGGTTAGTGATCGTTTTTTTTAGGTACATTTTTCTCCAAGAATGGCCATTTTTTGGGGTGCCGAGGCTTCGAAGAGCTAGAACAAGAGATATTTCTAGGAAATACGCAGCGATGAAGAGAACATCTTAGCAAGTAATGAATTTCAGCGTTTTTGAGTGCGACCCTCACCATCCAGCATGATCCCATTTTGACCCTTATTACCTATCGCTTCATCATTCCGTAAGTTTAAACGAATGAGCTTAAGTGCGAACGCTTACCTGAGTGTGGCATACAGGAAGTCCTGATCCCGTTTCATGCACGAATTTGAAAAAAAATTCACGCGTCACGAATGCTTTAAACATATCACGCATCAAGATTTGAAAGAGAAAAATTCAAATCTCAGTTCAGTGCAGTGCTAATGGTGCAAGGAATTGTTTACCACAATGCACTCTAAGTTCATTAGACATGGCATGGCCCAGGTTGATCGGCACGAAACACATTTTTCTTTGTCGTATTAAAATGGGTGAGGAAATGAACAGATTTACCTCATACGCAGCGGGGGAGGGGTCAGTGTTTGAAGCCGTTACGCGTTAGTGGCACAACACCTACTAAAATCCATTTAACCCTTTCACTCTCAACAAAACTGTAGTAATTTTTGTTACTGTCTGCCATACAATTCTTATGATGTTGGTTTGGAGAATTGTTTATTGGATCAATTACAGTAATAACCCGCTTATAAGAACCTGGGTTTTAAGAACCTGTTAGGCTAAAATTCTCATTTTAAGCCCCCTCTACATAAGAACCTATTTAGCCTAAAATTTTAAGTTAGGTTCTTATCAGTTGGGTTGCTGTAAAAGTGTCTTGGCAGAAACTAATAACTAACTGATTAAACTGTTATGTTTTGTTAAGAACATATAGTTTTACTGTATCTGCACTGAACTGCCTATAGGCATTGCTCTACATGGTACATTATAAATGATTTATTATGAGATGATACTGTATTTGCAATATATATACAATATATTCCGATGAAATACATATGCAAATTTAAGAACCTATTTAAGAACCTGTTTAGGCTAAATTTCCTTTAAGTACCATTTATATAAGAACCTATTTAGGCTAAATTGAAAAATTCAGGTTCTTATACGCGGGTTATTACTGTACTAATTAATCTCCTAACTGATATTTTCTTTGTTCTCATCACTACTCTGCTTAATATTGTATTGATATATAGGGAGAAATTCTGTCTTGGTGACTCATAGGAGTGATAGGTTTAAGACTGGCTCCATGCCTCTTTGCTTGCCCTCCATCAAAGTTGTTCTTCAAGATATACCCACCCTATTAATTTGTGATTTTCTTGCAAGTTAAACGATGGCATCAGGCCAGATCCAAACTGTCCTTGGTCCCATTCCACCCAGTGCCTTGGGCCGCACCCTCACCCATGAACACATCAAGATGGATTACAAATGCTGCCTGAGGCCACCCTGGAGGGAGTCTGATGTAGACAAAATGGCAAATTCAGAGTTCACTATGGCCAATCTTGGGTGGATACAGCAGAATCCCTACAGCCATAAACTGAACTTGGCTCTTGGAGATGAGCCCTTTGATGATATTATGGCAGAACTCAACTATTTTAAGCAGGAGGGTGGCCAGAGTATTGTCGAAGTGACTACAGTTGGTATTGTGAGGGATGTGGAATACCTTGCCAAAGCAGCATCGGCAACTGGCCTGAATATTATTGCTGGAACAGGTTACTACTTAGACTCCACTCTTCCAGCAGAAGTAAAGTCTTCATCGGTTGAAGAGCTTTCAAAGGTTAATTCACTTTTTATCAGCTACATGTTCAATACAGAGAAGTTTCGTCAGATCTTGAGAGAAGTCCTTCACCTTTTTTTCTTTCTTAGTACTTGTCATTTCAATGGGTGATATCCAGTTTTTGTACAGTCAATGAATAATTATTTTTCTCTTTCTTACTAGACCATGGTCAAAGAACTTACTGAAGGTGTTGGTGATACATCAATAAAGTGTGGTGTCATTGGTGAAATCGGCTGCTCTTGGCCATTGGAGCCCACAGAGAAGAGATCTCTCTTAGCAGCTGCCGCAGCACAGACTTCAACTGGTGCTCCTCTGATCATCCACCCTGGACGTAATGAGTCATCACCCATGGAGATTGTCAGAATTCTTCAAGAAGCTGGAGCAGACATCAATAAAACTGTCATGAGTCATCTTGATCGCACTATTTTTGATCGAGAAAAACTCCTGGAGTTGGCAGCTACTGGGATTTATCTGGAGTATGACTTTTTTGGTATTGAACTGTCATACTATCAGCCTAACTATGCTGTGGATGGCATCAGTGATGCACAGAGAATCCAGAATATTAAATTTTTGGCCTCAGAAGGCTATGAAGATAAGATTGTCATTGCACATGATGTACACACTCGCCATCGCCTAGTAAAGTATGGTGGCCATGGGTATGCGCACATACAAAAGAATGCAGTACCAAAAATGCTGATGAGAGGAATTTCTCGGGAGTTAGTTGACAAGATTCAGATCTCAAATCCTAAAACTTGGTTAACCTTCAAGTAAAACAGTTTTATTAGGGTGAACCTTGAATGTTATTAAGAATTAGAATAATTTTATGTAGGTTTTTGATTCAATGTTTGACTAGATATCACCCATGGCAAAATAGGCATGGAGTTGATGGCTCTACTGGGAGATTTTATAGGTATAATGTATGTTTTAGTTTGATCCAGTCATTTAAAGATTTATTAATTATTTACTGAATACACTCTTCATCTATCAACTGAAATGCATGAATAAATAAAGAAAACTTTTAATTTCATCAATAAAGGGGTAAGTTTCTATAGAAACTGTGGTGCTGCATCAGTGTGAGAGTGTAACAGGGTAATTTAGTATTATCAACTGAATTGATAATGTACATTGGCCACAGTAAAGAGTTAAGAAACTGATGTTTCAAGCTTTAGCCCTCTGGTAGAACACAGACAAAGGGTTAATATGTTCAAAACCTTGGCTTTGTAACTCTTTACAGTGGCCAATTAACATTATCAACATAATCGATAATATTAAATTACCCTATTGAAATTTCATCATTTGTCTGAAAAATTAATAAAAATGGTCCATTTCATACAAATGATATTTCCATTATAAGTTAAATGGATTTCAGGTTCGAATGATCTCAAACTTGGTATTCTTTGTTCAAGAATTTCTAGTTTTTTATCTATATCAATTAAATGCAAAATGAAAATCATGTTAATTTTTCCATGTGTGTGTTATAATGCTAATGAGCTGCTGACACATTACTCCCCTTTTGCGCAACCCTGTCAGGTTGCGTAACTAATGAAAAAGTGTCCTTTATTCCCAATCCTAGGTAATTCATCAATGAAGTTAAAGTTATAAGTCAAATAATTTTCCAAGATAAGTAAATTCTAAATATTTCAAGGTGGGTATTTAACATTTGATTCTTTCAGCGAGAGGATTTTAGTAATAAAAATCCGCGTACGTCTGATAGCTAGGAGGTAAGGACCCCCACACTCTCCCCCTGGATTTGCTACTGCTCTTCAGAATGCGGGGTCTGGAGCAAATGCCTTTCAGGTGAGATCCTGGGTACGAGACTACCAGCAAGATAACCATGGCGGACTAAGAGCTCGTCAGAGTTGTCAAACTCACAATTATTTCATTTGAATGGCTTTGTCACTTCGGCATGTTGTAGATCAACTATTTTCCGAAGTTCGCCTAGCAAAACAGGAGCATGGTCATCGTGAGTGTTTCATTTTTCATCTTTTGTGTGTGTGTGTGTGTGTGTGTGTGTGGAAGTTAAGATGTCATTGAAGAAAGTCCCTGATTATCTTAGCCATGGCTTATCAAATACTAGCGTCTTGCCCTTTTTTAATTGATTTCTAGACACATTCTGTCTACTCATAGTTTTACTGAATAAAGTTTCATTTCTCCTGTTGTTTTGTTTGTCGTTTCAGTGACAGATGAAATACTTTCCGCGTAAGTGTCGATTTGCAACGAGTTGATTATATAATAATTAGTTTGTGGTTAGTCTCCTTGTTTTCCCATGATCATAGGATGAGGGTTTCATTAAAGTGAAACTCCCAATGACTCACTGTAAAAGGTGACATCAGCGACTGTCGGAAATTTGAGAGGAACTCGTACAAAGGTGTATGAAATGCACTGAATGTATGGCATGTGTCTGCGATGCATGAATGTGTAAACGAAAAGCATAACTTTTGAAGGTTTTTTAAAATTACTAATCTCTGCTAGAAATCATGTGTTTGTGTTTGATAATGAGGTTTCTGAGGTTTGAAACTGTATCCGTTTTGTTTTTATCAGGTTACACTTTGTATTCCACCAGCCACTGTTACATGCTTTAGACTTGATAGATAGGAAGAACATTACAAAGTTAACAACTCCTAGTGGAAGGGTTTTATATCAGGTCAGTAAGAGAAGATAAAAGCCTTCAAGACTGCGTGTACCTTAGCAATTTTCAGTTGAGTGTTGAAAATGATTCAAGATTGCTTTATTTTTGCTTTACTTCACTCTGTGATTGGTCCACAAAATGTGCACCACTCTCTCAACCAATCAAACACAAAACTGAAACCAAGCACAACTTGGTTGCTTGCATTTTGCTGTACTTCAATCAGTTTGGTTTGTTTTACTTTGAGTTCTCATTGGCTCTTAAAGGTGTCTTTTCTTCTTCTGAGTGGCCTTTGTAACCACTCTGGTTTTGGATTTACAGCATTCAATCAAAATGCACTCCATTGGAAGCCATGGTTGATGTACTGATCTGTAGTAGATTGAATGACGTCTTTTGTCATAGTTGCTCTGTAGGTAACAAATTATAAACCAACAGTCAATTCTTATAACACTTTTACCTCAAAGAAAGAGTAAGTTTTACTTACAATACCACCTCTGAGTCACACTTCAAGATCAGGAGAATTTATGAACTGATCACCAAATAAAGAAGCTCTTAAATTCTCCTTGTCAGCTGCTTAGGAAATGTATAGAGAACAGCTGGGAGAATATGTGTACTTGTCTAATGTTTAGGTGTAAAGAGTTCACATGAAGTAATGTAAGAGTGTTGCTCTTTTCAGGTTGTGGGTAGTTCTAACACACACTACACCTGCCTTATATCTGGAGACTATTGTACCTGCCCCTCTTACACTTTCACAGGTTTGACTTGAATTTAAGTTGTAAAGAGTTAATAACACAAAAGTGAATAATTTGTGTCTGTATATGATTCAATTCAAAGGCAGATTTCAAGAATATGAATGTTACTTTGTGACTGACATTATAGGAGGCACTTTGCATCACTTAAATACTAACTGACTAAATACCAGTGACTCTCTTACAAGCCGACCAACTAACTAATGAACTGACTCATTGACTTATTTATTAACAATTTGAAAGATTCATTCAATGAGAGACATATAAACCAACTGATCAACTGACAAACTGATTGATGTGTTAAATATTCAACTGATTACTTGACTTAGTGACAAATTGTCAACAAACTAATAGAACTGGTTGAAACAAAGGCTGATGGTTTCACTCAGAACTAGCTGAAAAAATGACTGCCCACCTGACTTACTTACTTTATATCTGTGGATAAGCTGAATGATTGTTGAACTGACTCACAAAGTGATCTGACTGATCATAGGACTGGATGAGTTACTACATGTAACTAACCCTAACTAACCCACAAACTGTCTAGTGTTCTATGGGAAGATGTACCACCCTGTTAGGTGAAGAAATCAACAAACTATATAGCCTAACCAACTGCATATTTGCAGACCACTGAATGGCTGTGGTGTTATTGGCAGACTCAGTGACTTACTGGAATTAATCATGAGTTTAAAGAAAGCAATATGTGAGGAAATGGACGATTATTCCTCACAGAGTCATCCAAAACCTTGCAAATGAATACTGGGATGAATTTTAGGTTCTTAGAGTCCCTCAGCTAACTTGGGATGTTAGCAAATTTATGCACATGTTCTAATAATCTTTTTTTTTCTACATGTGCCTCTCTGTCTTGTTAGTGTTAGTCAAGATGGAATCACTTATGGTGAGCAATGACAGATATAGAATGAAGATTATGAAGAATTTTAAGTAATTCGAGACAAGACAGGATTTCATTGATTTTTGGCTCACTATACTCTGTTTGGTCTAGAAATTTGCAGCTTCGTCGTAACCATTATGCCTAAGTCACTCACTATTCCTCGCGCTTTAGGCAGTTTGTTTGTTTTCAGTTTTCAATGGTTTCTTGCCTCAGAGCCCTTTCTTGTAAGTGGCCGTTGTGATCACTGATTTATGACACCCGATTAACGTTACAAGCGGTGTGTTCAGAGTGCAAACGGTGCAAGTAGATCGTTGCACCGTTGTTGTCTTTTTTTTATATCTCAGTGTCTGTATTCATAACGCGAATCTTCAAGGAACTATACATAGTTCATAAACTCGCCCGGACGTCCGTAAGAAACTTACGTTAAATTCAGAATCCAATCTTTTTGTCATCTTACATACACTCTTGCCTCAGTACATTCTTGTGATAAGTTCCAGTTGATTTTCTGCATGTAGTTAACACATTTTTACACACTCGCTTGCGTTCCTTTTTTATCAAACTTATCCGCGTGAAGTTACAAGCATTGTGTCTGATACGAGAGTAATACGCGTTAACACGCCATGTACACGTTAGCGATACCCCACGCTTCATCGTCCTTATATTTCTGTGCCTTAAGGAGCCAAAGGTGTCGCCCAATAATGACAGAACAACAGTCTGCTAGTAGTTCCAACATGAAAAATGTAAGCCGCCATTTTTTTTTTAAGATACACAAAGGAAGGGTATAGCCCCCATAAAGTTTTGATGACGTCTAACTTGTCTCTATTTGATAATTCTAACAGTGCAAGCATCTGTTGGCTGTACATCTCGCTGAGGCCTTAGGAGAATGCAAAAACCAAACCATCACCAATGAGGATTTTGTAGCCCATATGTGTTATGATAGTGTTGTAGATAATAACAGAAACGAGGAACATCTATAGAAAAGAGAAACTGGACACCTGTTCCTCCACCAGTGGTCGGCGTTTTTCGCTTCACAGGATCAATTGCGAACATTGTTGTTGATCATTAAATAAGAGACGGACCTTTTTCCTCCAGCTTCTCAGTCTGGCGTTTGAAAATTTTTAATATTTAAAGTAAAAATTAGTCATGAGAGGATGTTATTTGCTATCCACCTAGTTTCTGGGTCTGTCTCCTTTGAGAAACTTGTCGAGAGGATTTACATCGGTAGAACTTAATAAATAAATCACCTCCAAATAGCAGGTTGTTGCAGTTTTAGTCTTCCACACGGTGATTACGGCATGCTATCAGTTTACCGGCTTTAGAAATGCAATGAAGCGCAAACTGGGAATCTATGGTTTTTATTCTCTGTAGTACCAATTTTGTTAAATACAGGCTTGAAAGGGGGCAACACTGACCAAATCATGCTTTGCGGGAGGTTTTTATCGCTGAGCTCAAGATAAGAGCGCAGTTGATAAAGAAGACGATCCCTTGAAGGTGTGGTTGACGGAAAGAATTCCTCGCCCTTTCACGTTCCCTTACTTAAACGTTACGTCGAAGCACTACTGGAGCCTAACCTCCTTAGCTTGGCCTTAAAACTCGGTTCGACGCATAGTGAGATGATATGATCCACTAAGTTAAATTTCACGTGCACTTCTGTTTAAGACAAGACGAATCACGTTTGTAGTCCTAATACCGTGACTTTGGCTTGAAGAGCTTGGAAATTATCATGAGATCTCAATTGACACGTGTGCTGTCTATGCATATGCTTGCCAAGAAGCGAATTTATAGCACGCACGTACACAGGTAAGGTAGATTCCTTAGGCGATCAGAATAACGACTAACAAAAAAATAGCAACACTGCGTGAGTCAACAAAAGATCAAGGCTTCCGCTTCGCAACAGAACCCATACTCGATGTTTTGTTAACGACGAGGAATGTTCGCAAGTCACGTACTAGTAAGAGTGACTTTCGAGGTTTTGAGGATGTATGTTCTCCCAAAATTACGCTGATACACCGATGGAGAGCGCATTCTGTAGCCAAAGCCAAACTTAGAGCCATTTCTACCACCAAGTCAAAAGACAGGAGTTTTGAAAGACAGGAGCACACGTAGCAACTAAGTCTTTTTGGAAAAGAGGAATGGCAAGTTTATGGCATCAATATCACAGACTTGGATCACAAAAATGCGTCATTCACATGCATCATTCACAAACCTCCGTTATTAGAGTTCCGATCACGCAAAAAAGGTAATATGTACGTACTTACTGACTGAGTGGGAGGGCCGAACTGAATTATATTTATCTCGAGGTCATGACGTACGGACCAAGTACGTCATGACCTCGAGATCGACCATCCACTTATTTATTTCTCATATTTGTTTTATTTTGAGGTCAATCCGCCATTAGAATCCATGCCCTTGGAAATTGTAATAGCTGTTTGAGTGGGGCTCCTGGCGGCTTTTTCAGACTGGCTCACGTCAAACCCGTTCGGTCCCATACACGTCAGTTCTCATAATGGTTATTTCATAAGTTTATGGGAGTGGGGCCAGACAGGTCGTGAGATAAAACAGAGAGAATTTAGTCGTTCTAGGCATTGCTCACAGTCACATCCGTATAGGCGTCGTTAAAGCTAAGTTTGTATTGCGAGTGACGAATCCAAAGCAATCCCAACAGCTAATCAGAACCAAAGCAAACATCATGAGAAACCTGAATAAGAATTTAAGTCAAACCATTAAAATTGCCTGCAGCTGAACCTGAAAAAACGTCACTCCGTTTGGTTTTAATCTTGCATCTGATTGGGTTAGAGGGTGAAGTTTTCTGGACCAATCACAAAGCGAGGTAATATAAAAGCGCTATAATCCCGGATCACTTTCAATATCGTGAACTTGCTCTGTTAGAGTCTACACACCACGTCAACACTCATAAATTGGCTGGAATACCGAGACAGATTTTCAATTGTCCAGAGTTTTCGTTAGTGTTGCTTCTTCTTTAGCGCCGTCGCCCCCGGTGAGGAAAAGTCTAGAACTTTCGCTTGTTTCGATTCAAACAGCATTCTTCAAGGTAAGCTTAGTCAATCCTTAACGCTCTCTTTTTTGCATAATGGATTAAATAAAATCTTCACCTTTATTCAAGTGCTTTAGAGATACCTTTTTGAGTGTGGGTTTTTAATGGAAATCTTGACACTGGCGAGGGACCGCAATTACGCAACGAAAAGATTTACTGAAATCTGATTTTTAAAAATTAAAACGAGTAAGAATTTTCTTAACAACAAAACGGCAACATGCAGAGTTTTCGAACAACCCCCTCCCTCAAGACTGGCAATATATTTTGATTTTGTTTAGACATGGTGAGTTTTCTTTCAGTTTCAAACAGAGTTTGAAGAGATTAAAGCTCGATAAAGATAAGGCTGTAGTCGTCATAAGAAATATTTAAAATGATGAATACCAGCTGAATGTTATTCTCGACGGGGAAAGAAAAATGAATTTTCAAGTTGAACCTCATATTTTGAACAACGTGATGTTAGCTGCCAGCTAAAGAGGCGAATTTCCTTTGTTATGTGTTCAACTCAGTGCGATATGTTAAGAGCCTCGAGCTTAGTATATCTTTCATCCAATCAGTTACTCTGCTTTACATGTTCATAAAATATTCATCATTTTAATTGTTAGTTAGCTTACTTGGTTTATTTTCTATCGATTGCATTGTCAACATTCGAGTCAATTCTCCGTGATGAGCAGGTGAATGGCTCGCATTCCTAACTGTTTTAAACCTTGGAGTTTCCTCCCCCTAAAAAAGCTATCACTTTGAAAGGAAACATCCATCACCTTATAGAGTAAATTTGATAGCAAGGAAGCTCAATAAGTCAGAAACCTTGATAATTGAGGATCATTAGGCCTCTTTTTTTCGTTTCGCCTTCTCTGTGGCTACTTATTTGCTGCAAATAATCAATTGCAAGGTAAGGTACAATCTTGTTTAGTTGCACGTTGAGGTTTCCATGTTTATGCGCTTCTGGAGCAACTGTTTAACTTGAGAAATGTTGCAGTAATTTTCTGAAAATTTTCGTGTTGCTTATTCACCATCACACAAACACTTTCAGTTACGTTAAATAGATTTTTACATGCGTTAGGAATGAATCTCAGGAGTACAACTTTCAGCCCTTCATATGTTAAGCGCCATGACTCACTGACTTTTCACGTGATCTGTAGTATTAAAGTCAGTTTTATAACGAAGCCGACAGCCAGAGTCACTCTTAATTTTTTCATATGGTGACATTCGTTGAATTTATCTATAAGCCGTTAAGACGAAATTTAAACGTCTTTAATGCACGCAAGAGAAGACAAGTGCTTTTAAATTGTTTTTGTCGTCACAAAGACTTTCCAATTTACTGAATGTCAGTATGGTTGGGATAACGGTGTAAACATTTTTTTAGCCAAGTTCAAAAGTTAACTTCAAATTGCGCTTTAGTTTTGCCATATATATGTATGTATTTTTGAATCATAGATTTTAAAATTTTGCATATTCAATTCCCTAAAGGTGTTATCTTGGAACTGGTTTACATTGCCTTGGGAAATATTTAGCATGACAATAGAACTGGCGTCTCTACAAAATTTATTTTATAACCCAAATACTTTTAAGTTATTTGTATTTACAAATACATTTTTCAAAACATAGGTTCCACCCGTCTAAAAAACCGCAATTGGCAATATATAAGTGTGAACGACACATAAACAACGATTCTTTATTACAAAGAAATGATATGAACTTATCGCAAAAAAAAAAAAAAATCTGCCTAATTTATAGTGTTGTTAAGGCTATGTTTACGTCTACATTACAATGTTGAAGGCAAAAGGTTTTTAAGAAATCCTCTTCACGTACCGCTTAAGTTGTGGTTTGTTCTTATTCCAAAATATGGTATGTTAATTTGGAAAAAAAATTAACTTTACCTTTGCATCGCATACCTCTTGCGAAATTGCTTTGAAATATCTAGCAGTTACGAATACAAGTATTAAATATCAAAGTACCTAGTAACTTCTTTACACAAAATGTACTTTTTTTTTGTTATTTAGAAACGTTGTGATAAAGACTCAGTCAGAGGAGAAGTGTTATCTTTCAATTGTTTTCTCACAATAGGAAAAATTTATGTAAGGCCAGTTCTTGATGAGTAGATTGTCACAAAACCCACAGCTGAAAAGTAACAGACACGGAATGGAAGACATTATCGCTGGTTTTCAATCACCCTCCAGGGTACCAACCGCGGAAAGATAACTATAGATATAATTCAAACGATCTTTTAAAAATTAAAATCACCTTAAAAAATCAGGGAGACCCCCTATTCAAAGGTTTTGCCAAGTAAGAATAACTTTGAAGGAAGTCGAATAGTCGCTGAAATATTAATGAAAGTTTAAACAATTTTCTGGAGAGAAACATTGCACAAAGACAATTAAGATCTTTAGCGTGCTACAGTTTTCATTGCAACACCTGCAGGCACGACCAAAAACCATCAGAAACGATGATTTTTAATTAAAAAACTCCGATACTAACATTTTACCAATTGTCCTCGCTTAAAAACACGTACCACTTTCCGCAAGATGGTCTGGACGAATTGCCATGGTTTGTTCAAAAAGTAGCCCTCTCAACCAACCTTGAATTTTCGACGTTCAAAAAGCTTTGCAAAAAGAAAGCTATCTACGGTGTTTTGCTTTGAAAGAAAAATGAGGACCTTCGTCGCCAAGTGAGTCAGGGGGTAGTTTAGTCTACCCGTGTTTTATTTTCGTTGAAATTTATGAGATAGATTTCGTTTGAATGAAGTGAATAGCGGTGCTGAACAGTAACCGAGATCTATTTAAGCGATCACCTCAGTTTTCAACACCTCGCATATGCAGAAGGACAGGAAGCATCCAGGGTAGATCCATCACGTACTTCTTTTGATGCTCAACACTCTCTTATCTGGCCGCGGTGGGTATGTACCACCGGGTATGGATTTCAGGATTTGAACCTAAACAGGCAATACAAAAGACCAAAAGGTCAAAATAGAAAATGTCTTGCATATGGCGAGACTGTAGTCTATATGCGCTCTACTGACCATCCAAACAAGTCTATGTGAATATTCTCTTTGTGGTCGCCGAACCTATGATAAACCGTGACCCATGACAATTTTTCGTGTAGAACAAAGACGCAAATTGACCAAAAAGACTTTTCATCTAACCTCGCTCTAACATCTTCCCGGCTGGGGGCTGCTTAACGGCATGGTACATGGTAAACACAAGTAAACACAAGTGAAAAAAGCTGATTTCGTATAGCTTCAGCTTTTCATACAGAATCAAAGGTCTTTGGAGGCATACTTAACTTTTCGTTTCGCCCAAACGGTAGGAACTTCTGAGAAACATATTACTTACGGAGCGTTTTTAAAATAGCTACTTCATGGTTCGTGTCTGACATCACATGATTAGTTAAGGAATGTTATTTTCCCTATATTGCGAATTCTGAGCTTCACATAAAGTAAGTTGAAAATAACTCTTAGGAAACATGATGATGTCTACACTACTTAGAAATGCAATAGCTCTAAAAAAAATGGTGTGAAAAATTTCCTTGCAATGAGAGTTATGGAGGGCAGTTATTAAAAAGCCCCTGACTGATAGTCATGGTTTCTATATTGCTTAAAAACTACGAATGTAAACAGAAAAAAAAAAAACGAACCTAAGATTAAAACATAATTATTTTCTGAAGTGGAACGCTACAACTGGAGAAAAACAGTTTTTCTCCCAGTCTTCGGAAAAGCTACCTAGTGAGCTTTTTGCATAGAATGAGCAATTCACGTTGACATCTTTATCAACTCTTTAAAACTTCCATTATTGCTCAAGTTTAAACTTTTTGAAGCAAGATGTCGTTATTACCTCCTGTGTACTCTGAGCCCGATTATAAATTAAACTTCGTTGCCAGCAGTCCTCCTCTCAAATGACACTGTTAATTGTTTTTCTGATTTGCACTACGGTTGATAGAACCCAAACTTACCTTTGTAATTTTCAGAGATATTCAAATTTATCTGAATTGCTCAAGTACAGACACAGCTGTTTTAGAAGTTGAATTTCTCTGTCTGGTCATTTTGAAAGAGGGAGATAAACTCTCTCGTTTTTCTTTGCAGTAAACAGACCACCGTCTTGAGGAGAGGAAAAAAGATGAGGTGCAATGATGTCGTTCTCTTTATTGTCGTTTTACGCTCCACAGGTAGGAATATTTTGGTATTTCCTAGCTTCTGACTTTGTATTCCATGTTAGCCCCTTGTATGGCCTTCACAACTGCGTATCAAAGCTTACTAACCTTCGACACGGAGGGCATCTCTTTATACATATGTATTATACCCCGTTCTCGAAAAGAGAAAGATTTTTCTCTTTTTTTCTAATTAGTGTTGTAACTCAATGCCAATAACCGTACTTCGGAGGAGCCATTTTTATCGTTTTTAAAACAAAGCTGCTTTCACACGAAATTGAACTTCATCAGTGCTGCATAATAGATGAACAGCACATTTAAATGCCAGGTTAGATTAAAATGTGGGTAACAAAACACGAAGACCAACAATTAAACGTACTATATGAACTGTAGCAAGTTGGCATGATCCTAGCAGTATTTTTGATAACCTGCTCAGTAGTCAAGCTCGTAATTCTTGGCCAAAATGTAATTGGCCAAAATGTAATTGGCCAAAACGATTTCCAGCTGCCCTCCAAAAGACATTTTGCTATGCAGTTTATCTAATGTAAAGTACTTAAAAGAGGAATTTGTTGCTTCGACTACTTAAAATCTGCTATCGTAGTGTCATCAATCGATGCTCTTAGTAACTAATTTGATTCATAAGAACAGCATTACGTGCATCCTTTTGAAGAAGTTTCCCAGGTTCTCTCCGAAATCGAGAAGGGCACTCGTTTAAACTTTATCTAATTTCAGTTTTCATGGTGAACGGAGCACTGGAAGTGAATGAAACTCGCCTTCACAAGGAGTTATTCAAAGGATATAACAAGCATGCACACCCCAGGCTACCAGGGACAGGTCCGGTAGTGGTCACTTTTGATTTTCAACTTATTCGGATCCTTGATGTGGTGAGTGTCTTTTTTGGTTTACATTCCTGTGGGAGGGTGGCTGCGTCTGACGATAACTTTTCGGAATTTGTACTAGGAGATGACCCCATTCTGATTATCAACAGTAAACAGAAAACATTTATGAAAAACCCTGGGATTTGTCGGGGTGAGGAGTGGGGCCGAGACTTGTGATACACTAGTATCTCAGCCAAGGTATCAACCATACTCCTGTTCCTTCGCCCAGAGGGCCAAAGAACCATTACGGAGATAGAACCGTGTTTAATTCAATAACACAATTCGATCTAAAATACAACGAAACTTCGTTGGCCTTACAATTGCTCAAAACAAATCGAAGATTAACAGCAATAACCTGGAAATGAACTGAAAACTTACTTCTTGACTGCCTCCGTATTTGACATACATTGTGGCAAATAACTGGTTAGCAATTACACTAACTGTTTAGCAATTACACTGGTTACACTGGTTACCTAAGTTGAATCTAACCTGTACAACTGAACAACCAATTTACACGTCTTTCATCAAACGTTTTACGCGGTAAACATTGCGATAATTATTGCAATACATGAATTCAAACGGAGTGCACGCGTGCTACATTAAACATAAACAGCGCGCGCGTTATACTTAACAATTAATTATAATATAATGAAGGTTCAGCGAAACACTCTCATACATCGCTTTATGCCAGGAAATCTCAAGAAACTGCTGCGAATAAGGTAATAATTAAAGAATTTATATTTTACAGAGTGCAAGAAGTCAGTATATCACCACGTATGCTTGGGTGAATCAGGTATGGAGCACTATCAACTTTTAGTATACTAGTGGTTCTGAAGGAAAAGTGACATAACTACTGCGTTTTGATTACGCTAAGTTTTTTCCCATTCGTCGTGCTCTTTGCTTTACTTGTTTCACACTTTTGTTACCTTCAAGAGTGTTTAATCGAATTTCCGGTCCTACTTGCAATCAAAAGTATCTCTAACAAAACTTGCGACCCCCAGGCCATATTGTTGTCTGAGAAATACATCTTCATGGGCCATCTTTTCCAATTAATAACGGTGATAGGACCGAGTAGAGTCCAATTCAGTCTGTAATTACGAGTATCATTACAAACAGGATTGGACGACACAAAGTCCTTTTATCAATTAATCATAACTGTTACAATTTCCCAGAAAAAGATACATTCAGGACAAACATGTGCAGTAGAGACAATTTCCAAGTAAAAAATTCCTTAACTTTGGAAATTCCACAATATTTTTGGGATAAGTAATTGTTGCTAAAGTTATTGTGATCAATTCTGTGATAAGTGGATTTGACTGTGAAAGGATTAAGTATGATTGGCTGCTTCAACTGTCCGACTACAGGTGTCCGATTACAACTCTAACTGCTAATGCATCGATCACATTTAATGAAAATTGTAATGGTTATGATGAAGCAGGGACCGCGCAGAGGGAGGGGCTAGGGGGCTTTCGCTCCTCCGCTTTTTTGCAAAAATAAAAATAAATTAAACAAAAAATAATTTAACGAAAATAACGGAGCCGAAAATAGCCTCCCCGCCACTCAAAAACTTGCTGCGCGGTCCCCGTTAAGAGGTAAATCTCGACAAGAGATGATTTCTATCTTTTGTGATTCATCATAAAACCAATACGAATAAAGTTAATTCAAGGAAATTGAAGTTCTTAGGAGGGTTTCCGTCAAAAAAAAAAAGGTTTAATGATAGACACCAAAATTCTTAAATAGACTATGGTGTGAATAGAAAAGTGATTCTGTCTGAGGTTTCATTTTCCAATGCCACGCACACAATGCTCTCAGCAGTTGACATTCCTTAAAGATCCAACTGATCTAATGGACAATGGTAAGCTCTGTGAAGCCGTACTTGATGATCCTAAGACCATCATCAATTCTTGAAATTTTTGTAGTATTGGGAGAACCGTTTGCTAAAATGGGATCCAAAAGAATATGGAGGAGTGGAGGAAATTCATGTGTCTCCAAGCGACATCTGGGTGCCTGACACACTATTATACAACAAGTAAGTCATTTTACATAGGCTCGATTTCCAAAGTTTTCACTGATCCGATTTGCGATCCTTCCGAGAAAGGACAACTCGGGGTCGGACTACTTCTTTCAGTGAAGGTTCGATGCTTCCAATCATTTTCCAGGACGATAGATCACTTTTTCGACTTAAACCACCTTTAACTACCGAGAATTTAAGGTTGCTCTGCACCTAGTGAAAGAATATTCTGAACTGATCCACGCAAAGAAACGATGCTATGAATATCCTTACTGCCATTCAATGACAAACGATATTGAGTTTAATTAAGAAACGACGACGGCGACGCCGTGGAAAACGTCGATTAAAAAAATGAACTTATATTTTACCTACGAATCTCGCGATACTCCAGAGTCATTAAGTTGGTTTCTCTTTTTCAAAACTGTCTCGAAACTGAATATGGAACACAGTTTTAAATTAGAAATAGAAATTTGAAAAAATTAGACGTCGCCGTTCACGTTATCCAGACAACGCAAACCTAACATCAGTATGCATATTCTCCATACTGTTCTCTGAGGCCCTTCTCTGCGTATTTCCTAAGGTGCTCACAAGGAGAGTTTGTTTAACAATCAAGAGCTTCTTTAATTTGTGATCATTTGCTTTGTTCTCATGACCTCAATGTTTGATTCCGGGGTGATATTGTAAGGAGAAATAACAATCTTAGTCGCACTCAAAGCTTAACTGTCCTATTTAGTCTCCATGTTTCCCTTTACTTGCGTTGCAGTATAGACGAAGAGGAGCGAATGGGAGGCGGTAGGACGACTTATACCACTAACGTAGAACTGCGATATGATGGCAAAAACACGTGGCTAAACCCCGCCATGTTTAAAAGCATCTGTAGCGTGGATGTCACAAACTTTCCTTTCGACGATCAAGAATGTCGATTAAAATTCGGTTCTTGGGCCTTCGACAGAGCAAAGATAGATTTGGCCGTAAAAAACGGCAGCACCCTGAACACATACTACATCAAAAATGGTGAATGGAAAATGCTGAACCTGACCGCGAAGAGAAATGCTCTCAAGTATCAATGCTGCCCTCACGAATTTGTGGACATAACAGTGAGTGTGAAAATCCGACGAGAATCATTGGACTACATTCTAAAGTTGATTATTCCATGCTCGCTGATTTCTTCCATGATATTTTTGGGTTTTGTTCTTCCACCTGAGTCAGGCGAACGTATTGGACTGAGTATCACAGTTCTGCTCGCAATGACTGTGTTTCAGCAACTCAGCTCCGAGCTCATGCCTTCGTACGGCTTTCCACTCCTGGGACAGTTCTATTTCGCAATCATGTTGGAAATAGGTCTTTCCTTGGCTGTAACTACGCTTATTTTAAATTTTTACCATCGCAACAGGCGTCGAATGCCTAAGACTATGAGAAAAGTGATTCTTCAATGTCTAGCGCGCGTGCTGTTTCCATGTCAAAAACCAAAGAACTGGAACGAAATCCATCGAAAAAGCGTTCTTCGACGAAGACTTGAAAACAGCAATGCTCTGGATGCTGAGAGGGGGGTATCCTGCAGTGACTCAGAGTTTTGCGAAGAAGATGTATACGAACAAGAAAAGAGCACGAGACGCGATCAGAATTTGACCACGTGGGTCGTGCAAGAGTCTGGCACCATTTGCACGCTTTCTCCGAACGGTACCGCAAACGGGGATCACTCGTTCTTGAATCTCGCAGCGTCGCCACAAAACACTCACACCAAAACTGTCGGGTTCTCAAAGGACTGCTTCAAAAAGCTTAAGAGGAACAACAGTTTTCGTTCTCGGGATACAAATTCCGGCCGGGCGGGAAAGAAGCGGTCTTCATCAGCGACACGTAGCAGGCCGCGACAAGTCGACTCGCAGTTTCTTACAGGCAATGTACTTGACTGGACCGAAGAGAAGATTAAAAACCAAAAGGAATGGATCAAGGCAGCGCGTGTGCTGGACAGGCTGTTTTTGATCATCTCCATCTTCTCCTTTATTGCCACGTTACTGACAATCTTCCTGCGGGCTCCAAGGTTCCGTCTTTCTCAATAAGAAAGCATCAACTCAGCCTTTTGAAAACCGTGAAAACGTGTTCGGAAAAAGGAACTTTGTCCCGTGTTGGGCGTGAAGCATTACTTCACCCTGGGTCAACGCGAAGAAAGAGGGAGTTATACTTTTATAAAATGCATGACAGGTAACTGAGCGTAGAGATTGGAGCTGATCTATTTTCACTTGCTTGCTCGTATCATTCCTTGCATTAAATTTTTACCCCTTAGCTACAAATGTACCTTCAAACACTTTTTAAACCACTTGTAAAATAACCAAGGCTGATCTGCCCCAACATTTCCGAACTGTGATTCCTGTCTAACCATTCAGTGGTGTGCCACGTTCGTTACTGGATGGCTGTCGTTTGCCATGACTTTTGTCCTGCATGGATCTTTAGAAAAGTTTAAGATCGCTCTTTAATCATTTTGAGATAAATAGAATTCGTTTTGATAACATCCGAGTAGTCTTTTTAACTTATTTTACGAATACATAGAGGAGTTGACACTTTTTCGCATGCTTACCCACGAGGAGTTAGTCGACTTTGTAGCTTGAGCGCTGAAATTGTACAAGGTGCCAATAATCATATTACGTCTGACGAGAAAGGTAGCCATAATAATAGTCCTTACTGAATCAGAAGAAAAGGAAAAGTGAAAGATTACTCAGACTTCATGTTGCCTAGCAACATTTTGAAGCCCAACTTTCATTGACTGCGATTAAAAAATTTATATTTTTAGATATAAAACTAAGCCTCACTAGAGATAACACAAACTTTCGACAAATAAACCTTCAAAACAGTTTTTTTGTGCTTAATCTTCAAGTGTATTCCGTTTGTCTCTTTCGCAGTAGAGGACTGTGCCTAATTCTAATTAACAGCGCTATTCATAATACTAAAACTTAAGTAATCACAACAGCTAATGAGAGGAGAGGAAAATACCTTGAGAGCTAAAACTAAGAACTCTCTAAAGCGCGGGAAAACACAGGCGACCAAGTCGTGATTGGTTCAGAAAGTGGCGCGGTGTGATCAAGTCAAGTTGAGCAGTAACCAGTTTGAAAGAGAGCACTCCCTTCTCTTTGCTAAAGAGCATCGATGTAATCCTGAATAACTGACAACTTTAATCCTATCTTAACCAAAGAAGCTTACAAATGAATTTCATTTGCACAAGTAAACAAACATATTTGAAGAAAGGCACATGACTTAAGTAATATTTTAATTGCTACAGTATACGTGTTCAATAATTTTGCGATAATTTACATTAAGCAAGGCCTTCTCTACAGACTTCATAGTGTTTTATTTTCTGCCCATCAACAGTACTGGACATCATTATTCTATCTTGATAGCCCCACAAGGTATGGAAAGAGTTTTGAATAAAGTGGGGCCCTTACACTTATGTTCTCCTTGTGGGGTATGACATATTGTTTAATAATAATGAAAAAAGGGAGGATCACATGCCCTTAGAACATTTTAGTAGTGCAGTAACTGTTCCATCACACAACCCAACCTCCTAAGTGGTAGCATGGACACACTGGTTGAAGGTAACGTTATATATAACTTCAGATTGACAAAAATGGTATAAGGCCACCAAAAAACACTACAATTCGTGTTAAATTAGCTTGTGAAGTTGTTTATTCATCCTCATTTGTCTTGACTGAATAGTGCCCAATGCTTTTTCCATATATTTCTCTCCCCTCACACCTATAAAATTCCACAACAAAGTCTTTGTACAATATTTTCTGTCCATTAAAAGTCTTTTTCATGGCATGAAAGAACCTCAGGCACAAAAAACCCCCTATTTCTATGAGTCAGGTGTAACCATATCCCTAGCTACTTGGAAGGCTGCTATCAGTGAACTAAGCTGAATCTTCTCCGAGGTTCCAGCTGATAGACGGTACCTGAAAACAATTAGCATATCTCATTAGAAAAAAATGTGACAAGCTATCCATGATTTCTATCTTACTTGTAAATAAGAAAACTTTTTCATATACAAAACCAATCAAAAATGCCAATCAAAACTGCCAATCAAAACAACATAATGTTTATATCATATAGAGCCAGAGAGAGCTCTCAGCAAACATATTCACTCAGCTTCAAATGAGCAAACATGAATTCCCTGTCAAAATTTTGTACAAGTTTCTGCATAGAAATTCTACTTACTCAACATCTGCCATCTTTTCCAACAAGTGAATTCTGATTTTCTGAGGAAAGTTAACTAGAAAGGGAAAAGGTAAAACCTTTAGGTTATGAAAGTCCAATAAAAAGAAGCAACACAAATAGAATGAGAGTGTGATCTTGGGGAAGATAATGTGACAAAGAAATGAAAATGATAAAAAAAAAAGAAAAAGGAAAAGCTTAGTGGTGGTGGTAGTTTAGAAAAGATATGAAGATAAGTTAAACCAAGGTTAAGCTACTAACCTCTATGTACATACAGGTGTACTTCTGTGAGAATATCTTGTAGGGCAAGTCCTTTCAAAGTCTTTAGTTTTGTTATATCTGTATAATGGTTATGGATTGTATGAAATGTAGGTTTTCATGCAGCATCACATGAGAAGAATCATACAGTTTCATGTTAAGTATTAAATGGTTATTGAGGCCAGCGGCAATGTGATATATTAACCTCAGCCTCACAGAAATTATCATGAAAGGAATAATTCTCTTAAGGCAGCACTAGAACACCCCTTACTGAACACCAGACAATGAAATTAGTTCAGTTCAAAAGGATACTACTATAGGCAGTATTGAAGTCTTCATTAAGCATCCACTCTACTATGTTTGCAATGTCTGATCTCAGAGGTTGCCCTGTACAGGTGTATACGTTCACCTCATCAACAATGCTAAAAGCCATGGAAGTGCTCTGAAAAGAGACAACTAAAACAGGTTACCACCATTGAACAGTTTTGTTAACTTAAATGAAAAGAGACTGGAGAGACAATTAAGACTTAACAAGAGCTTTGCACTAACCTGAAGAATGTTCAGAGCTTTTCTCATGTCACCATTTGCCAGCCTGACCAAACTTTTCATTCCATCATCAGAAACTTGTACTCTGAAAACAAATCACACACTGAGTATGCATCAAAATACTCAATAAGAGAGCGCATTAACCCTAGTTAAATTAGGCTACAACCCCATTTGCCTTTATATTCATCTGAAAATTAATGTTAATATTTTAAAATTCAACAAATTCTAAGTGAGCCTCTGAGAAATCAGCTATAGAGTTGAAAGATAATCTTCCTCAGAATTACAGTGATGTCTTTGTTTCACACTGAATTTTAAAATATCAGAATTAATCTATTGTCAATCAATGCTGTAAGAACCTTACCCTTCAGTTTTGATGACATGTTCCAATCTACTCTTCATCTGTTCATTATCAAGAGGTCCAAATCTAAACCTTGTACAACGAGACTGGAGAGCTGGAATAATCTTTGTCAGATAATTACAGATCAAACAGAATCTGGTGTTCTCTGTAAATTTCTCCATGACTGCAAAGAAAGATGGAAAGAGACCAAACTACAATGTAGCAAGTGCACCTTAGAGTGACAAGGTTCTAATTTCTCTTTACAATCTATCCCTTGAATCAAATGTTTTAAGTCATGAGAATAGATGTCAGGGTGTAGAGGATTAAAGAGACTGAGAGGACAAGTTTTGTTTTTGTATCTAATCAAAGGAAATTTTTCCACAACTTTTAAAAGGTGAGCTCTGACCAGGAAAATTGTAAATTCTTTATGGGGAAAGAAAAATACTGAGGCTTTAAAAGAAAATGAATAAAGTAGAACACAACAAAGTTAGGGAAGAGAATGGCAAAAGGTGCACATTGTGAACTGTAGGCAACAGATGGAATGTACAAGCAGTCAGTTCTTCTTCAAACAAACTAAAGAACAAACCACTGACAATGAAACCACAATACAACACAATATAATATTACTGGTGACCACAATGCAATAAACTTAATAAATTAAGGAGGCAACCTTCCTGAGATAAGAAAACAAGGCAACAACTGACCAAACCAATGATTACGTTCAGTAGGTAGTACATGTACCTCTTCGTAGGGCATTCTGTGCATCCTGAGTCATAGCATCTGCTTCATCCAAAATTACAATTTTAAAACCAGATCTGCAGTGTACAAGAAATCGTATTGCTGAAGTATTTAATCATGAGTACTGAACTTCTAATACTATTCATACAACTCATCGGCAGACAATTGTTGGTAATTTACACTGTATGCTCTAAATATACTTGACTTACTTAAAAATTGTTCTTGTACTTGCAAAGTTTAAAACAGCTCCTCGAACAATACCAATACCTCTATCATCTGAAGCATTCAACTGAAAATGGAACATTATAGATTTCAAGTTGCTGAGATTTAATAACAGAAAGCACTATAAACCCTCCCTGTTTCATTATGATATAAATGTCAATTCACACCTTTTGCCTGAATTAACTTTGAGAGAACGTTTTTGATTTGAAGTACTGCATAACAAATCTTAACTACCCATTATTCAATAATTGACAATTTTACTGTCTTGGAAAAAAATGTTCTCAAAATCAAATCCGAGAATATAAAATAAGAAGAAACAAATGATCTCCTGTAGCCACTACTTGTATACAGCATCTCCCTTTAACACTTTTCTTACCTCAAGAACCATGGAGTTGAATTCTCTTGGAGAGTAGATCTGTTTAGCAACAGCTAATATGGTTGATGTCTTCCCAGTTCCAGGTGGACCATAAAATAACAGATGGGGCAATCGATCTTCCTCTATAAATCTTTTGACTATTGACAGTTATAATAAATTGATTTTATTGACAACACTTGTATCCAAGCATAGACTGAATCATACATCTTACGCCTTAATAATGGTCATAAGATGCATGTTAATTGCACAATAAAGGGGATAAGTATCTAAAGAAACTGTGGTGCTGCATTGTTGGGAGAGTATAGCAGGTAATTTAGTATTAACAAGTTACATAATAGTCTTTAAATGAACAGAAAATGGCAAAAGGCTGACATATCTGCTTGCTCAGTCACACTGTTATCTTGCATTTCGCCAAGTTAACTGTTTTTTTGTTGATGAAAACATATAACTGATTCCTAGTTTCTTTCTCAAATTTGTCATAACTGGGTTTAATTGGTAACAGGACTTAACGTCCTCCAATTCTGTTGTTATTCATACCCATGATTAACATATCAAACTCCTACTTCGCAGTTGTCCGATTTTCTTGGTCACTCGTACATGTATGATTACAGACTAAAATGGACTATTCCTATTATGTAATAACTGGAATAACAAATAATTGTAAGAAACAGTCTGAGATAATCGCTATTCACAAAGCTAACACTGCAGTAAAGCCTTCCATGTGCTTCTACTGACAACGCAAGGGAGATAAGCTTACTTGTTGTGATGATATCCCGGTGGGAGATTAGATCTTCCAAACTGTTGGGTCTGTACTTCTCAACCCTGTTAGGAAATGTTGTATTGAATACATATATTCAACGTCTCTTGTTGACTTCATAGACTGTCACAACGTGATGCAGGAGTAATAAACTCCATTCCCCGTTAAATATGACGTCTAAGTTAAAAACAGTGTCCTTGACTCAAACAAAAATATTTCTTTGTGAGTACACAGACTCAAAATGTCCTTTTAGCATGTGTTAGCGTTGCTCATAATTCACGATGTATTATCAGCACTGTCAATCAGGGGGAATGCAAATAAGTGAGACATGCTGGACCTACAGACATACGACGATCTACTTCATATCTCAACTTACCAGGGGAGATTTCGTTTTTGTTCAGGAACGACCATTTTATCCAAATCCAAGTTTTGTGGTTTCTTGTGAGCCTTGTGTGCACGAAATTAAATTCTGGAGGTAAACTGTTTACGATATACGGTTCGTATGATATTTATGTCTTTCACGAAGATGCTGACCACTTGAAGAGAGGTAAATGAAGGCGAGTAGATGATAACCAGTCAGTATAAAGAGTCACACAGTCTGCTCAGTTCGCCATGTTTGATTTCCCGCCGATTTCGCGCCATATAACATACGCGTGCCAAAAAGAATTTAGACCGCTGACATTAAGTTTTGTATTAATCTCGAGCCCAGGGTCATTTTGGCTCCTTGTCAGCGGTATGGTCGCCAAATGAGATAGTAACAAGCATTTTCTTTCCTTTTTTTTTTTTTCATGAATCAAACAGAGAAAAGGAAAGGCTTTTAAATTCGAATTAATGAGTCAGATAACTATGAGAGTTGTTCTCTCTGGAAAAGGTGGTTAGATGAGCTCTGAAAAGGCTTATGATTGAGTGTCTTAAATTGACAGAAAACTTTCTCCCAAATTTCTCAGTGGATTTTGGTTGTTACCGTGAAATATCCTCCTCTCAGGCTCTATGTTGTTTTAATGATCCGCCCTCATTGATAATCAATTTTCTGGAGCCTCGCACTTTAGCCTTGATACTCTGTTAGTCACTACTGATCCCCATTCCGATCCCCCTGAAAACCGTGTGATCCTCACAAAATTCCGTAGACACCAGAGTGGTCCCTTAGTTTCACCCTTCTCTACTTCTCTACAGGCGTGTGTCAATTTTAGTCATGCACCATTCGTTATATTAACGTGTGGAAGCAATGCAGGAATGGGAACCATCATTATTACCATGTCAGTGTTAATATTGTAACTGTTTGATGATTGATGATCTCACTATAGAAGCGTATTCACACGTATTGGTTGCCAAGGTCATTTCATTGATCATGAACAAAGTATACTGGGTAGGCCCATATTATTTTCATGTGCTTTTTAAACAGCTTCTTTCCAACAATGGGTATAAGAAACTGAAAGTTACCGGTTAGTATTAAAAAAAATGTTTGATTCACATACAGAAAAACCCTACATTGGTTAAAACTTCAGAGCTTTTTCTTCCATTATTAGTAGTTATTGCACATGCATTTGGTCATCATATCCATCAGGATGAGCTTGCTCGGCTTTCCATGACACGTTTCTTCAATTGTAATCTGTCATTCAAAATATTTAGGATTTCTTCACTCCTGCTTCATCTATCAATCAGTTGGTCGATATGTGTTCTCTTTGGGCGTCTTCGTGCTTATTTGCCATGGCTTGGTCCCCAGAGTAGTGCATCTACATTTGCTAATGCAAGAAGACTGCGCACTACCTTGAAAGGTGTGTTAAACCTTTGAAAGCAGTCTGAATCTAAGGCTATTTCGACTTGCTTCAATTTCCCCATAATGCTAAACTCATCATAAATATAATACTCCTGGAATTGAATCCCTGCTCCCCAATATAATTGCATTGCTAAGATGATACTACGGTCAGCTTCAAAGGTCTAATTCTGTACCTCTGTTATTGTCCAAATGATAGCCATATTAAATCATGTTCCGCAAGCTTTCTGAATTTTTCTGGTGAAGAAGGACACAAGAACCTTAAAAGGTACCATAAAAATTATTACCATTGAAACAAACTTTTACTTTGGAAAATAATTGTTATTAATTTCTAATTGACATGGATATTACATCACATCACTTACATCTCTCTTACCCTTACTTACTCTCTCACATCTTATTCTTAATTAATCACTTACATCTCTTCTCTTCCATGGTTATAACATGTAGGTTGATGTATCCAGTCCGAAAAAAGAAAAGAAAATTAATGTAGTTGAATTGGTGTGCATAATTATTTAATATGATCATAGTTACTGGTATGTTCCAACTTTTCATAATGGATTGATACGTTAGTTATCTCTATATGCTTTCTCACACTAATTTGCAAAGCTTATGACCTTCCTTGAGGGCTGTTACGCCACAACTCCAAAGGTTGCACAGCATGGTAAATTGTAAAGTGTTTGGTCTTAATTGACTCAGACACGTGTACGGAAATTTCCGTGGATCCTTAAGTGAAATGGTTAAATTTAAGATCTTCACTCATAGCTGATCCGTGGCTCAGTTAGAAACATGTATAAATAAAATCTCAAAAGAAAGGAAAAATATAAATTTGACCTCAACGATCGGAACTAGGTATTTCTGGACCAAATGATATCACCATACCGTTAACTAGTCTTGAAACAACTTCAGTCAATATTGTGCAGGGTGACGCGTGATGTATTAGCTCTGGCGCGTCGTGGCTTGAGGCGACATTGCAACGGGGCGACCTGACCTATACTCAAATTGAAGGGAGCTAATAGAGAGTTCACTTCCTTCTTTTAAAAGTATCGGTCAGTCGGAAGTCCATACTATTCGTACTATACTGAATCGGCTTCCCTTTCTCGGTCAGAAGACAGCATATTTTGTCTTCGTTTTTTATCGTTTCGTTATAACTAAGACTCTGAATGATTCAAGCTCACTTTCATTTTTCCAGAAGGTTGTAACTCCTTGGCTCATTTACTTTTCCTTTTACATGGTATTTTCCTTCGCTCGCTCGACGGAATCGAAAAGTTAACTTCTTGAAAGACAGGACGCGAACTTGTAGCAGCCTAAAACTGATCCATGACTGAATCGCGAAAGAATTTAATTTCAAATGCTTTTCATGAATGATTAAAGGCACTTCAAGGAAGACAACATAACAGATGCCGAAAAAAAAAGAAAAAAAGGGAGAGGGCTTCCCTTACCCAAATCTCCCTCTTCAAAAAGAATGGATGCCTCTGTTTTGTTTTGTGTAAGTCTGAAATTCAACTTGCATAAAATGTAATTTCAAATGAGTTAATGCCTTTCTCCTTCTTTCAAAATGAAAATGTATTTTCCTGACGGAGAAAAAAGCTTCGATGAAGTCGTTTTTCTCTTTCTTTGAGTGCAAAGAAAGCATGTTATATTTGCCATTTAAAGCAATTTTTTTGGGCACGCTTTCTGTGAATATTGCACATACACTTAACTTAAAGCCTCTGTTCAAGTTATCTCAACGAAACCTTGGAGCCTTTAGAAACAAGGCAAAGAGAGTAGTTACACCAATCAACACGGAGATAATCAGAAACAGTCTATCCAACACACGTGCCGCCTTAATCCACTCCTTTTGATTCTTTAACATTTGTGGCGAAAGCTCCGAGTCGTTCGTACTCTGAAAAAGGTCCAAAAGAATAGATGTAGCACCAATGGACGAGCCTCTTTTCTCGGGGCTTTGGCGATGAGTGCAACAATGATTCCTTGAGGTCTTTCTCCGGGTGTTATTTTGGTAGTTTGAAAATCTTGTTTTTCTTTGGTTTCCAGTATGCCTGGACCTGTTTCCCGATAGCATGTCGTAAGCTTGGCCATTTGTGTTCTTGTAGTGTAATGTGCCGTTTGCAGAATTGCCAAACTCATTCTTCCTTTCCAATGGGATCCACGGATCGGAATATGTGGGAGAAATCTTTGATTTGTCGTGCTCCAAAAGCGATTGCACAAGGAAAAACGAACCTTTTTCGCTATCAGAGTCGCCCTGTTCTCCATTACCATTCGCAGTTGACTTGCAATTGGGCGCTTCCACATTTGTTGAAATCACTTCCCAGTCTTTGGCGCTACTTTTTGGGAATACCACTCGAGCCAGCCATTTTAATATCACAACCCTCAAAAATTTTGGCATTCGTCGACTGTTACGGTGATAAAAGTTTAGTATGAGAGTAGTGACAACCAGGGAAGCGCCTATCTCGATCATACAGGCGAAGTAGTATTGCCCAAGCAGTGGAAATCCATACGAAGGCATTAGCTCGGAGCTGAGTTGTTGAAACACAGTCATTGCCAACAGAACTGTAATACTCAGCCCTATTCGTTCACCAGATTCAGGCGGAAGAACAAAACCCAAAAATATCATGGAAGAAATCAGCGAGCATGGAATGATTAACTTCAAAATATAGTCCAGCGATTCTCGCTGTAGCTGCATCTGTATCGTAACATCAATGAATTCGTGCGGGCAGCATTGATATTTTTGTTTATTTCTTTGAGATTTCAATAGTGTCAACCTCCATTCTCCGTTCTTGACGTAGTTGTCGTTCATCATACTTCCACCGTGTGCGTGAAGATCTACTTTTGAGCTGTCGAAGGACCATGAACCAAACTTCAGGGAGCAATCCTGCTCATCGAACGGGAAATACGTTACGTCCACTTTACAAATACTTTTGAAAATAGCGGGGTTAAGCCATGTGCTGTTTCCATCGTGTGTCATGGCAACGTTGGTTTTGTAAGTAAACTTTCCACCAGCAAAACGGTCTTCTTCATCGACACTGGTAAGAGGGAAAGGAACGACTCTTTGAAAATGAAGTTGTGTTAATTTTATTACTAAGAAAAATAAATAAAACCGGTTTTCAGACGGTTCTGGTTGGGTCTGTAACCTTGGGTTTCCTGTTTGTTAATTTGAAGTAAGGTGCTATACGTTAACGTGGCTCTCAGACGGGTGAAGAGTCTATCCTGGTTGTCCTGTTCCTTTCTTTCAATCACTTGAAAATTGCATCTTGAACAATACTGCTTAAAGTTTTTAAGATCACCGTTTGCAATCCTGTGTCACTTCCTTTTGATCCTAAAACGTCTTTCATCGATTCTTTTTTATATCTCTGCAGTCTGATGTTTTGCTGCACCAGTTAGCGACTAACTCAAGTTTCCACAATATTTTAAAGACAATGGTATCTGACTCAAAAAATGGTGATGAAGCTCTATTAATTTTACCCTCCATCAGATGTTAGGGAATATTCTTCTGTTAACGACGAGATAAATTGCGCACTTTTCAGTTATTTAGACAATTCCACTTACTTGTTGTATAAGAGGATATCAGGGACCCATACATCGGATGGCTGTATATGAATTTCTTTGATTCCATTGTACTTATTGGGATCCCATCTAAGCTGAGGATTATTCCAATACTAAAAAAAACACGAAGGGGAGATTGAAAACTTCTCGCATACGTTTAGTAGTCAACCCCCTAAATGACTGAAATGTTTTTTTAGCATGCAGGGAGAGAAAGAAATCGGTCGCATGCGAGAGGCCACCATGGTGAAAATATCAACCAAAAAAAATTGAAATTGAAATGCTGGACTGGCGGTACAAAGGAATGTGGACAAACACGAAAGGAAAAAAATGGAAAAGAAAGGTAGGGCAACTTAAGACAAGATTCATAAAAATAATTCGCTTGAGTTGGTCATTAAATCAAAGCTGAATCAATTAAAACTACCAAACGGATGAAAGGAAATATGACAAGGACTTCATGGAAATTCAACACATAATATCAAAATGTTATAGATGCGCAGCAAAAAGTGAGAAGCTAATTCGTGATCAATTTGTTTTTATAATAATGATCCGGTTTTCTGGGAGAATCCCGAATAACTTTTGATACTTAATTTAAGAAAAAAATTGCATAAAACTAAGGGACTAACTTCTCTCACCTGGTTAACCCAGGCATAAGTCTTGATGAACTGGTCCTTGGCACTCTGAAAAAATTGATTTTAATTAATAAAAGTGTGCAACCTATTCATTGTTGTGTTCGAGTTCATCAACCCATGCCAACAGCCAGTCCTCATTTACCTTAAAAGAAGAGAAAAAATGACCTACCACATCAATTATACGAATGAGTTGGAAATCAAACACGACCTTGACAGCATCAGCCCCTTTGACTGTTGGATGGTTATATTTGTTGTAATTTTTAAATAGGTCTTCGTACAGTTGTGTCTCGTTAGATTTGACGGCGCCCTCTGGAACAAAAACGGAAAACTGATGATGATGATTGGCAGTGGGCACTAATATGATAGATAAAGGCAAAGGTGAACTCTGTACGCAAGCTATGTGGCCCACCCAGTCGAAACTTATCCCAACTTCCTTAGAATGAAGCGACAAGGAGTATCACTATTCCCCCTCCTGCTAGTCCATCGCAAGATTACCCCCCCAGCATTTTACAAGGACTCACTGACAATTCGCCGGTACTCATCTCCTGTGCCCAGTTGTATCCAGGATAACGCTATCCAACGGATAAATCACTATCCAGCGGATAAGTGATGGCAATACGTACAGCGTTATCCAATGGATAGAGATTTATCCAGTGGATGGCGTCATCTAACCTTCGAAAAACCAGAGCAGGGGTGGAGAGGGGCACTGTGAGAATAAAGTGTTTTGTCAAAGAACACACTGACTCGGCCAGGTCTCGAATTCGAATCTCTCGACTCGGAGTCCAGCGCACTAACAATGAGGCCACCGCGTCTATGGTGACATACCTGTGACATGAAAGATGAATACCAATAGGGGAACAAATTTACCCATTGAAATCAATGGGTAGCCTGTGAGCATTGCGTAGACTGCCAGTTGAGACTGTAAGCATCTGAAAGTCAATCGTCCCGGGTCAGATCTGTTGGAAAAAAATGCAAAATGTACAATCAATTGGATGGTATCTCTTAGCTACCTCTACTTCCAGATCTTGCACCATAGGCCGAATTCTAACTGGCGATATCTTTTTTTAAAATACATTTTAACGTGACATACAGAGTCTTCCGTGCAGGCCTTTTTCTTGAGTTCAATAAAGTCCACCCCATTAAGTTATTTTAAGATTCCTTTTTTATGATTCCAGGAGAATCTGCATATAACCATTCTGCTCATAGAGTCATCTCAAGCAGTATCTAGTCCTATTCATCATAGACCTCGACCTAGAAGAACCATGATAAAAAAGGCTTAAAATTTAGAGACAAATTTGAAGGATATAGTTTCTTTCTGTAATCTTGTCCTAATGAGAATCTTTATTACGTCTAAGATTGGTACAAGTTTTATTTCAATAAAAACTTTTTTCATACACTTATTAATTCCTGCGGCAACATTATTTACACAGGTTAAGTCAGCAAAAGAGCCTGACGGCTCATCTGGCCTTAGGTTATCCCCATTTTTTAGCTTGAAGGGAACTACTGAGACAAAAAATAAAAATACGTCTATAGGAAGACCCCCTACGGTTTAGGTTACTTGATGTTCAAGATGAACAACAAACCAAGCATTTGAAAAGAAACGCATGCCAGCAACGTTACAATCATGTCGCCGCTTAAAACAGTTGAATGCTATATGCCTGTTGATATTCGGCCCTCAGTTGTAATACTGGTGCTATTAGAGAGTATTCGGTTCAGCGATGTAATCTGTCCCATGAATAAGTCGGCCGTTATAATGCTAATAAACGTTTTCAAGTATAGTGACACTTTTTGTGACACCACAAATACAACACAAATCAGTATGACCTAGGGCTCATGGAAAACAAACTTAAAGTGTAAGTCGCCATGGATAGATGAGCAGAAGGGTGCTATTAAAACTCTATGTTTGATGTCTCGGGACTAGCCCCTCCTATAAAATGAACAACCCGTTTTATCCGCGCCAAAGCCAGCCATATTTCCGGAGAATGAAATTAAAACGAATTCGAACTGGCTGATACCAATAACAGATGACGCCGGTGTATGTATTCTCAGTTGCCTTGCCGAGGGCAAAAATTAGCAAGCCCCCATGTTATCTCCATGATAACGGCTAGAGGAAAAAATTATTATATCGGGCTGAGAAAAAGCCAATGTACCCCATTGGAAAGTTACTTAAATAAATAAGAAAATAGTGAAGTCGTTACCAAAGTGTTTTCAAAGGACTCACTCATTGGCACCTTGAAAAGTCTTTGATTATGCGATCTTCCTTTTTGAACACGTTTTAACACTTCAACATGCCTCTTGCATTAATTGTAATTTTCAAAAATTGGAGAGCGAAGAAAGTCTGCTTTTCAGTATATTTTCTTCATAAATTGTAAATATTTCTCTCAAAATATGGGTTGTAGGACGTGTCACTTGCTTACGAAGGCCTTTTTTTCGAGTTTCGCAAGAACAAATGAAATAGCTGCTGGCGTTTGTTTTGCCTTTTTCACACCTCCTTGGTTCGTGTTATGCCACCAGACTCAATTACATTTGCCCAATGCTACTACTCGAGATAGTCGTAGGAGCCGTGAACAGAGGAGTTGAAGTATTCCAATCCAATCAATTCTGATTTCATGTATTATTATAGAGAACTTTTTAACCTCCTTATGCTAAAATAATACTTGTCTTCTAATGAAAGTATAACTAGCAACCTTAATGGCGCAGCGGTGTAACTTTCACAAACGCCATGACAAACAATCATATTATTTTCATATAATAGCTAAAACGTTGAGCCATGCCAACAAGATTGTTCCTTGAAAAAGTTTCTTTTACTGTGTCAAAAAAAAATGTTTTAATTTTCATTTAATGTTTAGAGACAAAATGTAAAGCGCACTAAATAATTCCCATAATAGACTGCGTACCTTTTACTTTTTGTGCTCTGCTCTGGTCCAATATATTTTACCAAGGATCTTGCATCATTAGGTGAATCACGATGTTAAATATCATTTTCATGCAATGATTGTACGCATTATCACTCGCTGTTGGTACTATCTGGCTCCAATGCTAAACAGAATAACATTAATTTCCTATTAAAATGTCATCCATACATAATTACCATGGCCTCCAGCTGCTCTAATGAAGGCACCAGAGTGGGCGACGCTGTATTCATTTTATAGATCGCTAAACTCATTTAAATGTAAATGACACCCATCACTGCAGAAGTGTTGGATACAAAGAAACATATCAAGCAAAAATAAACATCTCAGGGAACAATTTAGTCAATCATGTCCACGTTTTTTGGTGTAGAAACCGTAACTTAGTGCTTACTGACTATGCAAGGAAGAGCAGATGAGCAGTTAGATCACGTATTGTTCAAATTTCAAAGACTTCATTACAATGTTGTTGTATTAAAGATAGCCTTAAAAGGAAGAAGGCATTGTTCTTTTATGTAAGACTAATATCATATTTTGACCGCCGCCAGAGTCTAGTAAATAGCTTTTAAGCCACCTTTTTTAGCGTGATAACTGCTTCAAAATCTCAGTTCTTACAGAGACAATAGGTCACTATGAAGGATATTATATATTATATATTATATTATATATTATATATTACATATTATATTATATATTATATATCTTTAACTGACTGCACTCAAAGGTCCACGGAAGCGGGTAGATAAAGAGTAGCAAATGAAACGATTCCACCAGTAATCCTCCACCGATAAAGTACTGTACCGATATATCAAATAAACCTTGAGATAAAGTTTACTTTTGAAGGCAATAATTTCTTTGCGACTTGAGGATCATATGAAATCAGAGATTGACTCGGTCTGAGACTGCAAAAAACCAGAACTTCGAGTAGCCATTAAACTTATTGAAAGGCACTCTCAAAGCTATATGTTTTGTAATCAACAAATTTTGCTCCCCTTCAGTAACCTGAGATGGCTCTAAGCCGGACGGTTTTTCCTTTGGGTTACAAATGAATGATAGCTTCTTGATTCCGTGATTCTGTCATGCAGCTGTAATAGAATACTGCATGAGATATTTGTAGGTGAGATAACAACACATTAAGATACAATTTTCATTAGCACACATTTAAGAACGCAAAAGATGCCACAGTCGGTAAGTGATGTGTAAACCTCACCTGGTGCGTTCTTTTTTGCTTTGAGAGTCGAGATTTTTTGTTGGAAATATACCACATCGCACACTTGTAGTCATTGCGTGCTCCTCTTGTTTGGGAGAACGCACGCCCAAAAGGGAACTAAGCCAAAGGGCAGTAGAATAGTCTGCTGTCTGTTGGTAACCGTTACGTATAGATACTAGCTGAACGGATCACGTTTATGTTAATCGTCAAAACATCCTGAGTTAGGTACAAGGGGAGATTTTACCTTACATCCATAGCTTTGGGTTCAATCCATGGCCAATATGTACAGACTATTATTCCTCCCAAAATATTTTAATCAGCTGCACCTTGTGTTCGTCACTTGTAGTGCATTTTGCGCAAATCAGTATATCTATTCAAACTTTATATGCAAGAGTTTGTTTTAAAATGATGATTAATGGATAAAAGCTGGCGCGCTTTCAGGCCATTTTGACTGTGTTGCAAACGTCACTTGAAAACTGACAAATAAATTAAAGGATGAGTTCTGCTTAATTAGTGTAAGCGAAAAAATAAAAAGACTCTCCAAAAGCTGCATACATAGTTGCATAGTTGCAAAAGACCACGAACCGTTTTCAAATAATAAAAGTGGCCTTACATAGTAACAAGAGATTAGAGATAGCCCACCAACATAAATACCAACTTGTATCTGTACCGTACTTCTTAAAGGTTTTTCATATATATATTCAGATTAGTGGTGTTTATTCATAACAGATCCGTAGTTTTAACAAAGCCTTTTGTTTGAAAGCATTACCAGATAAGTTATATCAAGAGCCTTTCTCTTCATAAACAAAACAAGTTTTCAGGTTGTCCACGATGTTAAATCGGAAATTTGTAACCAAACTTTGAAAATTTTCGGTTTTCATTGAAAGTGGTGGTATTCGCTGAATATTTCCGACACAATGTTGCTCAATGTGTGGCTGTTAAAAATGAAATGTTATTCATGTTTATTTAAATTCAAATAACATCCAAATGAGTTACTCAAGCCAAGATGGTTATTTATCCATTTTTTAAAAAAGTTTCTTTTTTAATGTCACTATGCAATGGCGATTAGGTGAGAAAATATGCAAATTTTAATTAAATATTTATTAGCATAAACTGTAGAATGTTCTCACATGATGTCTGTTCACTGAATCGAATTCACTTGAATGCTGGAGAGTCGTTGATCCAAAATTTTGCTGATCATTTGGACCGAACGGAAGAACGATTTTTTTGAACTGCACTCAAGTAGAAATATTTGCGTCATCTGCACAGGTTGAAATTCAGCTAGGTTTTAGTATAAGACAAGTTTTATGCTCTGTTTACAACATAGTAAAATCATGCAGACGAATAGAAATTGGCATTTAAATTAAACTTGCCCGTAATCCTAACTATTGAAATTGTGCTCTGATGCTGTTAGATTTTAAGAAATTTAACTACACTCACCATGAAAAATTCTCAATCTGTTTACTTTCCATAGCTTTACAAGAGCGATCGTTGATATGTTTTCTTGTGTGCACATTTTATCCTTATTTAATTTTGCACAGAAGTCTGATGGGAGGCAATCCAAATCTAACGAGAACCTAGATCACGTGTGTAGCCTTGTTGTCTGGGATCGATATGCCCCGCTGAAGCATGCTGTATTCCATTTATGGACTCATAATGCCACAATAATTAGCGGTATTCATATTTTTACCTTAGCTTTAGCAGATATTTTCCAGACTACGAGCAGACCCTGCTTTTCGGCGATGTTCTTCGCACGATTAGTAAGAAAATTACGTAATCTGTGCGACTCTCTCCCAGAGTTTCGAGCACCGCACTAACATCCCTTTTTTACCGACTTTTTTCGAATTCATGCGACGGACTTCGTCAAAAAGGGAGACTGCTCGTGATATATTATTTTCCCTTGTGTCCACTCGGCTAGATAATCTATTTATTTCTTTCATTTTCTAACGCATAAAAGCGCATAAAACCACTGATCTGGTTTAGAAATTGGATTGGTTTGCCTAGCAAGATGTAAAAGATGGAGCAGCTGATTCAAAATACTTTGAGAGGAGAAGTGTTCAAGGAGATGGTTGCTAGGAGGCACCAGGTACCTTCAAGTTAAGGATTAACCTACGATTCAAATTAATTGCACTTGCGCCTTTTATTCACCACATACATCAAGTTATACTTACCGTTTAATTTACCAGTGTCCCGGAAAAAATGCACAATTAGCTTAAAAAAAGGGGATTTCATTGGCTGATATAGGCTGAAAAGTTCTCATAACACGCACAGCTGAACCATAAACCACTTTCACCCAGCATAGCATGACAATCTTCGTCAGATCTATTTATAGTAAAATCAATTATGCAGTTGAAATCTGACTCGATATTGCTCTGTGTCAAGCAGTAATATAGCCGAGCATAAATTTCTTGAGAAATTCAAAGATGTGCCTTGAACTGACAGATATTTGAAAAAGGTGGCCGGCTTCGCGTTGCTTTGACTTCAAACTTTGATCCAAGATACAGGTGTTATAAACCTTTGACAAAAATGTGGCAAATTCCGTCTATCCCTTCACGGGCTTCTGTAACCTTTGCCAAAGGAAGGTAAAGGAAGGTAAAGATGTGGGGAGGGGGGGGGGGGGAGGGGGAATCACTTGGGTCAATTTTTGCTGGATATGTGCCACTGGTCTCTCAGGACGTCCACTCCGTAACACTGTAATCATTTACCAATTATAGACCCCATCTTAGTCTCTTTTGAGCGAATGAAACACATTTTACGACCCCATTTTAGAAGCTGCATAAAAAGTGCAATCCTATTACAGTCAATCCAGAAATGAAAATGCGGCTCCATCCAGCGACGCATCCATATCTTTATCAGTCTTCTTCTAGGCGACCCCCCCCTTTCCCTCCCTGTGGGCATCTCAGACACTATTTATCTGTATAAGTTCAATTCTATCACCTTGCTTAAAAAGATATGTTACTTTAGCACATTTCCATGATGATGGAAATCGACCACTCACTCTCTTAGGACAGATTGATGAAATGAGGAAACGATTTGCTGAATCCTTGAGCACTGATGTTGTCCAATCCTGTCACCTTGTTGATCCTCAATTTGCTCAGCTGATTTTAAACGAAGGACGTGTTACAGGCTGAAAGGAAAATTTAGCGCTGCATGCAAGGCTCTGCTATCGGGTGCCACTCCACTAAAGAAACAACCGACCGTCATCACGTCTTGCCTCGTACTGATCAAAATTGCAAATTGCTTGATGATACGCCACTCGTAGAGGTAAAAGAGTGAATGGAGGAAGTGGTCATTAGATAAAATATAATTTGTCTAAATTTTTGCTTCCTTCACTTTGTAAACAATAAGGATCGGTGTCAGTGCATTATAGGGGCTAAATTCTAACCGGGGGAACAGACCACTAACGGCGTTCGCATACATAATTAAACCATAAAAATATTAATTCTTGAACGAAAGCAGCTTGAAAAATTTGTGGTTGAAACGCTGCTGATATTCAAAATACTTTACGTTTCTCTAGTATAGGGCCTTGTAAATTCATTCTAAGTGCTTTTTTTTAGGTGAAAGATAATGATAATAACTAGTTTTACCATTTTCTCTGTTAGACAGTTAATCTTTGTATTACACAATTTGTAGAGTACAGTAGTAACAGTAACAGCATACCACTCCCACTCCCACTACATCATCTGAATAACAAAAAATAATCAGAAAGCAGCAAATTTTAAAAAATTAATTACTATGCATTGGGAAGACATACATATTGAATTTGTCGGAAAACATTCTTTAGCTTGGTTTGAGTTATAATGGTTGCTTGACAGCAAGAGACAGCGCAGCTTGAAACAAAAATGATTAATTCACTCGATTCATAACATTAAAAAACAAGCGGCTTTAAATCGAAATGTTTTTGAGGCCTACGACATGAATTTTACGTTGAATACATTTCGCTTTGTGGTTTCAAAATGACATATTTATCGCATGAATTTTGCAAACCCTAGCGCGCCAATCGAAGTCAGAAAGAGTCACCTTTTTTAATTTCCGTAGGTTAACCCAAATGGACTTCTATTAAGTCAATAATCTTAAGAGTTATTTTAATTAGTCATGGCTGATATTAAAAGTACAAAAAAATAACTCCTAATATAAGGTTTTGGTAATTAAAAGTAGTCTGTTTTTTTTCTAGCCATTCCATTTCTTATCGTACTTTTAATCGAAAATTGGCAAATGTAGGCACGGTTATCATTCAAAATTTGCAAAGTTAACCGAAGGTGAATGCTGAATACTGAATCTGCTTAGGGATCTGTTGGTTTCTGTCTCGCTAAGATCTTAAAACTTCATTTATAAGGTACGTATTGAATCATTAACTAGAAGAGCTTATTTAAGGGTTGTCGACGGACCTGTACTTTATGCTTATCAAAATAAAAAAAATGATACAACACAACTTACATTCTTTATGTAATATGTTGGTCATACAAGAGGACACAAAATATATTCATAAAATATACATTTAAATATAGGAATTACATAAAATAGAGAAAGGGTAATATTGAACGAGAGACTCGTTTGTTGTCTGTTTTTGTTTTGTGTCAAGGAAACTTGTGACACAGCGAATGATTCGTGCCTGCGTAAACTACGTGTATCGTGGGTAAATGGCTTACATAAAGGGGACTTAGCTTTTCTATTTCTTGCATCGCCAAGCTTACAATTTCAAAGGGTGCAGTATTTAGGCTATCTAGAAAAGAGAAAAAATGTTTTCATTTTTTTTTGATCATCAATTTCAAGTGTGACGAATAAAATGAATGTCCTGTTGGATCCCGAATTCCTCCTGAGTTAACTTTTACAATCTAGCGGAGAATCTTTATTTCGCTGTGAAGATAATTTCAAGCGAGAAGCTTTGATGGACGAAAAAATTTACAACGAAGCACAAACGTATATTCAAGCATTTATGTTTATATTAGTGCCTTTGCCGCAATAAAAAAAAAAATTTTGTGAGAAGTGTGGGAGTTTTTTTGGAAAACAGGCATCAAAATTGAACAAGAGAGGAAGAAAAAAACAGCGGTGGTACCAGTTTGGACACAAGATCACAATTTTTTTTACTCATTTCAAGTACATGTGTTAATTCCCTTTTGTCATAACCGAAGGTCTATATATTTTTTTTCGATATGCCATTATGAGCCGTACCTTTCAGCAAATAATTTGACTTGTCAATTGAAACCAGCAACCATCCAAAACATATCAATAACAGCTAAAATCACCTCAGGGTGCGGAGTTTGTTTAGACTCCTTCATCAGAGGCGGATGAAAAACTAAATGAATAGCGCCAGCACTTTAGAAAGAAGATAATTTTTCGGTATGTCTGCTTCGAAATAACTAGAAGCGGCAATTAAAACTATTTGCAATTCCCAAGACTTGTATTGGCACACAGAACACGGTAATCAACCAATTAAAAGTGGAATCGACTAACGTTCGACAAAAAGTTATTGTCTAGTTGGAGCAACCGTAGAGATCTTAACTGCGGGTTTAGTCCTAGATTTTTCTTCCTTTACAGTTTTCTTGTAATAATGTAGATAATAACTGAATGACTTCACGGTTATACCAAAACTGTATTGTTGATGAAAATTTCATGCTAGCGCTGTTGCAAGGCAACTAAAAGAAATTGTGGTTAAAGTTTTACATTTGATTGGTGGAGAGAGTGACACGAATTTATTGACTAGTCACAGAACGTGTCGACGCAAAACTACAGCATTCCCGGGATGCGTGATTCAGGAGTGATAATTTATAGAGAAATTAGATGCTTGCAACTTTTGAGGAGGTAAAGAGTTAACATAGCCTTCGCTAAACACAAGGGAGATGAAAGACTAGAGAGCGTTATGAACGCAAATCTTAAACGTCTTACCTGTGTTTATATCATGTCATCTAAACATACCTATCGGTCGATCGAAGACTACGTAGTATTTTTACTTTAGATTAAGCGATATAAATATTATTTGAAAAAAAAACGTCATGTGACATAACTTTGTGAGTGAGAGAATGACTAAAAGACCGTGATGTATGATATGATAAGCTGAATCCTACACGCATTTCGATTGATTGTACATGCCGCTATGGGCATGTACAGAAACAGATCACTGAAAAACGTGGTAGGAACACATTTGCGCGCCGGCGCCTTGAGTGCCACTCTTGTTCCGACCACATTTTGACGTCATTTGTGATCTGTCACTGAACGGACGCGCGGCAACTTGCAATCTATTTGTTAACTTGACTTAAATTCCCTAAATGATATGATATCAACCTTGTGAAATACTGGGAATATCCCAGGCTTTTCTGTTCTCCATTACGACAGCATACAACAGTCAGTTCTGACACTAGGGACCTTAAGCAGTCAAGACGGCAGCGCCATCCAAGACATCGATCGAAAAAAATGAATTCTTATTTTTAGTTAGAATTTCACAAATGGCTGGACGTGTTTACCATCTCTTAAGTTGCCTCACCTCAACACCAGCTTAACGCATGTGAGCAGCGTTAAGTTCAAAATGGAAACTTAAAAAATTTACCGTCGGGGTTTCCGTTCGTATACCATGCAAATTTTGGTGATTTCACGTTGTGGTTTAGCAGAGGACGGCTTAGAAATCGAAAAAGTTTTGAAATGCACGTGCTGCGCTATTTTTCGGTCCTTGTTTACGTCGTCGTCTTGGCCTGGGCCCTGCTATTCATTGTACGAACTTCATTAAAGTTTGCCTGTCTTGTTAACCAAAACCAGCAAATTAGTTGGAGCAGTAGATTTATAAATGTTCTTTCTTGGTTGGAGACATATAAAAGGAAGCCTTTTAAAATCAGACTGTTAAATCTTATTGGTCAATGAACCTTCTAGTACCCTTCAATGCTAAAACTCTCGTTGCAATTATCCAATTCCTTGAAAGAAAATTCAAATGACGTCTTTTAATAATCTGATATTTATTAACTAAAATGGGCTAGATTTGACACTGAACTGTTCGTAGTTTTGAGTAAGTCGTCTCAATAAGTGCAGGTGTCGAAGCTTAATGCACTTGAATTCAATGCAATGCGTAGCTTTTTTTCGATATCGATATGAGCGATCGGTAAGATAAGTCTGCCTTGAATATCCTACGAATCAAAATGAATCGCGGGGCGGAAAAACATTCATTTATTCACATCTTCCTCTTGTCATTTAAAGATAACAAATAATGCATTATTGTTCGAATTTGTCATTTGCCTCTCTATCTCTGACAGATATTGTCTAGTGGCTTTGCATGATACTAAATTTAGCTTTAAATCCTGGTTTTTCTTTGTTTAAAGTAGTGACTTATAGAGTAAATTGTGGAAAGTAGGTATTGCAATCGACGGCAGACAGTCGTGATGAAAAATGGAAAGTAACATTGAGTTCAGGTTGCACAGAATAAAAGCAAATTTCGACCACTTGGCTTCTCGCTGTGAGATGCTACGACATAATGAATAAGAAGCTGTCAAATGTAAAACGCCTTCATGATATGTTCATTTTAAAGACGTGCTATTTGCCATCTGCAGACGGCCATTAACTAAAGCGTCTTTTCCATTGATCAGAAAACCTCCTCCAGACCGTTTTCCACCCAAGTTCCAGCTGTCTACGCCTTGACGAATATTTGTATTTACGTAGAGCTCTAAAACACAAAGATCAGTTTGAATAATTTGATTTTGATCACACAAAGCCGGAGGGTAACTCGACTCAATTCATGTTTGAACAAACCACTTCTGAATCTCCGTGTCAGGAAAAAAAACAACTGAAACAATTCTTTATCTCAAAGGAATGATGGTATTTTCGTAATACGCTTCAGGTAAGTTTTGCTCTGTGAAAAGTTAGCTCTTAACCTAATCCTTTTGTCACGTACATAAGCATCGTTTAGTGATATATTCTGAAAGAACAATAACTCTTTCGTTTTAACATTCGCGAGTACTGTCAAATGATTTTATTGATCTGATGCAATGACTCTGTGAACGTTGACTTTCCATAGGATGCTTCTACTAACTACTAAGAACGCCTCTTTTTTTTCTAATTAGTTCCTTTTACTTTAGGGTTGCTTGAAACATCCTCCCCTTAAAACGTTTAGATGTACGATTACGATTCTATCATATGCGCTCTTTGATCGCGGAAAGAGCTATTCGGAAAAAAAATTCAGAATTCATTCCTTCTTTCAATAGCTTGCTTGTGGTAGCGTTTTATAATATTTTTTCTTATAGATGCAGTGTACACATCTCGACTTACCCGAGTAGTATTAATTTTATACACAATTTGAAAAAAAGTTTGTGTGTTATCACTCAAGTGTTCAGCATGATTCTAAGGGCCTGCTCTAAGTAGACCAGTAACTTTTCGAAAGCCTGAAACGACGGGAATACAAAAGTGTAATTTTTAAAGTGTTTTTTACGATTTTTGTTTTGTTTTTAAAGCGCGAATATTACAAAATTCTCGACTAAACAGATGGCCAAACTTGTTATCTAATATCCACTTTGCCTCGTTAGAAATTACTTGTAAATGGCGACAAAATGAAGATTTTTGAACTTGGAAATGTTCTCACGCGATATTGTAGTGAGGATATACCCACTGCCGAACAGAAATAAGTTCGCCATCTTAACTCCCGCGATGAAAAATTTAAATAGAGCATCTGCCTCGTTGAGTTAAAATTCTGCAAATAACGATATTTCGTTTCTAAAATGAATCAAGAGCGAACAGCTTAGTACAGCTACTGTTAAGAAATCAGAACTTTTTTAACGATCTCGTATCTCAAACGACTTTGCCTAAAAAAACGGCTTTAATTTTTATTGCTATTTTTGCCCAACATGTGACGTAACAATGCCTGCTGTAAAAGTACAATTTGTAAGATCTCAGTAGGCTGCCTGATACACAAAACGAATTTCTTTGTGGTTGTCTTTACTCTGCTTATAGTTACAATTTTTATAATTACGCGACTCCCTAACTTTTGAATATTTTTGTAACATAAGCTGAGTTGAGTTGAATTTAAGATACCCACATTTTGAGAGTCGTTGCTTGGCAACCGTTACGCAAGAGACAGTTGTTTGCAGAGGAGTGGTGAGCTTTTATGTCGAATAAATCCAAAACAACTCTTAAGTAAACGCGGTAAATAAATTAAAGGAGACCGAGATCGCTGTGTTTGTTTTGCAACAAATGTCGATAAACAGATGCAGAATAAGCGAAAACTCATCAATTCATGTAACCCGCTTCATCAACATGAACAGCGGAAGACGTCAAATATTAATTTGAGTAAACTGCCATATTTCACTACGAGTGCTTTTATTTGAAAGCAGATCGCCTTGTGAAAGATCAAACTTCACCTGAACCATGGCAGCCTTTTGAATTTCTTTTGAATAGGAAAGTTAAATCAACACTAAATAATTCAAAAATTTTTTTTCGTTAGTTTTCGCGAAAACTAAACAGTGCCCTCTCAAAGTGACAACAAATAAAAATTCGCCCAGTAGATATCATCCAAGCGCTGAGTCGTTAATCGGCGAATGTTTTACAGATGAGCCAATCAAAGGCATTGGCGTTCTATCCAGGAGAGCTTCAGTTATTCATGAATTTCGAATTAGAGATGTTCTCAAAACAGCTGGCTTTAGCATAAGAAGCCCGAGCTCAAAATACGCGAAAATTTTAAGCGTTTTGGGAAGATATTTCTAAATGAGGCAATAATGTCTTTTGCGGGATATGTTTAAAACTGACTTCCACGACTGACTACTTTGGGTAAGAGGAAATCATTTATAGATAGTGTACAGAGCATCTGATCAAGATACATGGGCGGTCTTATTTCCAGGTAACGCTTATTTTACTGAAGGAGACTGGAAGATATAATCAAGAAACGCCGCGTATGGTAGAATATTGAATTTTTGGAATAAACTGTGACATGCTTTGTTCATAAGTACCAAAAAATTGGATACCAATTCAAGCATACTTAAAACTTGGGATTCTATTTAAAAGATATGCTATTCGTGTTTCTAGATAATAAATGTAACGAAACCACACGACACTTTTTAAAAATTGACTTTATATCGCCATTCAATTGTCTGGTTAATTCTGTTCCTTTTTTAGCTGAAGCTGACGAATGAAGTTAAGGAAAAAATATTTATCCAAGAATTTAAATGAGGTAACTTTCGGAATAAGAATAAATTATTCAACTTTGGCTTATCAATAATTAAACATTCCCTTAATTTGAAAAAAGCGTAAGTTTTCCATAAATATAAGCAGATTCCAATAAATAATTGTGCAAATCTTGACAGATGGACTGTAAATAATGGACGAAGATGTCTCCCTCAAGGAAGAGAAAGCTTATATTCCTGGTTGACGTATTGCTGGGATTTACTTTATCAAAAGGTAAGGAAACACCATAACAAATCGCAGTAACTATCGCCAGACTCTCACTTACTAAATGAGAGCACGGTGCAGGCTTAAGTTACAAAGAGGCTTGAAATCTGATTGAAGACGTGCCAACAATTACCACCGCGAGAAGCACAGGTTGTCCGAACTCAATAAACGAATAACTAAAATATGATGAGAACAAACGAAATATTAGGAAATGGCATAATTCAACCAAGGAAAAATGTCAAAAATTTCAGTACATAAACTTCTGCAGCTGACCCCGCCTACGTCGTGTCTTCCTTTGTGTGGGTTTTTTTGTCAGTTTAGAATGATATGGTGGGTGTTTATTTCCTGTTTTTTTCATTAATTCTCATCATATCGTTTTAAGGAAGTCTTAAGGCAGAGAAACCCAAAATAAAACTGGAACGGTAAAATTCGATATCAAAACCATTCAAAGAACCATGTGATAAAGCAAGGACAAATCTCTTTTCCAGTTTTCCAATTATTTTTCATGATACAACCGTTTCCTTGGGTCCGTATATTTCTACTGTTACTTAAGAAAGAGATAATAAGTTCAGATACCTATATTTCGCGCTTCGACCAACTGTGCTGCATACTGAAGGTTTTCTGTTAGCTACATCCTGCCATAAGAGAACATAAAGAGTATGCAAGCTGTATCATTTCGTGCACAAGTTTATGGCATGGTACCTGAAAACTCAAGGTAATACTGCAGATACTGCACCCTCTGACAAGGCATTAACAATAGAAACTTCTTTTGCGTTAAATTTCAAACTGTACCTCCAGGATATGGGATAAAATGTATATTTTTTTCAACTAGAATGTAACACTGACGATTTCCATAAATGGCGTCTTTGGTGTCCACCTCTTTTAATCATTAATTGCATAAAAAGTGGGCTCTATCTTCAAGGCGGAAATACAGAGATGCAGGGGTTGATGCGAACAGCGGCCTCTTTTTGAATCCCACACACGCAGGGCTGTTTTTCCTCAGCAATAGACCTCTTTCAAAAATTATGGATATGATAGTTGTTGTATCGTGTGTATGCAAACTAGCTACATGCCTTTAAAATTCTTTGTTTTCAAGGAAGTGTTTTGGGAAGCTTGTTGTTAAGGAATCTAAGAAGCTGATTAGTAATTAAAGCTAAGAGGGCCCTTTAAAAGGTTATAAAAAAAGATTTACCCTCATGATAGAGGTCTATGTAAACCATCTTCAATTTCATAATTTCATCGCTCCATTGTTAAAACGATCCATGTAGTAGCTTCAGCTGCTAACTCAGCGGCCAGGATTGTGGGCATGTGACAACGTTGATAAAACTGAGTGGGGCCCCACATCTTGCTTTAATAACAACACAACCACGAAAATCGTGTTTTTTTCCAAAAATATGTAATAAATTTTACCCATAATTGGGTAAAGTCTGTATTGGCGAAAGTCTGACGAACTTAAAAGCACCCTATGAATTATGGGTAACATTTTTGTAATAGTTTTGTTTAAAAGCTTTGGGATAACTTGATTTTGGAAGTAATCCATCGCAGGTTGCCAAGCTTTTCCATCATAAAACTACTGAAATGTTCAGTTAAAGTTGAACAGATAAGTAGCTTCTGATGAATGTCGGCCGGCATAAGTTTCTACTACAACTTTTGGGCTTAACGTGGTCTTTAATCTATTTATCTTAGGTATTGCGGCAAGTGATGCAAGACTCAGTGCCGAAAAGAGACTTCACAAACGGCTCTTTAATGAGAGCTATTACAGCGTCGACCTTTTGCCGCGGCATAACCTCTCTACTACCATTAACGTCCAGTTTGCACTCGAGCTCATCAAAATTGTTGAAGTGGTAAGTGTATCTTTTATTTGTGTGAATAGGGTTTTGATCAAGGACAACAAGAGGACCATTAATTTCGGTGAACCCTTAACATCATTATGCCTATTCTCCATACTGTTCTCTACAAACCTCCTTCGGTGCTGACAGTGAGAATTTGTTTAATAATCAAGAGCTTCTTTACTTGGTGATCGTTTCGTTCATTCTCGTGACCTTAATGCGTAACTCAGGGGTGATATGGTAAGGAGAAATTAGCTGCTAATCACTCCAAGGGTCTAAGGGGTTAATTTTACAAGGGGTTCCTTTTGACCTTTCACTCCTAGGAGCAATCAATAAGTAGTTTCTCCTTTTAATATCCACGCCTGATTTAAAGCTGAAAAGTAATTATAAAAAGGAAAATATCAACCAGGAGATAAAGCCTACTTTGATATCAAATTCTGAGGAAACATATTGGTGTCTGTTGGGAGAAAAGGCCATTTCCGAATTTCCCTTAGCCTCGTTTTCAAAGCGAGTCCTGGAGCTTATCATCTCATATGATTATGAGTTTTCATTTAGTGCAATTTGCAATCATTTTCATACGAATGGCCGAAGACCAGGCCTCGTTTTAAAAAAGAGCGCTAGCCTCAAGATCTTTTGGAAATGACCTATTGATACTTAGATCGCGGGAATGAAAGAATTTACATGATAAAGGAACTAACTGAGGCTTTGACACAAACCATTTTTCTGGGACCTTCATAGCTTCCTACTAAGTGAGTTAAGTCAAACATTTTAGTTTGCTAAGATAAGAAACAATCCAAAGAGGAGAAGGGACTAAGGTTGGAAAATCTTAAATTATGGAAAATGTGGTGGGAGTGAAAGTCATAAAGTCGCACGAAGTCACGTAACCTCTCGCTGAGTGACCTCGCCCCCTCTGTCTTCGACAAAAAGACGTTCCTCTCCTTTATGCTTGTGCTTAAAACTGCTGCCGCTATTGATAAAACTTTGTGACATATCTCTCTGATATTTTCTTGTTCCTCTACAGAACGCTAAAGAGCAATCAATGACAGTGTATGGTTGGGTTAGACAGGTCAGTTTTATTTAAAGCCTCTAGTAATTTGATATCGGCTAACAGAGCTATTTTCAATTGAGTGTCAAAAATAATTCGAGATTGCGTTGGTTTCGCTTTACGTCAGTGTGTGATTGGTCTAGAAAACTCGCGCCGCCATCTAGACCAATCAGATGCATAAATGAAACCAATCGTGACTTGGTTTCCCGCGTTTTCCCGCGCTTTGGGCAGTTTGGTTGTTTTTACTTTGAAAGGTATTTCCTTTCTTCTGTTCGGCCGTTTCTATTGGTTTTACGACACCCTATTGTAAAACGCCCTATTCGCATTCGCTGCTAGCTTTAATATCAACGGATTTAAGCACGTAAAAACTGAAATTCCTCACTAAACTGAGAGTGATTTTAAGTTTGCATCTGATTGATTTAGTAAACGAACAGAAATACTGTCTATACTGACTTGAAAATAATTCAGATAGAGACGCATAAAGATACCGACTGCGTTGCTGAAAAAGCAAGATACTTTTCAAAAGGATCTAGTTTTGGTAAAGAAGTAAAAAATTCAGTAGACGGGCGGTTTTTCTTTTTATTATTAAAATTAAAGTGCTGTTCGTCATTTTTGAGATGTTTGTATGAAATCACATGAGGGTGGTTCCATTTCGGAAATTAAGTTATGAGTTTCAAGGTGAATTTAATGAACTCATAAATGATGAACAAAATGTGGCTTTTTTGTGTTCTTAAGAAATGGGAGAACCCTTCCTTGCGGTGGAACAAGTCTGAATTTGACGGAATAGACAGAATTTTTGTGGAGCCAAAGAGGGTCTGGGTCCCGGATATTCTTCTTTATAACAAGTAAGTTGTTAATCATGTGGTGAGATCAGGTTTGCTCAATTTGTAAGATGCAGGACCTGGTAACAGGACAGTGGCCGCTATAATAGTCATCTCTTATTTAAGGATCGGTTACCATTTGTCGCCTGAGGAAGGTGGGGTTAAGTCACGATAAAATTTACTTGATCCCTCTATCTGTCTATATTATATTCCCACCTCCCCCCCCCCCATGTATTCAGTGGATGATTTAACATAGACTGACACCCCTCCGTTTCCCCTGAAAACCATGTGACCCCCCCCAAAAAAAATCCTCCACCCTCCTCCCCCTTCAGGCCGTAAAAAAATGGCTGGTCCCTAAGTTGATGGATCTATCCATAATAAAACCTTCTGAGAATTAAAGTTTGATCCCTGTTTTTTTTCTAAGGATAGTCGAGTTATTGGGCTCGTTTTTGAGCTTTTAGCATATTTAGCCAAAGTATAATATATTTTGTAGATGACTGGACGTGGAATTGATATCAAAATTCTGATTATTTTGTCATCAACTGAACAGAATAGTTCTTCAAGCGATTCCTCATTCGCATCCGTACTGCGCATAACAAATCACATAATCAGGCGCACGCGTGCGCCTTTTCCAAGAGCACGGTATTGTTTTTCGATCAATGACGAGATAAACAGGTACAATGGTATTTTGTTGTTGAACGAACGAGGTGATCTATGATTTTTATGTTTATTGTACAAATCATCCCCTTTCATTTGGAGAAATTAGGAAAAATTTATCGCAGGGAGAAAAAACATAGCTACAAGCGTGTACGAAGGCCGTCGCACGAGGATGCGAATTGTGACCTCGAAAGCAACGACTCGATTCTACACATCATATATTACATTGTTCTATACTCAAGAGACTCTCTACCTATCCATTATTTTTCCAAGTTTTGCTTTTAAGAACACTTGCCTTCAACTACCGCAAAATGTATTGTGAATCGATGAAATGACGCACGTGATTAGTGCCAGTACAGGCGTAAATTGGATAAGATTAATATTGGCCCCACCATATTTCTTGGACAAGCACGATGATCTATTTTTTTTTTTTACTACAGTTTTTGGAAAAAGACATTGGAAGGGAACATGAAAGGAACGTTAAGATTAATAGAAATGATGATAACACAAGCTGTTTTCCTACGCTGCCTTAACAATTTTTTTGTTTATTTCCTTGTAGCAAAGACGAGCAAGATCACTTTGGCGGTGGAAGGACTAGCTATCGGAGCGGTATCACTCTCTTCTTCAATGGCACCAACGTGTGGTTCAACCCAATGATATTCAACGTCCTTTGCAGAGTAAAAGTAACGTATTTTCCATTTGATAATCAAACATGTAAACTCAAGTTCGGTTCCTGGATGCACGACGCCACTACCTTTGACATAACCCCCATAAAAAATTTGACATTTCCAACCAAGCATTACCAAGAAAATGGAGAATGGGAAATTTATAAGGTGAAGATGAAGCGAAACATAGAGCACTACCAATGTTGTGAAGAGCCCTTCGTTGACATTACGGTGACGATCGAAATGGGAAGGGAGAGTATGGACTATTTCATTAATTACATTGTTCCCTGCTGTCTAATTTCCTCCATGATTTTTCTTGGTTTTATTTTGCCACCTGAATCGGGAGAACGGATCGGTTTAAGCATTACCGTGTTGTTGGCAATGACTGTGTTCCAGCAACTTACCTCAGAGATCATGCCATCTTATGACTTTCCTATCCTGGGTCAGTATTACTTTGCTATTATCTTGGAGATCGGTGCCTCGGTTGTGGTGACCACGACGATTTTGAACTTTTATCACCGGACGAATCGTAGGATGCCAAGATGGATGAGAACACTTGTCATAGAGTGGATGGCAACCATAGTGTTCCTGAGGGATACTCCGGAGAAAAGAAAAATCCAGCGACGAAAATCCAGCAGAAGAAGCCGAAGACGAAAACAGCAAAGCATTATTAACGACGTTTGCAAAAGATCCTTCAAAAAGAAACAAGAGGAAATGAAAGACCAGCACAACCAGGGATTTAACGTAACATTTGGTGACACCATTTACTGTGGTCCTTCCAATACCGAGTCCTTGGGTGCAGAAATGGAAAATCTTGGAATCCAGCTCAGTTATGGTGTAAACAAATATCCTTTCAAGAGCTCTAATGAAACGCTGGACGATCAGCTTAAGAAAAAAGAGGAAGCACGTCCTTACATGGATGACAATGAAGCCTTAAGCGAAGACGAGTTAGCCATACGTCACTGGGAGTGGACTCTTGTCGCAAGGATTCTGGATCGGTTCTTCCTTGTGATAGCAATAATTTGTGGTATAGTAACAGTTGCTGCGATATTTTTGCGCGCACCGAAGTTATGGTCTGATTTTAAGATGCTATCAATCGATAACCCTGAACCGTTGGTCGACGAATAGAACTCATTCAACTGCTTCGTAAATGACATGCGCTTTAGCCAGTACGATTAAAATAAACATTAGATCTGTTTTGACTTAGGCATAGAGTAAAGTGGTCTCGCAGCCAGATGGATGTGTTACCTGCCCAAATTAAGGCAAAGAATCCTAGTATCATGACTGCTAGCCCTAATAATATGGGCAATACGTTCAAATCTTATGGAAATAGAATAGCTGTATACTGATCACCCTGAAAGACTGTTCTCACGGACTGTTGGCGTCGGGACAATTAGTTAAGTAAATGCTTGGTAGCGAGTTTTTGGGAAAGGTTACCAAACAAGGCGTGGTAGATGCGGCAAGCGTCAACATTTCGACAAAGCGAGTCTTTTTGCGCACCCCCTGTTGGAGGGTATCAATACGGTTAACCGTCAGCCGTAAACCGGCCAAAAAATTCAGCCGTTAACCATAAGAATTGACAAAGTTTAACCGTTCGTCGTAAAAAAATAAAACCGTAAAAAATTTATCTGATGACTTCTTTGGAAAGATATTAACCGTTAGCCGTAAATTGGCCTAAGGCTTAGAAAAAGTAAAAGCCTCACCCCATGAGACCATCTCCCACCCCTGTACTTTACATAGTCTTACTTAATCAGTTTGTATCGAATTTGGGCTGCTGTGGCGAACTTGACCCAAATTTTTGCCAATAAGCGAATTAATTAGTGACTTTACTTTGTTAAGACTGTATTTGCACAGTGAAGCCTTAAAGTGTGGAAAAACTGCGCAAGCACAATGCTATAAAGATTTGACTAGGCGAGACCATCAAGAAGAATGGCAAATAGGTAAAAAAGCGTTGATGAAAATTTAAGCAAAATTTTTAGTTATATGGTAGTATCCAACAAGATTTACAAACATCTATCAAAATATCATACTGAATGTAATAGTTGCATAATGCCTGTAATGTTTTCAATCTCCTGATATGATCTACTGAGAGCAACAATAGTTGCTTTTATATAATGAGCTGAATTATAAACAAATTTTTTTTGGTTTGTACTTATGATCTAGAGGAAGACAGACGCATAGATAGCGTCACCATGGACAATAATTTGTCCGCAATAATACAAAAAACAAATAGATCCTATGTTTCCGTGTGTCTTTTAAGGAATAGATTACAGCAGACGTCAAATGTTGTAAGAATATCAGTGACGTACTCTACCGTTCTTTGTGTGCCATTTTTTCGGTCTTACTACATGTTGACATCATCTGTGACCCATTAGGACACGACAAAATGCCGGAGCGCTACTCAAGCCGTTTTAGCCTTCAGGGTTACGAGTTTTTTTTCTGCAAACATGAGCTGAAGCGGGTTTTCCACAGAGACAAAAAAAACTCTTCTCCAGGGAATTTTGCCTACTGAGGAGACGATGACAAGAAGCACTAAAGCGATAACAAGTGCTACGATATATGTTACGGCTGCTCAACTTCAGTTACTAAATTTACACCTGTTAACTCAGTCCTTTTTTTTGTTGAGTGAGATATGTGACGGAGTAGGTTTGACAAAAACTTCCCTGAAAAATGTAACCTTATCTCTTTTGATTTGGACTTATCCCCGCGAAATGAGAACATGCAATACGAATTTTAAAAAAATGCAGCCATTTTGCCTCGATAGTGCTTGAAAATATTGCAGTTCCCATTCCTTTGCTCGCATAAATTTCTCGCGAGTTACAAGCATGTACACTCATTTTGCCGCTGCGGCAATCCTTTGCTGAACAGGCGTGCAGATGGGATAGTTTTTGTTAGTGCCGATCATCCCTACTTCCCCTAGAACGACATAGTTGCTCAGCTGATCCTTTTATATCACAAAAAATTCTCATATTGTGTTACATTCGTTCAGTAATATATCACAGAAGGCGTCATATGTGAAGTACATTAGTGAAACACGTAGCTCTGCTTCGTGTGCTTTTATTTTGCACATTTTGCAACTCGATGACTTCGGGCTCCTGCATAGAAAAGGGGGCTAATAATGGAGGTTTAATCGGGCTGAAAGTGCTGTCTATGACTGCTAAGTTAGTGGTTGCTTTCCTTTTCTCTTTTTTAATAGTGAAGAATTGATGTTGATGCTGTTGTCGCCTTGGTATGCATTCCGTGACTTTAAAATACCCGATACATCACTTATTGTGATACATCACAATAATTTCGGGAAAACTTTTTTCTTTGTGTTTGTCCACCGTGAAACGTAAAAAAAAAGAGCCAGTTTAAAGTTTCCTTAATGCCGACTTTATTTAATCAATTACTTGAGCCCTTTTTGCCATTAGTGATCTTACTTCAGGCGACGTGAACGTAGCTTAGTTTTGTCACTCCACGCTCGGCTGGTCTCTTTCTTCGGTACATCTTTTCTTTTAAATTCACCATACTTTGATTGGAGCCGCATTATTCAAGATGTGAAACGTTTTGCTATCTCAGTCTCACACTATCACGTCGTGTGTCACTGTTCATGATTTATCACCTCCAAGTGTTAGTAGTTTACTTGTGCAAATGTGCTTTAAAGTAATCGTGGTGTGAGGATGACTTAAAAGTCTTGTAATGACGCACGCCCTCGTTACCTACAGCTCCGGCAAAAGTCACGAAGCGGTGAGGCTTCATTCTTGCTTTTCCAAGTTGTCCGCCGTGTTTTTCATGTGCTACTGGAGAATCTTTCCGGAATTTTGCATCACACCAAACGCTCTTAATGTTATCAAAAAGCATTGAATATGCATTGTCTTGTTGGATGAAAAACAGCCACCAGACATTCGCATGCAGACGATGTTTTATTTACCAAAGGGGAGTAGGTATACGCGCATGCACAAATAAACGTCGCTATAAAACATTGTCTGTTTATCTAATCGGACAAAAGCAAACGACTTGAAAAAAACGAAAGGATGGCAAGAAAAACATTTGATTTGTTTTAAGATTATCCGAGCTGAAGTTCCGCTTGCTTTATTATAACTCAGCGGGGTATTGTCTCGATTAAACCGCACCAAATGTAAGTAATTAAACCTACAGAGGTGATAAAGTATTAATGATAAACCTTGAGTTAGTTGATTGTAAAAAGCGAAAATTCAAATGACTTCAAAACCACCACACCATTGCATCGGATTAAGATTATCCATCGAAACAGATTAACGAGGAAAACCATTGCTAGATATTTTATTTTAAATTAGCTCTTTGAAATCATTCAAGTTTCTCCGTTCGAAAGTACTTTAAACTGGTCTTTACTGACGTGCGTCATGTTGCCAGAGTAAACTAAATCATTCCATTATCCCTTCTAGTAACTTCGCAACGGTGAATTATCATATGAAGGTAATAAACTTGCCATAAAGTTAGTTGAATCTTCAATTCTTCACGAAACTGTTATTAAAAACATAAAGAAAGATTCTATAGGGTACATCGTGTAATTTATGCACCGAAAAAGAGAGAAGCGACGAAGGGCTTTTAAGAAGCGTATAAGATATCTAGCATTGACAGTTATGTCATCTGATCTGCTACAAAGCTGGGCAGTGAAAGAGTTTCTTCAAAAAGTTTTTAACTACTATAAAATTTCATTCAAAAATGGCCATATGTCACGCTTTTGAGTGATTTAGTTTACTTTAGCAGTAGAACAGCTTCTTCCGCCGTTAGAGTTCGTATAAATTGAGTAATGGTGTAATTTTTGTGACTAGTTCGACAGCATTGATGTATTGATAAAAGAGGAAACAAAAAAACCGCTGTGGAACACATTTTATGACAGCAGATGATTCGTGCATGTCATCCCACTGAGCCAGACTGAACCAAAAAGAAATTTGCTAGTTTAAAACATTTAAATTTCAATTTCTTTAGAAAAAAAACAAAACAAAAGATGACACACTCAGTCCTAAAAGATATCTAAGCACTCGCAGGTGAAGGTAAAACGCCTCTTCATAGAGGTGAAAATTAAAATCGACGTCATGTGATTAGTATTTCAAGAAGTCTTGGCAAGGGCATGAAGAGCCCATTGTAAAAGTAAGAGAAATGTTTTTTTTTGTATTCATGAAAACCAAGACTTTGGAATGATAAAAAAAATGAAGAGAGGTAGCATCTAAATGAATTTTTATCATTTCGTGTCTTGAAACAGTCCTGATAAAATTAAGCGCATTGTAATTCTTATCAAGCATAAACAAAATTCACATTTTCGCCATATGAACAATTAATGACTATTTCGACGGAAAAAAATTGCCCTGATATCACTAAAGTTCATTATGCCTTCCATTCCGCCCAGTATGTTCTAAATGATTCTTTTGTAGGATCATATATCTCCTGTGAATATTAAGTACCTATTTTCCGGCACAAGGCTTTTAAAATTAGTAACCAGACATTGTGTTAACCCCGCGGTCAACTTTGTCACAATAGGAGTACATGGAATTCATTAAACGTCAGACAATCCCGTTCAGAAATTTGCAAACTCAGGTGGCAGTTTTCCAGTGAGTACAAAAATACAAATTCAAGCAGCAGTTTAGAAAAGACTCTTCCATGTGTTCCTTGGCCTTTGTGGTGTTCACGCTGTGCGTGGCGGTTCTTCCTTTCGAAGTACTATGCGAAGACCAAGGTGAGTGTACATATAACTCACTCAAATACGACTTTTCAATGTTTGCAAAGCAACTTAACGATTCCAACAATTGGACGTGAAGTTTTATCCATATGATATTAACATTGAAAGAACTTTACCTTCACAACTCATGGAAAAATAATAACGACGAACATTGCTAATTTTTGTCATGTTGACCTATTGTTAAATATATCAGATATACATTTCTTTGGGCATCATTACTGGGTTTGTTCATGTTTAAACTATATCTTGCCACGAATGAATCTTGATGATTTGGCTCGGTAAACGATAAAGTATTCAAGGAAGTAGTCTGCATACGAATTCAAATCGAAGTTTGAGGAAAATGAATATACAGTTGACATTCGATTAATGTCCACTTTTTGTAGGAGACCCTTGAGGAATATTACACTTTGTTTGAAACGGTATTCTTTTTGGTCATTGCTAAAAAAAAATTATGAAGGGAAAAATGGAACCATTATGAAATTAAAAGATGGATGTGTCATGAAAATTTGACAGGGTCAAATATTTACGATCCTTTTAAAGTACCTTTCAAGCAAACCAAAATTTACGAAAAATGCAAATATGTCCTCCTTCTGAAACTAATAAAGAATCATTAGTTTCTATGGGTTCTTTGCCATAATGTCAGAAATGTTAACCAGCGGATTCCATTTCTGGAAAAGTTGTTCAGCTAGTTACAAGTTTGAATAAAATGTTGAAAAGGTTAGATTGGAAACAAAAGCAACAAGAAAAAAACATTGTAACAGAATCTTTTTCGCGTATTTTCAAGCTTCCTGTAATTTCATGTTTTGTAATTAACTAAAGTAATGAATGCTAAAACCGCAACGTTTTTCCTTTTAATAACGACTCGGCGGTGAATTTATGGCCGGCAAAGGATTTTTCTGTACAATAGTTTTGCACTGTTCGCTTTCATTTCGTCGCACGGTCGGGAATTAACTAGTTATTCAGGTGTAACTCTAGGCCTCAAGGGTTTATCATGAGTCAGCGTCCTAGAATATAATGCAAACGTACGCTAGTTTAAATACAAATATGTACATTAGAATTGATGATTCACTTTAAAATTAACAACAAGTAATTTTAAGAGACATATAATCCGCTGACGGGCATTACTATTAAGGATTTTTATAAAAGTAAAAATAAGACTAAGCTAGATTAAACAACAGAGCCAGCTGAACGCGGAAATGATTCATTTATTTTCGAAGCTTTGAAAGAGCTCAGTTCCAAATGCATGAAATGCAATTTCGCGGACCCGCATCTTCGAAATTTTAGTGATCATTGTCTATTTTTTCAGTGGCAGTAAACTAAAATAATTCAAACCAGACAGTTTGTCATTTTCCCTACGGTTTCGATATTGTTGATTGAATGGAACAAATTTTAGTTATAAACCATGGCAACTACTTGTTTCCACAGTAGAATTATATTTCTAAACGTCGGTACCCTTTACGCCACTTGTAAAACAATGTGAATCTGAACAATTTTAATTTTAAGGAGAGAGGAATTGTCGCGTAAATTCAACAAAATCCACAAGTACTGATTATTGGAAATAATATATTTCTGCTAGAACCGTCGACTATAATTAGAATTACTAAGGCGCTCACAAAGGGGCAAAAAGAAAACAAAAGAAATGACAAATTCATCAAAGCCATATACACTGCCATTTGCAGTTTCCTGTACATCAAACTCCTTACGGGATGCAGGGCTTTCAATAACGTTTCCATGAGTGGCTACCGATGGTGTCCGTCTGGGTGGCTTTGCCCTAGGGAGAAATCCAAACACGAGGGCTCGCTCGCAAGCAAAACAGACGAGGCAGGAGATGTCTCATAAGTGGCGGTACACCACTGGTAACCGGGTGAGATGAATCTTCCAACCATTTGTTCACTGATGATCAAGTGTGTTGCTATCAGAAACCCAATCTCTTGTGGAAAAATGTTATTGTTCACAAAACGATGTTTATTCAAGACAAGCTCCGAGAACTAGAACTAGAACTTTCGTGAGATATGTTTTCAATGCGTTTCAAAACAAATTGACTATGGATGTTTTAATGATTCGCCCACGTCTTTTAACATATCTTCCAGTCTAAAGGCTACATTTTTTTTTTAAACTAGTCGTTTAATCCAAAATATGTTCAATCTAATCTCTATAGATTTAGGCAATAATTGCCTCAAGTACAGTTTTACAGAGAACTTGAAAAATTAAAACTCTGACAAATGAATGCTCTCGCCTGCACGATTTTGCAGAAAAAACATTACGACTCTTTGCACTTTGCGCAAATCGAGGGAAGCCGGCGCTTTGGTGGCAAGAAGCCAAACAGTAACCTGCTATTCTTAGTTTTGGGTGCCACTTCTACTAATGATCTAACCATTACGAATTACGATTTTAAAACAAGGAGGAATAATTAACAACTTAGAAACCGAATGTCTTATGTATAACTCTCTCTTAGAGGAATTCCTAGAAACCAAGAAAACATGAGTTGAGCTTATAAGAAGCTTCCCCCCCTCATATTACGATCCTGAGCCGAAGAAAAGATTCTGAGTCCCTTTGAAGATCAATTTAACCATTCGATCGCCCTGCCTCCTCTGACGGTCTATTGTTGAATTTTCTCTCTATCGTTAATCTTTTATGCACGAGAACAGTATGTAGTGTAGACGAAGCATTTATGTTGAATACGATTACCGTTTATTTCTAGAAAATGGGGAACGCGTTTTGAGGAGGACACTTTCTGAGAAGTTGTTTAATGGGTACAAAAAGGATTTCTTACCGCGACTAAATGAATCAGTTCCGGTTAAGGTCCAATTTGATTTTGAACTCATTACAATCAAAGATGTGGTAAGTGAACTTCTAAAATAAACATTCATTTCCTAAAGATTTCTTTTTTCAAAAAATTTTTGCGCGCCTTTAAAGGAGGTCGATAGACGACGATTCAACTGATGGATCGGGAGGTCTTGAATGCATGTTGACCCCACATCCCCACCCATTCCCCCTAATCCTTGGTGTTGGACACCCGGAAAGGTCTGGCTTACCTTTGATAGATGTCGTCTAAGCAATCTGCCGAGTCGAAGTTTTGAAGCTCACTGACAATAAATATGAAAAAGATATAATTATTAAAGATAATTTTTACTTTATCAATATCATTTAAGACTGCAATAGGTATTTTACAGTTCTGTACTTAGTTGCCAAGCCTCTGATTTGGAGTAAGACTGAATGTGACCTTGTTGTGATAGACTAGTTAGCATGATATCGAAGTAATTTACATTTACAGAGGAGCAACGTTTGTATCATAAGAAGGCCGCCCTTAGCCTCACTCCTGTCCAGAGGCTTGGCAACCAAGCGTGCAACTGCAAAATTGACTATTCTATTGACCACCGCATAAGAAAAACCAATCAGAATTACAAGGAAAATACCAAGAAAACCCCTTTAGAACTGCCACTGAATATAAGCTAAGGTGACATCGAACGTGGGTGACCAAGTAGAGATAAGATTCAGTTCTGAATCTGATTGGTTGATAGAGAGGCACGAGAACTGTAATGGAACACAGCCAACGTAATCCAAGATTAATTTTTCACACTCAAGAGAAAATTTCTCCACTTAGTAAGCGAGTTTTAAAATGTAGTTCGACAGAACAAATTTGTGTGTCGAACATGTTAGTCCAAGTCTTGGCCTTTATAGTAACTATTTAAATTCCTATTTCAGAATAGTAAAATTGAACACGCAAAACTTAGGGATTTAAATCCTCGTTCAAAAAAAAAACCACGAGAAAAGTATGTTCTTATTTGTCAGTTGTATTTTTTCTTTAAACCATATTTTTGTGTGTTATTTCAGAATGCAAAGGAACAAACATTCACAGTCTATGGGTGGGTGCGACAGGTAATTTTTAGCTTTGTCAACAAATGGTTCATCACGCTGAATTTTTCCAAAATTTTCTATTTCAGTCTACTGAGGAGTAAAAATATGTAGTTAGAAGAATGTTTTTCCTTTCTACCACGTTTCCTGGCAAACAATAATGTTGAAGAGTCTTTTCAAACGGGGGTGTTACGTAATAAAATGTTTAATATTAAAGGGGGTAAATTTCTAAAGAAACTGTGGTGCTACGTTGGTGGGAAAGTAAGACAAGATAATTTCAGTATTATCAACCGAGTTGGTAGCGTAAATAAGCCATCGTAAAAAGTTTCAAAGCTTACGTTTTGAGCGTCAGCCCTTCGTCAGAGCGAATGGATTATCAACTCAGTCGATAAAACCAAAATTAACCTATTTAATGAGAAGCTTGGATTGATGCCAGCTAGTATTGGCGCTGATCAAGGCTGCAAAACGTTGATAAAAACCACGTGGTGATTACTAGGCTCTTGCGAATGATTTGTGTGCTCTTTGCACCCTAAGATAAGCATTCATCTTCTTCTCACTTTACATTTCCAATGGTGCTGAAAAGGAAATTTGTTTGACAGGCAGGAGCTTCTTGAATAATTGATCATTCCCTTAATTTTCTTCTTTATATTTTATTCAAGGATGATGTTGCAAAGAGAAATTAGAACCCAGTCTCTCTTAGGGCTAAAAAACCATAATTTAGGCGAATGTTCCCAGTCTCCCGTTTGATACTCTTCAACTGTCAACAGATCTAAAGATCTTATGTTCTCCTCACTCCAGAAATGGCACAACCCGTTTCTTGAATGGAATTCTTCTGAGTTTGGCGGTATTCAATCCATTCAGACGAACGCGGAGAAGATCTGGGTACCAGATGTTCTGGTCTATAACAAGTAAGGTTTGCGTCTGCGCCATGACGAGAGCTGCAGGGGACCCTCCGAATCATTCGCAGTTTGATTATGACCTAAATTGGGGTCGGCGGTGAATCTAGGGAGGGCAGAAAATGAGTTATTTACTCTACAAGATTGAAAATCATATGATATGCATGCAACCTAAAATGTCGAAGTTAGCGAGACTAAGGAGTAGTTTTGAAATCTTGATACACGAGAAATTGATATTCGTGAAAGAAAATGATAAAATATTGTAAAATAGCCCTCTAAGTTCGCTAGCTATCTTGGCAGCGTTAACTTTTTATGTCATTGAAAAATTGATCCATTACCTAAAATGACTTAACTGCCCTTTAAGTGTGGTAAACTTGAAATCAAGACAACGTCGTCTGACTCATTTCACTTGATCTTATTATGACGATAAGATTTCTTACTAATGAAATGCCCATGCTAAATTTAGAGCCAATGGCAAATATTCTGTATGTCACACTCACCCAGGGACAAATCTTTTTCTCGGTGTAAACGAGACTATTTCAATGATTTTCTTTTTCTAGCATTGATCTCCATGACCGCATTGGTGGTGGGCGAACGACATACCAAACCAGTGTTCTCATGCAGGCAAACGGCCAAAACTCTTGGATGAGTCCTGCCATCTTCAAGACCGTCTGTGCCATTGATGTCACCTTCTTCCCTTTTGACATGCAGACATGTTTACTCAAGTTTGGTTCGTGGGCTTCTAACAGTCAGAAAATAACCTTGTGTCCACAGAACATGACTGGAAAATCGAATCAGTACGTGGACAATGGCGAATGGGATATCATAGACATCGTACCTAGAAGAAACGTTGTGCATTACAGTACGGGTGCGTTTGACGACGTCACAATTACTATAGTTATAGGTCGCGTTTTTTTCGTGTACTGCGTGAATTTGATTATTCCGTGCTTTCTCATCTCGACCATGATATTTCTGGGATTCATTCTTCCTCCAGAGTGCGGAGAGAGAATTGGATTGAGTATTACTGTACTGCTTGCTATGACGGTCTTCCAACAGTTAACAGCAAACATTTTCCCTTCATTTGATTTCCCGCTCCTTGGTCAATATTATTTCGCAACAAGTGTTGAAATTAGTATTTCACTCTTAGCGACAACTGTGGTTCTCAATTTTACAAATCGAAAAAACAAGAAAATGCCAAGATGGATGCGTAAGTTGTTACTAGAGTGGACCGCGCGCGTCGTCTTTCTGAGGAAAACTGTAGAAAAAAGCTGCCCAAAACCCAAACATAAACGGTCCACGCGGCGTTTCTCGAGCATGAGGGAATTCAGGGACAACCAAGAAACCAGGCAGAGGGGAACAGCCGGTCATGACCAAATGATTACAAGAGAAACCTTTCCTGATGATCCCGAGAGACAAGACGACCACCTTGTCGCTGAACTCAAAAGCATGTTCATGATATCAAAAAATCTGGACTATGGCGGCTTGCGATATGCACACTCTGTCAAGAGTACAAACTTGAATGGACTCAATAATGGTGACGACAGCCTCATATTAAGTGGCCCCACTTCCGAGGGAGTCTGGGACGATAGTAACATGTCATTCACTGGAGTTCTAGATGAGAATGGTGAAGAACTCGAAGAAAACGAGCTTCAGTTACGTCAGTGGGAGTGGATCATGGCCGCAAGGGTCCTGGATCGAGCCTTGCTATGGGTGTCAATAATTGCCGGCATTGTAACTTTTTTCGCCATTTTCATGAGAGCCCCTCGCTTGCAGACTTTATTGTTTGGCTCTTGAGTAATCATGGAAAGAGGTCATCTCTCGAGCACTGTCTAGACTGGAAACAGGGGAACCATTGGGATAAAACAGCAAAGCTCTCCCGGATTCTTGTGAAGTCTTGCCATTTGTTAATTCCCACTGGTCGTAATAGTAAAAAATTGACAAAGACAAGAAAACAGTAGTAATATAGGTATTCAAAGAAAATGATCGCTGAAGAACTGCTGAGATTAAGACGTACTTAGTACTCAGTCAGTCAGCCATTGCCTTAGAACTCACAAAACTTTAAGTAACAAGTAGAAAGCTGGCTAATCCCGCTCATCACAACCTTCTCCGTGGTTGAGTTTAGATTTCTGTACCGTTAACTGGAAAATATTAGCGCTACATTGAGGGTACTGTCCGGCGATGCCCTAAGAACTCATTTTTGGAGACTTGTGATACTAGTCTTCACTTGTCGACGAGATAACTTTGATGAACTTCGGCTTCGTGGCGAGAGATTTAGCAGTCTTTCAAACAACACTTTAGCAAGGGAATTAGTACGAAGAACACAAAACAGAGACCAAACGTTGCAGAGAAGTAAAATATCTCATGTATCTGACAATCAACTTACAATACATCATTAAACTGGAAAATTGGTCTTAATGAAAGACTGAAGAATTTTAGTTTATGGTGATTCAGAGGTTGGGATGGACATGAAATAAATCAGTGTATTGTGTAGTATCCTGCACTCGGGCAGGATTTAAATTTCAGTCAATTTTGCTCCATGCCACATCTGACAATGACGAGTGTGTTGATCGGTTGGCAAATCTCTTGTGGTAATTATCCAAAAGGTTGTGTTTGTTGAATTGGAGGAAATAAAAAATAAAAATACAAAAGTATTGTTTCAGTCAACTCCGGCGGAGACGAAACTGATGCTATTGCTAAATGTATATTGTTTGTAAAAGCTGATTTGCAAGTTCCTGGAAATTTGATGTTTTGCTCTTCAAAGGTCTCAGGCGAGAAAAATTAAAATCACCCTTCAACTGAAATATATGTCAGGCACTTCGCATTTTATATTTTTTATAAGAAACTACGCGACAAACTTGCATTTTTCGTCTTTTGTTTTACCAAGGGAAAATAAACAGTATACATGTTGAACGAGAAGCAATGTTTGCGACTCAAATCTCCGCAGCAGTAACAGAAGAGGCCTTCATGAAGAGAAGTAATAAGACCATCTCGATGGTAGGTTCTCCCGTTACCAAGCTTCCTCGGTGTATGCCTTTCTACAAAGAGGGTACGTTTCTGAAGAGACTGTGGTGTTGCGTCGGTGGGGTAGTATAACCCGATAATTTTGGATTTATTGTAAAACGATATACATTGGTGAAACAGGAAAACGACTTGGTGGTCGATTCCGAGAAAACTCCTTCGCGACGTAGAAGAAAGTGACAATGACGCATCCAAACCAGTCGCTAGATCGACAGCATATGGCAGTTTGTGGCAGTTCAGTAAAACACTTGAACAAAAATTTGTCTCTGTAATCGCCACCCTTAGTCCTCACGGTATCAACGAACGCTTTTCATTCTTATTTTTCTAATTACTATGTTCCCACCAATAGCATAGCGCCATTTTCTGCATAGAAACCCACACACAACCCACAATTCCTCCATTCGCTCTGATGAAGGGCTAACGCTCGACATTCTTTACGGTGGCCAATTTACATCATCAACTCAGTTGAAAAAACCAAAATCATGCCTGTCAATATCCTAAAACCCCCTTAAAGGTATTATTTTAGTATCCACCAACCCTAAAATGGGGCAAGAGGGGAAGAGTTAGAGGACAAGACTTAAATGATAACGTCCACGAGCTCCTTATACCTTCCGGGATGAAAAAAACAAAAACAAAAAACTGAAAAGGGTCCAAGACGTAGCATTAATAATTCAGTCTGCTGTCTCATCAAATACCGCAAATATTCACTTCCTTTTGAAGAAATGAGATGGAATTCTTCTTTGTAGGGAAATGAAGTACTTTTCATTGTTAGTTTGTTGCACAGCCTTTTTAAATTTTGCTCATAATCCCAGTGGCTGTGAATCAGCCGACGGCTTACATACCATGCATTTTATTATGGAATTTGCTCACGTCGTTCTTGGTGCGCATGTGTGTTCGTGTGCGTGCGGTCTGTAGTATAGATATATTTGAAAATGGCACTTTTGAACATTTCACTCCCGCAGTGCCGGACAATTTTGAAACAAGATTTAATGCGGTGTCTCTGTGTGCGTGTCTCGATCCAATATTTCGTGCGAGGCCTAAGAAAAACCTTCATGGTTTGTTACAAATTAACGATTAATTGCGCTTACGGGGAAAACCGTACAACTCTCACGGGTTGCATTGTGACATAACACGTTACGGGTACGGGTACCAGTGCAGTGTGCTATTGTGCTCGCCTTTATGAAACAGACTTATTTTAATGAGCTCCAACCGTTAGAATTGATTATATCTAATTGGAACTCAGTTCCCTGATTGCAATCAAATCGCAAGGCGGCATTGCATTTAAGTACATAGGAAAGCCTGATTAGTTCACCAAACGGTGTGGTTTTTTGGAAATACTCCAATGTGTTCTTTACCTTTTTTGACGTTGCCAGCGTTCCTGGTTATGTGCGTTGCTGTTCTTGCTGTCGAGATATTATGCGATGAACAACGTAAGTTGAAACGTAAATTATACATAGTTCTTAAACAACGCATCGCTGATGATAATAACTAGCCGTGAATATTCCCTATAAGCATGCCATAGTGACGCTCACCACAGCATGTCTTGTTTTTAAATCTGTAGCCTGTAGCTTTAACACAATGAATTTACTTTAGGAACCGTATTGATCGAGGCTATTTTCTGAAAATCATTTGCCTTCTCTGACTCACAATTCCATCTGAACTTTAAATACAGAAAAATTATTTTACGCAATGAAACACAAGGATTAGAAATTTGCTAGAATCTTAAATTAGTCATGATAAACTATGATGTTTATAACGGCGTCAAATGTAGGTCAAAGGAATTATTTACCAAGGGAAAATAAACTCAGCTCACATCATAGCTTAACTGAAATAAACTCATGTAAGTACAAAAACCGGAACCTTAGGATCCAGTCGAAGCATTATGTAATCATTTGCGCTGATTAAAGTTTATTTGTTAAGTTACCTTAACACTTAGACCAACTACTGGTGCGTTACTCTTATATCATTGGTGATGATCATTTATACATATATATAAGAGTTGGTCTGAAAATTACACCTAAACCAACGCACTGTGTTAATCTTCCATGTGGTAAAGTTTTTCTAATGACAGACCAGATCCAAAGAATTATTAAATGTACCAACACTGAGCATTTTTGTCGGTTCGCTTTTCGTTACTACGAGTTTTAATCATGCAACATCCCGCTGTGGCGTAACTTAAACCACCTTGTCCCTTAAAGATTGACAGAGCCGCAGTCTTTATACCATGCTCAACTAATTTTTCAATTCACATTTCGTCGGCACATAACTTTCATGGGAAAACTGACTCGAAAGCAAAGAAAAATGGTTTAGAACTTTTAAATAATTTTAGGCGTCATCTCCATCGCTAATGTTATGCGAACAGGCTCATCTCACGAAATTAACCGCTTCTTGGTGATCTATATTCATTCAAATTAGATCGTGTCTTCGTACGCTTTTCTTTATAAGAAACGCTCCGAAATTCACCGCTGTTTGGCAACCTATATGCATTCAAATTAGATCGTGGTTTCGTATGCTTTTCTTCATAGGGAACCCAACAGTTCAACTGAACTTATCTAATTAAAAAACTTTGCGCTTTTTCTCAGTAACAAGACGGAAACACTGAAGTTGGAAATTTATTAAGCAGTCATATCTTATCTACCGTCAACCTCAACCTGCATTGACAAATTCGAAAGACATTCTTTTTATTTTTAATAACCTCGTTTGTTATGTCGGAGAAGTAAATAATCACTTTAAACGCTTGATGGGATCTTTCTTCACTCCGTTCTTTCTTTCTTTCTTTCTTTGCTTTTTCACTGGTTCTAAAAAAGCTTATTTAAAAGAAATTATAATTGAATCTTTACCCAAAAATCTTACGCTTTCTCTATAAGTACTGTTTCCTGCAAGTAATATAATTAATAAAAGCATATTCGAAATGATAATAAGTGCTTCTCAGAGGAAAGTAATGTATTTCTAACTTTTCGGCTTGAACTAGTTGAACTAGGGCCCCTAACACGGTGTTATTAAGCCGGACAGAGAAGAACCACACCGGAAAAGTTTAAAAAATTGTGAGGTATTCATCTATCATATTTCTTGGAATCTATTTTCTTACATAACCAAAACGGAAAATTGCTTCATTAATTTTAAAAACGACTCTTGTTACGACTTGACGACGAAATTTGTTTTGAACTTCGCTGCGGCTAACATGTTGCCAATAGGTACTGCTCATATTCAAAGGTATGGTTTGGTTAGGTCTTTGTTTATCTAAACCGCCTTCTTAACAATCTTACATCAAGCAGAAAATATCACCTTCATCTTAACATTTGGCGAAATGTCATATTCGGCACTAAAATGAAGATCTAATTACTCTAAAAAACCTTCAGACGAGAAACTTTCGAAGTCCATTGATCATCTAAGACCGCAGCTTATATTGGTCAGCGTTTAAATAACCGACCTTAAGTTTTTTACTTCATCTTTAAAACCTTTTGGATTCTTATTCCAGATGAGAGTTCTAAAATGCAACTGAAGAGCACACAAATCATTCGATCTCCTAATGCCGACATGCACCCATGACGCAAACAACACAGTAATTTGAAGGTTCCCGCAAATAAATAATTTATGAAGATAGTATTTCAGAAAAATAATAAAAAAATAATGAGGTATTGAAAATTAAAGTTCTCGGATAAACGAGCCTTAGCTAGAACAGTGTAAAAATAACTGGATGTTAAGTAGTTGGCTTCTGTTTGCAGAAGACGGTAAGCGCACGACAATACAAAGACTTTCCGAGAAACTGTTTGATGGCTACAGGAAGGACTTCTTACCGCGTCTCAATGAATCAGTGCCGGTTAGGGTGGAGTTCGATTTTGAAATAATCACCATCAAAGACGTGGTGAGTCTCTGAAGTTAACTCCAGTCATATCAAATGAATGTTTATTGCATAACAATTCCAGTTTCTGCATACCTATTAGAAAGTTTTTTAATCGGAGGGCGGAGAAACAGGGTGTATCAGTTACAATTCTAATCGTTGCCACCTAAAATTGTTGTACACGAAACGGATGCAGTTACACAACTTTTATTGAAAAGGTATGATAACATACCTTTCAAACTTGTTAAATCCTTACTAAGGAACCCTCACTGTAATTTCAGAACGCCAAGGACCAGACTATGACAGTGTATGGCTGGGTACGACAGGTAAATATTTCATCTTCATCTTTTAAAGTGAACGGTTATTAAATGACTGTACATATATATGAAAGCACATACATTACAACTGCGGACAAAGAAATTAATACAGAAGCGATTTTCATGATAATGAACACTACTTAGCACTACTTAGGCAATAGTGAAAATAACGCCTGAAAAAATCTTTTTCTTGGCCTTATTTTCACTACGATAAGAAAATATTTTTGCCTGCCCTATTTTCACTACTGCTTAAGAAGCGTTCATTGCTGCAAAGATCGCTTCCATATTCAGAACGGTTATTATTTTCCTCCTGGAGCGGCTGGGGGAGGGGTTAGGATCCCCTCTCGTTGGCAGTTAATTGCAACTGGGAGTCAAACTGGAATTGGGGTGACTTTTGTGAATATGAGATTTTGTTCCGATCCACTCAGGTTTGGCACAATCCGTTTCTTCAGTGGAATTCTTCCGAGTATGGTGGCATTAAAAACCTTCAGGCAAGCGCCGAGAAGATCTGGGTACCAGACATACTCATGTACAACAAGTAAGAGGAAGCTAACACTAACGTGTCAAATTAACTGAATAAAAGGGAAACCGTATTAAACATTATTATATTTTTAACTCCGAATGTTGCTTTTCTAGTATCCTGATTGGTTCATTCAACTCCAGTAATCAGCTCATATTCCGAATCGCTGTATGTGGAAATGCACTGCAACAACTGTTGCGGAGCTGAAAAAAGCTCCAAATATCCAAACGTTCAGGATTTAATGAAATTTAATAGAGCAAGTATTCCATTCGTGCCTGTTGGATACGAGATTGGGTGTAGTAATAAAATCTTGGTTATAGCCAACGAGGCACGTATCTCTTATCCAACGCGAGCTCTTAGAATAACTAGGGACCTTGAGCAGTCAGGACGGCAACGCCGAGGAGGAAGTGAATCAAAAATAAAAAATTGAATTCTTATTTTTAGTAAGAATTTCACAAGAATGTTCCACCACCATCGAAAAGTAGTCGCACTAACCTACGCATTTAGACACAAGGATGGTCAGTTCGATCTTTGCCAAGACAGTGACTAATCTGAGAATTACATTTTACTTTTTCTAGCGTTGACCTCCAGGACCGTATTGGTGGTGGACCTTCAACATACAAAACCAAAGTTGTCGTCCAAGCGAACGGACAAAACGACTGGACAAGTCCTGCCATTTTCCAAACTCTGTGTTCCATAGATGTAACCTACTTCCCCTTCGACATACAAAAATGTTCTCTTAAGTTCGGTTCTTGGGCCTCAAGCAGTCAACAGTTAACTATGAGCTCGGAACAGATGAGTGGGAAAACAAATCAGTATGTGGACAATGGCGAATGGGATATCCTCAAAATAGAGGCTAAAAGGAACGTTGTGCAATACAGAACGGGAGCTTTTGACGACGTGACAGTTACCATCGTGATAGGTCGCGAGTACTTCGTCTTCTGTGTGAACTTAATAATTCCGTGCTTTCTTATTTCGTCAATGATATTTCTAGGTTTTATTCTTCCTCCAGAATGCGGAGAGAGGATTGGGTTAAGTATTACCGTTCTCCTCGCTATGACGGTCTTCCAACAGTTAACTTCGGACATTTTCCCTTCATTTTACTTCCCGCTCCTTGGTCAGTATTATTTTGCAACCAGCGTAGAAATAAGTATTTCAATTTTGGCGACAACGGTGATTCTTAATTTCACAGCGCGCAAAAACAAAAAAATGCCACGCTGGATGCGGAAGTTGATGCTGCAGTGGATGGCGCGTGTGGTCCTCCTGGGGAAAACTGTGGAAAAAAGTTGTCCAAAACCAAAATTCAAAAGATCCACCCAGCGAAGAAGGCCGGAAACGGAATACAAGGACCGTAAAGAAGCCAGGGAAAATGGAGCTGTTGTTCATGAGCAAATGATGCACGGATCGTCACCCGATCAATCCGAGCGAAAGGATGACCGCCTTGTGGCTGAGCTCAAAAGCATGTTCATGATTTCCAAAAGTCTTGATCGTGGTGGATTACGGTACGCCAACTCGGTCAAGAGCACCCACTCGAATGGATTTACAGACAAAAATCCCTACAGCCCTGAACCTTACGAAGTCTGGAACGAGACTAGCTTGGCATGTACAGGAGTACTTGATGAAAATGGCGAAGAACTCGACGAATACGAACTTAATTTACGTAAATGGGAGTGGATCATGGCTGCAAGGGTCCTGGATCGAGCTTTCCTGTGGATTTGCATAATTACTGGAATTGTAACATTCCTAGCCATTTTCATGCGAGCACCTCGCTTGCAAGAAATAATATTTAGTTCCTAGAACGGACATGAAATGCCGTTTACCCTTCAAGGATGGGAACAAAAGATAGTTAGACGATAGATGAAGACTTTGGTCATCGTAGATAAGCCGTAAAATATTCGAGACATATTGAACAAGATAGTACAGTGCAATTAGAAGTTATTTATCAGTGTTCGTGTGGAAAATTCGAAGCAGCTGGCTCTATGTGAGGATGATGAACTCTGGATCGAGACGTCCGGGTTCCGAAGCCCTTGCAAGGGAAATAGGTCATGTCCTTGTTCCACGAACGCTCGCATGAGGCTTAGTGCCAAAAATTCAAAGTAAAAATGAATTTAAATTGCACCAGGAAAAGACCTCGTTTTTGTAAAAAGAATTTGCAATTAGCCTCGATTTGAAAAGAGGCTTGTGACATCTTGTAAATGGCCTGTTGCGTTGCCTCTCTCGATGAACAGCTAAAGTCATGGTAACGAAGACCTTATGAGAAAACGAGAGAGCCCGGGGAGAGAAGGGGGGGGGGGGGGAGAGAAAAGAGAGAGACTGAGTCATTTACAGTATTTTTGGAAGAGAATGGCGTGGAACTCGAACGGCAAGAACTGAAGATGTTACTGTGAGATTACATCACGACCGCCAGGGTCTTGGAAAGAGCCTTACTGTAGATTCCCACAATAACTTACATTGTAACGTTTGTCGCTGGTTTTACGAAAACACATCGCTAACAATAGTTGTTTTATAAAACGAAGGAAACATTTCGCAGCCCTGTACCGATTTAAGACCGTCGGAAATTGCGAATTTGTCGAGATACGACTTTTGCGAGAGCTTATTCAAGCCGAGAGCGTTAAAAGAGTCACCAAAGTTAAGTAATACTTTTCCCCCTAGGATCAGAGAAGGAGGAACCAAAAAGCAAGTTTTCATTACATTTCGTATTCATTACTTGAATCACTGATTTCAATATTAGAATTCTTTGTAATAAAAATAACTAACAAATGTACACTTTTTGGATTGAGTTGCTGTGGAAAAAAAGCGAAATATACATGAAAGAAGCGAAAAAGAGGCATCGTCCGCGCCCCTGGCCATCGCCACATCTACATATCACAAATTCCACGTTCATGTTAACCATGTCAATTGTCCAAACTTTGAAGACGTAGAATTACTTTCCACTTAATTGACAAATTAGATTCGAGCATGGGAGTACAAGAGCCCTTTTAATAACAGACCAGCTGCAAAAATCTGTCGCGCATGCTTTGAATTCCTATAGGCCACGACCCCCGGAGCAACACTTTGGTTTTCGACGCCTATCTTTTTCGTCATCTTCTTTTCTCCTCTTTTCCAGCACTGAAATTAAATTTGGAATAAAACATTTGCATCACCAAAGTTAATAGAGCATTCTACTTTTCCAATTCACTTGAGTCAGTCGAGGAACACCCGACGCATATACAACAGCTGATTTTAGAATATTTTCATAGCATAAAAGTTAAAAATACTTGAAATACTTCAATTATTACTCAATGCGCTGTCCCTCTGTCTAATTTTTGTGTATGCGTTTCTCGTGGTTTTCAGATATCTAATTAAAAAAAAATTCCATGTTGCCGTGCGTCTGTTAAGTAATAGATCACAGCTACTGCCCAAATGTGGTAAGAACAAAAATGTATCACTGATGTTCTTAGCCCATCTTGACGCCTTCTGTGGTCTGTTACTATCAAGACCCGCGAGGACATGGAATCTGTTTGTTTTAAAAAGCAAAAGGTTGTTAATGGCAACGTCATTTATACGTCCGTCCTTAAATAGATCCCAAGTAAGAACCAATCAAATCGCGTGCATAATTCAGCCTAGCACAAAACCCTTAACCCTGTGGACCCCGAGTGTGATTGACTTCTGATTTCTCCTCACAATATCACACTTGAATTAAATGTAAAGGTTTTGAGACTAAAGGAAATGATCACCAATTTAAGGCGCTCCTCATTGACACAAAAGTTTTCCTTATCAGCACTACAGGAATTGTAAAGAGAACAGTGTGGACAAATTAAATACTAATGCTAGGGTGCAAAGAGCTAAACGAGATGATCTTTTCGGATTTCAGATGACTATCTCAGTCAGAAGTTTAAGGACACACAATTACTGATCTGCCAAAGCCTCTTCGATGACACTAACCAGTCTTTTGAAAACTCAGCTCTGTTTGTAAAACACCAAACATAACTTTCTCCTACAATGGATAAGTTTATCTTCTATGGTAATTTCGTAGTAGGCTGTCACGACTTATTTAATATATCAGAAGGGATAATACAAATTATTTTTCTGATAATTTACTTAACATAACATACTAGTGTGAGTTGGCAAGTGTACGCGCGAACTTGCCTTTTTCTTATGAACTAAGAAAAAGGCAAGGTCTTAGGAGTACTTACCCAGGCCACCCCCACTTCCTATCTGTTGCACTCCAACTCTTTTTCCCTGAGTCTCTAGCTCACGTAGAATTGCTTGCTCAAACGTTACGGCTGCTAGTCGACGGAAAAGGCCTTTGACGTTCTCTCCTGAGTACAATCGAAACACGATGGTCAACTAACTGGGCGGTTTAATTTTTGTGGTGACTTGCGATGAAGTCAAGACATCTTACCACTTACCCTGTAATGAGTGATCTGTTCGCTTAAGTCATAAGCAAGCCCAAATTAGTTCCTCATTTTGTTTGGTACTTAAAAAATCTCTGGTGAAGAGGGAAAACTAAACGAAGAAAAACCTCTTCTACCTCTTAACCCTTTAACCCCTAAGAGTGACTAGAATCCAAATTCTTCTTACAGTATCACTCCTGGGTCACACATTTAAGATACGAGAGTAAAGAAAATGATAAAACACTTAAGAGTCTCCTGATTGTTGAATAAATTCTCCTTGTCAACACCTTAAGTAACGCATGGTGAACAGTATGGAAATTATGCATCCTGACGTTAGGAAGTAAATGGTTAAAGAAAGATGTTAGGAGATGGAAATTAGCGGGAACAAGGAAAATCAAGCTGACAGGGACATACATGTATGCTTCCCCAGACAAAATTTCATCACTTCTGATATCGCTGTGCTGTTATTTTGCGACCAAGAGACTGAACTACCTTGTTACGTTTCCGCGAAATGGTTATTACTTTGCATAAAGTCTCACAACTAAATTTTCCAGTGAAGGTTTACCTGATTTAGATGATACACTCCAGTATTCTGCGTTAATTTCTTCTGCAACTTTCAAAGCACTCGTCTCCATTTGTGAAAATTCATTGCTTTTCTGCACAAGACAATTTATTACAACCACTTAACGATTTCCTTTGTATCGGTGTTTCTTTCCTTATAGCCGAATAGCTAAAGTCTAAACGTCTTTTTTCCAATCAGTGAAATATTCTAGGGAATTTTTTTCTCAATGTGAAAGTATTTACATTGACAACGTAAAACTGATTATCGACTTACTGTTGATACTGTCATTGAAACCAAATATCAGAACCAGTATTAAATTTTATTGGCTGTGGAAATTAGGGCATCTTAACATCTTCAAGATAATAATCAATAGGGTAATTTTCTACTCCGGTTCCAAGCATAAGTGCAATGCATTATGTACGCCGTGTGGACTTATTAATCTCATCTCAAAAGTAATCAGTAATAGTATATTTTCAAACTGCCATTCATGTGTGCTTTCAGTTTTTCAAAATGCCTCAAATGTGGAAGTACACGTAATACCATTTCAAGCTGTCAACAGGCAACTAATAACGACGACAACATGATAAAAAAACCCTTTACTCACACAGAGGTCCTTTTTGGATCCTACAAGGAAAATTTCTGGACAAGTTGTTGTGTTTTGTTCTAAAGCTTCCTCCAGCCATTGCCTAATTCAGCAGAAAAGAATAGAACACTTTTATCCAACACAGTCATGGGAGGCCTACAATTCAGGTTGTTCAATATGAATGAAAAGCCACTGAACATTGCTTAACATAAACAAGTAAATTTCAAGGTCTACAAAATTGCATAAATTGATCTAATACTATACAATTATTATATTTAATTTAGTAAACATGAAATTCTTCTTCAAGTTGCAGTGAAAGATGCTTCACTAAGCGGAATGTTTTCAGTTGCATTATTACTTCATACAGGTGGTTTTAACCCTTTACATCCAAACATCAGTATGCATATTCTCTATACTGTCCTCTATTTACTTCCTTAGGTGCTGATGAGGAGAATTTGTTTAACAATCAATAACTTCTTCAGTTAGTGATCATTTCCTTTGATCTTGCGACCGTTATCTGTTATTCAGGGGTGATATACATGAAGTATGGAGAAATAAGGTGCCAGTCACTCCTAGGGTTTCAAGGGTTAATAATAATAATAGTACTAATGATAATAATAATAACTATAATAATAATTATTATTATTAATCAAAATGCCAGTGATAATGATAATCAACCAATAATGTAAAAAGGGCTAGCTCACTTTGTATTGTGAAGAGTCTTGATGCTTGTGAGGTCAAACACTAAGATGATCACTGCAGAAATAAGACAAAATAATATAATTGTCACCATCCATCTACAGTGTGTGCAGCAAACAAAAATACAAACAAACATGCTGATAAACTGACATACATGAAAATTGTCTATGGACTAAAGGTGTCAATGATCATCTAAGGTAGGTTTCTATTATATATGTGGTGTACAGATGTAATTTTGCTCACATCAAATCAAGTCAGGTTTTATAAAATAATTCATGCTTCAGGTAGGAGGTCATTAAAAACTTACCATGTGCTCCCCTGTAATAGGATTGAGCCATGCATTTGAATCTCTCTTGGCCAGCTGTATCCCAACTAGACATCATTTAAGAGTAAAATATCCATTATACAAAATTAGATATAGATAGATGTTCTTCATCTTGTCACAAGCATGGGACAAGGAAAAAATTCTGACTCCCTATGAGGAGTTGAACCTTAGAACTTCAGATTCTGCACCCCGATGCTCTACCACAGAGCCACTGAGACTCTGAGGTGAGAAAGGCCCAATACGAAGTTCATATATGACACACTGCAATTTTCTTATTCTATTTACAGAACATGATGCCATTGACATTGCTGATCCTAGTAATATGCAGGACACATATCTTCTGTGAACTTTGTAATGGCCTTGCTCACCATGAAGTCTCTGTGGCTCAGTGGTAGAGCATCGGAAAGCAGAATTCTAAGGTCCAAGGTTCAATGCCTCATGGGAACTCACAATTTTTTCTTTGTCCCACGCTTGTGATATTAAACAGAAAAACATTTTTCTCTATTTCTTTACCCAGCCTAGTACTTACCATCTTCCTTATTCTACTTACAAAATTAAATATGTTCTGATTCTTGCTGTGCTGTTGGTACAATAATTTGACAAGTCACTTGAAACCAAACAAGGAATGAAAAGTGGTCAAGGAGTGGACAATGATGCACTTAACCCTTTAACCCTTTAACTCCCAGAGGTGACTAACATGTAACTTCTCCCTACAATATCTATTTATAAAATAATTCAAATAGTACGTGCGCTCTGATTGGCCATAAAACCATTTTACATGAGCATATGTAAACACGGTTTTCGTTCCTCTTTCATTAGTTATTTTGTAAAAAAAAGAAATGTAAAATGGTTTCCGTGTTTACATAGCCTGATGTAAACGCTTGGGAGGTTGGGAGAACACTCAATAAGCTGGAAACCACTCTGCTTCGCATCGTGGTTTCCTACGCTTATCTCATGTTCTCCCAACCTCCCGCGTGTTTACATCAGGCTATGTAAACACGGAAACCATTTTACATTTCTTCAATGTTCTCTAGCAAACAGTTACTGAGAATACTCAAACTTATCAGGATGAAGTTTTTATCTTGATCTTACACCAAATTCTCATAACTAATTTACAAGGAATTTTGTAGCAGCAAGAGGAGAGAATTAACAATCAGATCTTGAGGGTTAACTCACACATCAAATTTGTAATTCTCCTTACTACCAAATGTACAATTCTTACAATGTTAGTTCAGAGAATTTAGTATTGGATCAACTAATTATCCCCAAGTTGATATTTTTCTTTATTCTCATCACTTAGCTGCTTGATATTGTATTGATATTGTAAGGAGAAATTCTGTCTTGGTCACTTGTGGGAGTGAAAGGGTTAAATGTCTTCTTTAGGTGAATCTTAACTTTCCTAGACACTACATAGCTGCAATGCTATGAAACTTTGTTATAAGTAAGGGATAACTCAAATAAAAGCTTGCCTTGATCAGCATTTGTGATTTTCTTACAAGTGATGGGATGATGTCATACATGTTTTTCTTACATTTGCATGTTGAACTCTTGATCAAGAATCCTAAATCGCTCCACTTCAAAGTCTACACCAATGGTTGCTTTGTAATCTCTGTCATATAGGTTACGACAGTATCTGCAATAAAATACCAAATTCAGTACTGTGGAGCCTAGATGTAGAAAGTTGCTATAGCATGTTGATGCCAGTCATGATAAAGGTCCACTCAAAATATTAAATTTTAAATTGAGGAAGATGTGGAAAACTAAGCTGCAGTGTGCTGGACTCTGGATCAGGAGGTCTGGATTTGACTCCTGGCTGGATCAGCGAGTTGTGCTCGCAGGCACAACACTCAATTCTCACAGAGCCTCTCTCTCCACCCAGGAGTATAAATGACTACCGGTGGATTGCCAGGGAAGCCTGATGAAATGCTCAGGGGTAACCCTGTGATGGACTAACATCCCTTCCAGGAAGGGGGGAGAGAGTAATAATACTCCAAGTCACTTCAGGGTACTTGTAAAGTGGGGCAAGTTGTTGCTGGGTGGGCCACTAAGCTCTAGTACTGACTAAACCCCTGAATAGATGAACCTTTCATGTACACATGATAAATACTTAAATGTTTTACACACCTGTTAACTAGACATGTTTTCCCAACAGCAGTGTCACCCACAACTATAGATTTGGCCACTTTTAAACTGAAGACGAAAAGAAAAAATTTTTGCTTTCATTAGTCTACTTCAAGTTCAGTACTGTAGTGGTATTTAGATTTTTAATGTGGTCCTTTTCCAATTGGCAGTTATGGTAGATCTTGAGCAGAAAATTTCATTTCCAATCATGTACAGTTGTGCAAACTAATATGAAACCAAATACTTCAGGGCTAAAGAGCACAATAAACCAAAAAAAATAATTAATGATAACCAAAAGAGGCTATGATCTATTAAAGTACGGCACTATAATTAGTTGTTTGTACATGAGTATGCTTTATTCCTACAGGTGTAATTGTTGTGCATACTTACTAGATCAATTAGAGTTGTCAGCAGACAGCAGACTCTTACCCAAAATGTAAAGTATCCATAATTACATAATAATTATTAGATTACTTTCTTGACAGGATGAATAAATCCTTGAAAACTTGAGTCACAAGTACACTGTAGATTAAAGATCAGCTCTTATCCACAACTAATGTACATTTATTTTATTCAGAACACGATTGTTCAATTAATGTTCATTCCTTTACAAATCAAGAGTTGCAAAGTGAAAGCTGTCAAGATATGGGATTCCTGTGACTAACCACTTTATTTACAGACTTTGTGGCTCTTATGAAAGTCTAACAATGAAAGGACATTATTAGGAACTTCTAGAATGAGGAAGAACTCATAACATTTTGTCTTTTTTTTCTTGTTCTTTCTTTTGTGTGATCTATTTATTCACTTATTTCTTCCTTCACTGGAGGAAAGGATGCTACATAATATACTGATAGATTTATCATAATAGCATTAAAGGGTCAGTAGACTTCAACTATAATTTACAAATAACACATAATTTTGTGCTTCAACCTAAGTTAGATGATTTTGCGTCAACATTGATTTCTCATCTGTGAATACTTACGATATGTTGCCAGTATTTCCTGAAGAACATGCATCCTTGGTTTTAGGGTGAAAATTAGAAGCCTGTCTTGGGGCTGCATCAGCTGTATAAAACTATGGATACGGAAAAAAAAAGAAACTCATGAAAAAAAAACCGAGACATTAATCAAATTGAATTGATTGTTATCAACTTACTAACAATTATTGGCCAAAGCGAAATAAACATTGTGTAAATAATTATTCAACAATATTCACTGAATCTGAGGTGAATGATTTTTTAAAGCATAACTGCCAGGTGCTTCCAAATTCTGTTGTCAATTTATTTTGTTGTTGAAAATGTTTTGCTAAAATTGTTTTGATAACTCATATTAATGTGAGCAGCCAGTTTCCCTAAAATTTAGCAGATTCATTTAATTCAATCAGCAAAAACTTCATATCTTTTGTTTGAAAAGTGTTATGCCAAACTTAGCAGCATATTTTGTGCTCTTCAGAATTGCATTTTTTTTCTTTTACGTTTATCACTTCCTGCAAAACATTGACAAAAACTCCAGGTAGCCATTTTGAAATTTGGTGCTCCTGCTATAATCACCTTGTGTGAGGTGTTAATAGATAGATATGATGCAATCTACACTACCAATCAGAGCACACACTCTATAATCACCAGAGCAATTATACTAATTAATAAATAGATTTGAAGATTGCATTTCAGCTATTGCTTGAATATCCTACATGGGCCAGTCTGAAAGGTTCTCCTGCCATAATCTAGAACAAATTTCTCTCATCATCTTTTCTTCAGATCTTGTCAGGATAATTTATTGCCACTTTAGTGTGCATGAAGGTTTCTGCAGCACAACCCTAGCAAAACCTTCACTATATAGATAGTTAGATCCATAGTTTGTAAAAATATTGATACAAGATGTTTCACATGCAGCTCAATCATGAAGAGTTACCATACCCTCATAACACTATAGAGTCCTCATAACACTATAAAGTCCTCATAACACAATAGAGTCCTCTTAACACTATAAAGTCCTTACAACACTATAAAGCCTGCACCTAACTATTTGACAGGTTATATGCAATGAAAAATAAAGTCGGGTGGATAAAAAAGAATTGATGCTTCCCCTCGAATGTAGGTTTTTCCAGCCCTAAGCCTGGTATTTCCCTCTTGGGACTAGCATGTCTATCAATAACAGTGAAATTTCTATTGTTGAACTGCAGCACTGGCAATTAAATTACCAAGGATGATAGAAAAGAAGCAGAAATGAGAAAGCCATACGCCAATATATTCAAAATTTCCAATGAACACATAAACCCATAACCCGGTGTAGCTCTATCAATGATACAGCCGACCACCTCCCCCCATTTTTGCACAGTCATCTCCGATAATTTGGCAATTGCACATTTTTCCAACCTAACACGCTACACTGCAGAGCTTCCAACACTCTTAAAAGCAGCAAAAATCTTCCTGATAACCCTTAAGTTCCTACTGTAACCTGAGATATTGTCATGCCTCTGCATTGAGAAAGAATATTTCAAATACGTTGAAACTTAGTCATGTTTATAACCTGCGAATAAAAATTTACCATCCTACTTACCTTAGGAAGTTCATTTATCACACGATCCTTCTCAGCCGTACTCATACTCATGTTAACGGCCACGGAGATGTGAAAGTAATCCCTTGTTCCGTGACACAGCTTGTGATGCAACGATCAGAAACTTCCGTAGTTACATGAACGTGTTTTGGTTTCGGTCGACCTCTAATTGACAGGCGTTCGAAGTTGTACCTGGAAGCTACAAATGCTTGTAAACTCCGCGATACATTTAAGCAAGACGTGTTTATTACAACATGAGCCGGTGATTTGATTGAATCAAACCCACAAAAGTAGAGAACCTAGAATGAACACAATATCAGTTGCCAAGTGGCACCCGGCAAGATTGACCTGTGCGCGCAGATTATTAACATACGGGCCACAATTTGCTCCAATCCCTCTCCGGTCCTCCATCAAAGGCTCCAAGCAAAGAAGAGGAATTCCTCCCACGTAGGAAGAGAACAAGAAGTCCTGTTAAAGATACAGTTATTGAGCTGAAAACAAAGTGGTCGAAGGAAGAGTGCAGAATTTGTGAAAGAAGGAAAAAATTTATGGTATTCGATATACACGACTTTGCTAATACCGCGTCCAAATGAATGCTGGGTTGTCCAACCCAGTACCAGGTCCCTCAAGGGGCACGTAGCTACGCGCGGCCTCAATGTTTGTTGCTGTTGTGTGAGATGCAGAGCTAAAAAAGCTTTGTAAATTATTTTTAAGTTGCATGTTAGCAAACGTTTTTTCTATCCATGGTGGGCCGAAGAGATAATAAATCTGTGTGGATATTTGAGAAAATGACAATAGACATTCCCAAAGTTACAACACTATATCGAAAACCTTTTATTTCCAATTCGTTCGTACAAGTTGAATCTCCGTATAAATAAGTTGTGTATGTTTGCAGACCTTCTTCCGTTCCATAATGGGCTGAGGAAAGAATGTACCAATTACCCGAGATAACCTGTAAGTTACATAAATTAAAGATATGACAGATTTACACGCCCTCTTGAGCTGGAAATAAATGTTTAGAGAGTAAAAGGCATTATGCGCGCTATGACGTATTCCCGGAAAAATAGGAAAATGAAAACTGAAACACGCCAATTTTAGGAATTTTCCCTCGTATAAACTAAATACCACTGTTCTGGCGGAATTAAAGGTTATCTGGCCCTAGGAGTGTACTTATCAAGGCATATAATACACCAAGTACGTTACTCGGTAAACTTTACGTTAGTTTCACATACATGTATGCACATACAGTGAAGAATTGAATGAGTGTGAGATGTTTTGCTGTGACATTTGGCCAGGACTATTTGTGGACCTTGTGTTCACGAATTACTGTTGTCTTCTTTAAGACATGCATTGTTTCCACAAAGAAAATAAGCTTAATAAGAAAAATAAGAAGGGGCCGAGGGGACATGCGCTAAGCTACACTGATTGTACGTATAATTCAATCGGATGATGACTCGTTACCAAGACCTTGCATGCAACCTTTTGAACAATTGTTGTTTCAGTTTGGGCTGGCCAGCTCGTTTGAAGCTTTTACCGCAAGTGGATGCGTCCACGCCGAACAATATCGATAGCACAAACGTGAGACAAAATGTATCGATTCTCTTTGCTTTTGACGAAGAAGACGGCACTTTTCTCTCTTAACAACCTGTTTTTTATTGCTACAGTTTCTCACAGACGTCGATGTGATATATCAACTAAATTACGAACTGCGTGAAATGTCACTACGATCTGACAATACCATATGTACCTTTTAGTATCAGTAAAATTGTCCGTACGTACTACTGGTTTTGATCATGCCCAATCAAGCAGTAATAACTAGCACCTTTTGTTTGGATATTAGCCTCGGACTTTTGGATGTTTGTTACCTAACGTTCTCTGGGTTTTAGTGGAACTAATCAATGAAAAAGGGTACTTGATTAAAGATCAGTCTACTAAATCAGGTTCCATAACAACTTGACTTGTTTTCTATTGAAAATGACCAGTAAACAAAATACAAAGGTTGAGGGTCTCAATAGGTCAGCCATTAGCCGTAAAACGGGCAAAAAACATCTAACCGAATATTAACCTTTGGGTAGTAAAAAAAATTTGAACACCGAAAAATTTGCTATTGCCTTCCGAACTAGCACTATTTACATGACTAGTATATACTAAGTTGAATAATCGAGAAAGTACCTGCTGTACACAAAATTTACATCTTAACAAAGTGGTGGATCATTATGACTCTAGACGTAGTTCTCTCTCCGTCTTACTACCAACTAATCTTTTCACATATGTTATAGTTAGTGAATGATATTCAAAAGAGGTTTTCATACATATATGTACATTATCATCGTGCATTATGTGATTAACACTGAAAATGGCAGTTTTTTTACAACAAAATGATACTAATGGTGGCTATTGTCATTACTAACCTCTTCCAGTACTACTGATTTGAATAAAATTGATAAAATAATGGGCGTCTGATGGTGTTGGTACTTAATGAAGCACAGGTCAGAATAAAATGCACGTGTGGTCATGCCACGTTTAATAATGTTTCGAAGACAGCCTCAGGTTCACCGTCATATCTCGTTGAATAAATATGATATCTCCTACTGAAAATGAACCAAACAAGTTTCAAAACCGCCCTATATAAGACGTCATACCTAACTGATGATAAAATACTCATGACAGCCCCGTCTCCATAACCCTAAAACAATCCATGGTAATAAAACGTATCCATGGAAACAGTGATTGTAGCTTTTTATAAACCTCTATGCCTAGGCCTAACAACGTGCGATGTCATGTGACAGATTTCTTAGGCCGGAGGTAAATGTTCAGAGAGCAAAAGGCATTTTGAGCTGTGACGTTTTCCTTGAAAAGTCAAAAAAAGAAGTAAAAATATAATAACTGTACAAATTGTCTCATACCAGGGTTCTTTAGTAAGGTTTGATAAAGATTCAAGATCCGATTGAATCAAACGTACAATCCGTGCACCTCAGCACATGTTTCTTCAAAACCGTTATCCAACTCATAGCAGCCCGTCAAGTCCTCTTCAAACCATATTTGATATTCCTGGTTTGCTGACACTGGCATTGGAGTAGGAAAATTATCGAAGCGGAGTTCATCAGATTCGGTTCCAGCCCAAGGTAGCATGTACAATTGACTCGTACCGCAGTCGCTTCCTCCAAACAGATATTGATCTTTCGGCAGAAGGCGATTTCTGCTTGAATCTGTTAAAAGTGCCCCCAGGGGGTGAGTACGGCCTAACCCATTACAGCCCCACCTGGATAACCAAAGACCTAATCCAGGAGTGAAACAGTTTACGTGACCGTACTTGTATATGAGCTTGAAGGTAATGATGCTACCATTAGTAGGAATATAGAAAGCTCCATAATTGTCGTCTCTGGCTGAGAAGCAAACTGTTGATGGTGACATCTTAATCCAGTGCTCTAAAACAATAAAATACGTCAGTAATTGTTTAATATGTTAAAACACGAGGGTACCTAAATGGGTTTATTTCGAACATTGGAAGACCTCTATGATTAATAGTTTGATATCGGTATGTATATATTATTGTTAATTGATACGATGGTATTAAAGATAGTGATTTGTTTTGTTAAGAGCTTGGCACAAAGAAAGATGGGAAAAAATGAGTTCACAAGAGGAAACGAATCTCTACAGACTTTCGGATTTTGCGGTGTGCTGCTTCACTTCGGAACTACAGACAAGTCGATGATGAGTTTGGTCATGCACTACGCTCATATGTGAAAAGTGCCCTAGACACTGCGAATAAACAGCCTCCTTCAACGAGAGCAAAAACTAGAAAATTACTTCGAAAAAGCGAAAACAGTAATTCAAGACGTGCAGCCGCATTCAAATCCTGAGTAGCAATTATTCCAAAATCATACAAAGCCAGTTGCGGCGGCAATCGGATGGAGGCGTCACCTGCTACGTAGGGCGAGGTTGATATAAATAATCTTACATGAGGATGAGTCAACATAATCGTTTTTTTTTTTTTAAATAATATGAGCAGTTCCTTTGAAAACTAACTATAGCCTCAGCAAAATCAATGTCTTTTATGAGGAAAAAGTGTACTTGCCACTTTCACAGTGTGCACCAGTGTATCCTCCCTTACAGTTGCAAACGTATCCATTGATTCGGTCCACACAGGTCGCCCCGTTTAAACAGGGGTTGCTCCAGCACTCGTTGACATCTGTGTCGAATGCGAGAATGGCATTTGTAGAATTAATTTAGTATCAGAGACATGCTTTTTGGGTAAGATAATAAGAGGCTGAGGTAAAAAAGTCTGGAGATATCGAATTGATTAAAATTTGAATACTTACTAGTTTCACAGCGGTCTCCTTCGGTTCCAGCCGGGCAGTTACATACATATTTATTGACCTGATCAATACATGTTCCTCCATGTAAACAAGGATTACTGGTGCACTCGTCTATGTCTGGGTAAATTGAAAATATGTCAAATGGTTTGATTATTGGTACCAAAAATACAACAAAAGAAGAGAAATACAATTTCCCTCTTGATTCGAACCTTCTTGGAAAGGACATAAAATTGTGAAGAGTCGTTATTACTTCTTTTCAGAGCCTGGTAAGTTATTGCACACACCAGTTTCACAGTGCTTTCCCAATCGCTATCATGCCAGGCGGAGATAAGAGGAGTCTCCTGTATTATAATTTTAAAGGTTTTCTTATTATTTGGATCGACTTTTTTCTCATTGCTATCGTGATATTTATACGAGGAAGAAGGCATGTTGCCTTCGCACACTAGTTATATGCACTTGTTTTGAAAACATTTTTTATACCTTGTGCTAACTAAACTATGAAAGAAATGATTAGTTTCTGAAAATCTTAAATGATTGAATCGAATCTTGATGACTTGTAAAGTAATATTAATACAAACCTTCATCACAGTTCTCTCCAGTAAAACCTGGTTTGCAAATACACTGATAATCATCCTGACTGTAAATTGGGCGACACAAATGATCTCCATTTTGACAAGGATTGCTCATGCAGGGGCTCTGTGAAATAAAGTTAAACTTGAGCAAAAAAGAAACAACCACAAAAAAATTATTAATTTTCTACATAGCAAATATATGCGGCTTTCTTTATAGAGCATCTAAGAAAGGTCTAAGCTCTTTTGCAACTGTTCTGTGGTTATCACGATAAGAGGACTAAGAAAAGTAATTGATGTGTTCTTTTTTCTGATTGATTTGAATGTCCTTGAAAAAGGACATGTGTAGAGTCCTTCACTTAAGCTCAAAATTTGACCTTGTCAACTCAGTCTGACTCAAGCAAATGCAATTCAGTGTGGCTACAGCTTACATTAGCACTTACCGGAATGTGATAATGGTCGAAGCTGTCAGTGTACACTAACTTATCCGAGCTTCGAAACTTGTCTGTGTTCAGCAGCTCACATCTGTGCCTTCTGTCGAAAGAAACTCGAGCGAAATTTATCGAGTAACATTCTTTATGATTGATACAATGATATGTACAATCTCGGAGTTGGATGACCATCAAACTGGCTACAGCAGTGGTATTTAGTCCTTGAAAGGGGTTCTTCACAAAATGAGCGTAATTTACCCCTTTTTCGCCATCCCTTCTGAAGTTTTTGGCGCATTTCGTTGTAAATACAATTAGAGTTAGTTGCATTAATAATGCGACGGGAATTTTGTTAGTCTCCATCTGTAAAATACGCAGTTTCAGTCTGTTAACAGGTTGACAAGTTTAAACACCGGAAATTATTTTTTAACTTTGTCTTAATGTTGTTGCTTCACATCCGAACTACAAGCTCATTTTAAACCATAGGTCTCATCTTTAAAGTATTTTCCATGTATTTAAATTGGCCCTATCGGTGCTTGAAGCTGTATAGCTATCAATGATGTCAGAACTAACGGCTGGGTGTTTGCCTCGATAAGATTCCTTGATCATCTCCAATTATGATTACTATTTTGATTATAATGATAATACGGATGAAAACACAACTCTTGAACTCATTAATCAGCCTCCCGCCAGGGCTTCAAGCTGTAAATTGATCAATGATGGCATAATTAATGGCTGGGTGTTTGCCTCGATAAGATTCCGTAATCATTTCCAATCATGAGAACTATTTTGATTACAATAATACTACAGATGAACATAAAACTCCTGAACTCATTAATTGGCCTCCTACCAGTGCTTGAAGCTGTAAATTTCCAAAAATGGAATACATGGGTGCTTCCTATACAACAAGGTGTAGAAATCCAAATCACTCCCCGGAGGTCACCGAGCAAACAATGAAAGAAATATTGGCTTGAGTAAGCGGGGTACATTGAAGATCTAGGTCTGGATCATTTGAGTTATTAATCATTCAGGAGATTTAAAACATTTCCCAATCTCGCGTATTACTCTATAGTTACTAACTAACCTGACAATGATCAAGACATATATGAATTTTTGAACAAAGCTCTGCCTATATACAATTGCCCACGATGAAAACGTGGCTTCTTTCCACTTTAGTATGCCTCTTTCATGACATATTTTAACTTCTTCTTTTTCTCCCGATCTTCAGACGATGTTCTGAAGGTCACGTTTCTTCTGAAGCACTTTAAATCGTTCAGGACAGTGAACAAACTTACAAATTATCGCCCTCGGCTTGTCGGCGATGCTTGGGCCTACGCGATGCGCATTTCTATCTTCGGCTCCATTTTAAGTTGCTCAGTTAAAATATCTCCGATTTTCTGACGGCAATCCTCCCCGGGAGACTCCGGGATGTTGTGGAACCTCAGGTTGTATTCACGCGAATAGCGCTCGATAGACAGGAATCGCTCGTGCATCGCTCCAATTTGTTGGGCTTGATTTTGCATGGTACTTTCAATTTCTTCGATTTTGCAGTTGGCATCATGGAGTTCGCCCTTGACTTCTTCGTAGTTATGGTTAATTTTTGTGGGTCTTGCTGAGATGTCGTTCAAGGACGACTCGTTAAGTTGGACTTTTCCTTTTAAGGTGGCTACATCGTGGAGAATCCTGTCTCGGCCTTCACTCAATTTTACGAGCGATTCTCTGACAAATGCTTCGAAGTCGTCTGTGTAGGTAGAATTTTTTTGTTTCCCTCTCTTGTTAGACATATTAACACTTAAATACTGACATGTAATAATTAAAGAAGTTCAAAGGTTAACCAAAGATGAAAAAATGCGAGTTTTAGCCTCTTTTACTGAGAGCTTCAAAACTTGCGGCCATCTTGACCGATGCCCGCTGACCTGTACATTCGACCATTCCAGATCCTTTCGGTTTGATATGCTATTTTTATCTTTCTTCTAATCTTCTCAAACATATATTTTCTTCCAATTGGAAACTGTTATGATTCATGTGTGAGAAAAAGTCAAGTGGAAACGCATGCACCCGGAGAAGAGCGTGTCCATTCATGCAATTCATATTAGTTGACTTATTAACGATGTCTTCGAACATTGATATTTTCAGACGGAGAAAGTAGGACATCACGCCTCCCTTTATTAGTACCGGTACAGTTATCTTAGGCTTGGGCACGTAAAAGCTTGTTATCAGTGAAGTCCCTCCCGCCTCTTTTTTTCGTTGAAAATAAAGTGCATGTTGACAATGTTTACTTCTATTCTCCATGACTGTGAAGGCGACGGAAATGCTCGTCAAAATATTTCCTTTCCTCTGGTTATTTTAAAAGACCTTCTTGGTTGTTGTCACTTTCAAAGAAGAGCTTTTCTTTGACCGACCATTGAGCTCCATTAGCGGTGTCAACCGTAAGCCATACCTATTTCTCAGATGATGGAAGTTGTTAAATTGTGGCAAGGGAAAGCTCGAAAAAATGCATAAGTGAATTGAGTTGAGTCTTGCTAAATATTCACGCAATTCATCTCGGTTAAAAATCTTCTCTAAACTTGCCCATACAAATTCTTTTAGATTCATTTCTCCTTTATATCCCTCTAATTTACCCAAACTTATATCTTGCGATTTCCGACCAAATTAAGAACAAATTTTAATAAATAATTCATACAACCACGATAAAAAGTTGAGTAAAAATTCTTGAACATGAAATTTGTCGTCGATAAAATCTTGATTTGGTCTTGATTAGGCTTTGAACTCAGCATAGTGAACAAAATAAACAACAATATTAGGTATATAGTTGGAAAGTTCTGTAATGCGTGAGAAAAAGTCAAGTGGAAACGCATGCACATTCGAGTAGAGTGTGTCCATTCATGAAACTCATCTTAGTTGACGATCTTCTTCATATTTGCCCATTCCAGATCCTTTTGGTTTAATTGCAAATTTTATCTTTCTTCTAATCTACCCAAACACATATTTTCTTAATACCAACCACATTAAACCGCGAGAAAAAGTCAACTGAAAGCACATGAGCGTGCAGGTGGCGGTCGATCATTTCATATGAAATAGATTTAAATTTGAATGAATCGAAATATGAGACTCAGTTGAAAGCATTTCAACATGAAAGTGGCCGACGATAAAATCTTGATTTGATCTTGATTAGGCTTTGAACTTAGTATGGTTAACAAAATAAATAGCCAAATTAAGTATATAATTGAAAAGTTCTGTAAATCATGCGCGAGAAAAAGTCAAGTGGAAACACATGCACACCAGTGTAAGCGTGTCCATAAAAGCCTCTAAAAAAAAAAAGATACGAGCAAGATCCAACGCGTTGATCGGGGGGTTCATCAAATCTACTTTAGGTATCGAATTCAACCTATATGCATCAGACTTTTTCGGGCTCAATTTACCAGCTCTATAAAGATGACTAGTACGGTAAATGCCCCTCTGGAGGTTAGTTATATCATCACCATCATCGTTAACGGCATCGCTTGTCCCCTCACCCTCTTGCTTAACGTGCTGGTGATAAAGGCCGTGAAAACAACACCACGACTCCGAACCAACAGCAACATTTTGCTTGCCTGTTTAGCGGTAACTGACGCATTGACTGGTCTTTTTTGCCAGCCATCGTATATCCTGTGGAGGGTATTCCTATTATTCCGTCTTAGTGGTAGTCAAACAGTCATGACTTTTTATTTGACCTCTACGACTGTACTGTTGATGGCTTCACACCTTCATTTAATGTTGGTTACTTTTGAAAGGCTCGCAGCGATCAAATTTACGATGCACTATCAAAGCTTTATAACTAACGACAACCTGAAGATGACAGTATCAGCAATTTGGTCCTCTGCTTTCATGTGTGGGGTTTTCACGGTGTTAAAAATGAACTTATTACTCCAGTTTATCGGAAGCCTTATCACAAGTTCATGTATTTTTTTCGTTGCCCTCACTTATGTGATTTTGTATCATGAAATACGTCGCCACCAAAGGAAGATAAAAGCACAGCAACTGCCTCAAGAAGTGGAAAGATTTATTAAAGAGAGCAAGGCGCTTAAGACAACATTGTTTATAGTTGGTGCAGTTGTCGGTTACCTCCTTCCACTTGGTTTCTGTCTCGTCGATACAGTCACTCGCCTTTTTAATACATGCCCAATCAACATACCGTTGATGCAAACATTTGCCATGTTAAATTCGCTTGTTAATCCGCTGATCTATTGCTGGAGGCAGAAAGAAATGAGAAACGTGATGTTTAAAATTAGAACGCAGGTCGTACATCCAACCGGCTAGTCAAGGAGAAGAACATGGCAGAAAGACTGGAAACTTGATGATGAGTCATGCACTTTTTGCTAACGCATTTTCTAATCATCCGATAAACTTAATTCCTAAGTTATTGTTTGATAAAACATTCATGTTCCTGATCAAGGGAGGTTATTTGTTAACGACATGCAAAATCTGATTCTCAAGAGGACTAGTTAAACTGACGGCAGAATCATTGCTATAAAGGAGATTTATGAAGCGATTAGTCTAAGAATTTTTTTTCGCAAAAGAGGTGGAACGGCTCCATCAAGAAAAATATAGAATAGAAAAAGGTAAAGTAGCACATTGGCTTAAAAATGAACCCCGAGAGTTAAGAGATACAAAAGGTAAAAAAAAAGAAACGCGGTAAAATTGTAAATTATTCACTGTAGAAAAAGCTTTAATTGCTTTTTGATTAATAGGATCGATTTAGTAATTTTTATTTAAGGAATACGATTATTAAAATCATTTGTTGCCTCATATATTATATTTTCCTTAGCCTGTTTGATGTAACTTTCAAGAATTTAAGCAATGGATCTTTTTTCACAAAACGACTTAGCGAAATTTAGTTATTTCTCAGAATAGCGTGCCGCCAATAAATAGCTTATTTCCAATAGCAAATAACTGTTTTAACTACTGGATCTTCAAATTACTCTCGTAAAAATAGTAGTCCCGTTAGAATGAGGATTTAAGAAGCGAACTTTAGACTTAGTTCGACCGCTACTGCGAGTCCTTAAGTTAAAACTTTGAAGAGAAATCAAACTGAAGAGCATTTGCACAGTCGAATTGACATTTTCGCGTAGATTCACAAATCGACATAATTGAAAATATCGGAAGACTTGTTGATGGCTTCGAAACATGGGATCGGACTGTAAACATGTAAGGTCTAAACTCCTGTGTTTTGGAATTAAATTTTCCATCTTTTGAAAAGCACTGAAAAGCATTTGCACCATTGATTTGACCCATTGAGGGGTTTAACCAAATATTTAAAAAACTGTTGCGATATCATCGAAAATATCAGACGGTGGACAGTGAAGGTCTGGCCTCTTGTGTGTTGTGCCAAGGTCGGTTACGTCTCTCAGGATTTTTAATATCCAATTTCCCCGCCACATTTCGTTTTTCACTCGACAGTTGGGTGCACGACCTGGTTTCTTATTCTTAAAGCATATAGTCTCATTTCTTTTCAGATTCAGGTCTTGATTCAAATTATGATGTTGCTGCATATTGACACTTCAACTTGATCTGCACTGTAGTGCATTGTATCAAAAATTGAAATTTCTCTTTTTATTTAGCTAGCTAAAATATGAGTCTGTAACTTCAGCGTGTCATCAGATTTAGTTCCTTTATCACACAGGAAACACGGTTGGTACATGCGTTATGATTGGTCAATTTAGTGGACCGTTTTCAATGTAGGCCCGCTATACTTAAAAGTTTGTTCCAATTGAATTTTTCTCACACCATTTGAACCCAGAGATATCATAAATATTTTACCCATCTCGCTTTCTCGGTCTACACTGTACGTTACGGAACCTCGCTTTTTCCGCGAATATTTATTGCCTGCGTTTAAATAAGAAAAATCGGTCCGTAACTTAGAGTACGGACCTCAAGCTCGGTTAATAAGAGACATGAAAGCATTTTGATTGGTTCGTTAGTGCTGTTTCCTAATTCAGCCGAACATGGCCAACTTTTAATAACCAGGTCATTTTTCGAATATCATATCACTATGCGCACGATATCAAGTTTCCGTTTCATGGTAGATCAGCTTTCTTCAGAGTTACCGAATAGTTTAGCCCTTCCTCGCTTAAAACAACATCGTACTGTCATATTTTCATGTCATATGCCAGTTTCTGATCAGAATTCTAGTTATAACTACTTGTTTATGAAAGTTTATTCATAGAATTGAATAGATCGACTCAGAGACGGTATCGATAATGCAATGTCATGGTGTCACGTCAATCGCTGTAAACCAACATTGGCTGACCAGGAATTTAGAGTTGACCATTTTTTTTTGTTTTATTGGTAACTTATCAAGTGCATCCAGATCATTTGCGTCCCTGTTTATCTCAATCATGATGATGCTTCCTCATAGCCTTTACCAAAGGTCGTACGTCAACCGTTCATGAATTCGTAGTCATCGATCGTAATTCAGCCTCCTAAAATTACATCGTACAAGGTATTAGTGATAACTTTATTTTCACAGACATCCTGGTGTGAAAGAAAGAGTTTTCGCTAAAATTCATTTCATAGGGAAGATAAGTTAATTTAAAATAAGTGAAGGGTACTTTCGGTACGTACCCATTGGCCAGCTTGGAGCTAGTAAATCAAGTGGTTTTTACAGTTTCGTGAAACAAATCAGGTTCTCATTTCGCCCCAGTTTCTGCAGATCATGATTCGGGACCTATCAGCAAACGAGGAGATCACTCCCAAAAATACCAAAATGGTAAAAAATCTACGTTTTTAATCGTAAGACAACAGGACAAAACATGATATACATGCCCTGTTTATCAAAATTGGGGAGCCCTTTGTATGCAGTGTTACCTAAGGAAGATTTCAGAAATGATATTGCAGCAGCTGAAGAAGGGTCTCCAAAATTTTCATTGAAAAGCAAGGTAGCGAGACTTTTTACCATTCACAACCACTTGCCAGGCAAAAGAAGCATCAAAGAAGACTTGATTATTTTAGATAACGTTAAGATTCCAATGCATTTTAGCTCAGTACTTTTATGATCAAAAAGTGTTATTCTGTTTGTCACCTAATTTCAATTTTGTTACTGGCAAAAATTCAGCCTACAAATCCCTGCGCCTTAATGTGAAAACTAAACCTTAGTTTTAATTTAACTGTCTCCTGATTAGACCGTTCGCCATATTCGCATAATGTTTAAGTCGCGTTCCAATTAGAATGCTGAAATGGCTAAAATATGCAAAATAATCTAAAGCACAGTTCTGTGAACGGTTCTGGAAGAGATCTCTCAAACTTGCGTTCAGTGGCGTGCACGGGTCCCAGGACGCTCTGGTTTCACTAAAATCTTATGCACATTCTGCGCAGGTGTATTTACCTTTTCGTAATTTGTTTTTGTAGCAAACATTTCCTTTTTTTTATTCATTTATTTCACTATTTTGTTATGTAAATTGAGAACATCGCTCGCACTTTGTTTATCTCTTATGAAAGATGACAGAAATTTAAAGCAGAACAAGGCATTTAATGGAAGATGCTCTCTCTGCCTCTCCGACTCACTGAGGTGGCATGAAGGGCAATAACTGTCTCAACTTACCTGCTGGCAAAGAAATCGTTAATGTAAATTCACTAGGGCCTTTTCCCCTGCTGGCGTGTTTTTGTGTTATCCACGATGATTTTGTGTCTCCTGCGTACCCTGCCAGAGCTAATAGGGAGCTTAAGCAAACCACGACGACGACGGCAACGAGAACGTCATCCAACAAAAGGTTTAATGAGCAGAACAATGGCTATGCACGTGCGTTATAAATCTTTGTACATTTCTTTGCCATCCTCTCCAAAACAACAACGTGAAATGACCAAATTCTGCGTCCTGTACGGAACGTGGACGACGACGGCTAATATTTCGTATTTCCATTTGGAATTACACGCCGCCATTGCACATTTAGCTCGAGCACGATTTTAGAGCCATTAACGAACCGAACAGATCTAGACAACTGTGAATTTCGCTCATAAAATATAAATTCATTTTTTACTTGGCGTCGTACCCAGCGTCGTCGTCGTGGTTGCTTAAGCTCCCTAATGATTCTCGTAACTGCACCTGCACAGCATTTTTGGCGCCCAGTCTCTTAAGGGCGTCAATTGCTGACGACATGTGGTGGGAGCCTTGATCTTGAACGGCGACCAAAACAATTTTGCTACCGTAAGCTTACATGGATTCGTAGGCGTGCGATGTGACACAGGTATGGTCGTCAGACGCTGTTACCTCAGGTTTCTTGCCCCTAACTTCAATGTTATTCATTTATTTTCAGTTATATCAGTCTCTGTTGCCACATTTTCTGGAGTCTCACCCAAAGTTTTCCACGGGTTGTTTAAAACCCCAAACAACGTCGTCACTGGACTGATTAACTTTCAAGTGTTAATCATCTTAAATGAAATTCTGTTTCTCTTTGCATCTCTAAGTAAAAAATTACCAAATTTACTGACCTTAAATTCATTGTGTTTACACAGACATCAATGAATGTTCCCGTAATCCTATACTCTATCTAAACGACGGAATGCAATGACCAGATTGATGCATATGTTTGTGCTTGTTCCGTTGGATACACAGGGGCGCGCTGTGAAACAAGTGAGTAGAGCGAAGAGGCTATAGGAGGAAGCCACGTTCATGAGTTTTTCAAATTTCTCTTAAATTCGTCTTTTTACGGTTTTCTTTGTGTCACAATCTCCCTTCCGCCATACAACATCTTAGAAATAAACCCAGTATAAACACACACAGATGCCAGTGAGTGTTCCAGTAATTCTTTTTTAGAAAACGGCTGTGGTTATTCATCGTGGTGAATAACAATAAAAGCTAGGTATTTTCGTTTGTCTCACGATGTAGTCACGTGTGATGTAAATCGCGACGTTTCGAACGCATACTGCTAGTCTTCTTCAGGCGATGAGGTCGACTGGTCATGCGTGATCTTATAAAGCATGATGCCCTGCTGTGATTAGTTGTTTTTTTTTCAACAGCTCTGATTGGTGCATTTCGATCCTTGCTGTTCACTCAGTGATTTGCTCCCTCGGCGGTCCGCTGTCGCACGGCTCTCCTGTTGTTGTGTTTTTTGATTGTGGGCATCCACGCCTCTGGGATTTCTATTCCACTATCCCTGTTGATGTTGTTAGGGTGAAGTCTTATGTGAATTGCCCCTCTGACCCTGCGCGCGTAGTAATAAGGGTCACGATCAGTAAACTTTACTTCACTTTACTTCGTTCCGGAGTGGCTTGTGTCCGGTGTTGTGGGCATGCTCTGAAACGGCGGAGGTCTCGGTACGGGCGAGTCGAATATCTCGATCGTGCTCCTTAATTCTGTCTTGCATAGGTCTTCCAGTCTCTCCGATGTACACCTTTCCGCATTCACAGGGACTCCTGTAAACTACGCCATCTTGTTTAGCCGGGTCGACAGCGTCTTTTGGTCGTACTAACTGAGATCTACCGCATCTAAACAACCAGCAGCCTTCCATCCGCTTCACCATGGAGACAGAGAAAGACAACAAACTGTCCTTCCTAAACACCGCAGTTTTAAGAGAACCTGACGGCCGCCTCACCACCAGCGTATACAGGAAGCCCACGCACACCGATCAAAACTTAGCGTATGATTCACATCACCCTCAATCAGTAAAACGCGGTATTGTTAAGTGCCTTTACGAGTTCGCCAAACGTCTCGTAACAAAACCCTGCGTCATCTTCGAGGAGAAAATAATGGCTATCCTTCTTCTTTCTTGCAGACACTTACCAAGACCGAAAAACCAAACAACGGTGCCGAGCCCGCCAACGAGTTCAAAGGTACTGCGGTTTTACCTTATGTCAAAGGTCTGTCCGAACAGCTTCGCCGTTTCCTACAACAACAAAGCGTACTCGCTGTTTTCAAGTCGGAGACTACGCTAAGATCTCGGCCGCCGTCATTGAAACTCTTAGGCCTGCCAAAAGGTGAACCTACTGTCAACGAAAGTTTGAGGATCTAACTAAAATTGTACTTAATTTTAACTCCAATGAATAGATTTAAGAGCTGAATAGAATAACTAGGAAGGCTTTCGTCCCTGACTTGGGCAGCTTGATATAGATTATTCAGCAGGCTGAGCCGTGCTCTTCAAACAGTGTTAAGTCCATAGATCGGAACAAGACCTCATTTATCATTCATTATTTCCATACATATAAAGCTCAAATCCATCAAACCTATCAATTTACGTTCATCAAGAAGATATAGCGAGATCAAATTAAAGTGCTAAGCATCTCTCCTCGGTTATTTGCTTTCAGATATATATATATATATATATATATATATATATATATATATATATATATATAGCTCTTTGGCATACAAAGCTTTGCTTTCATGTCCAAATTGAGCACTCTACTAGGATGAGTCATTGCTGCTAGCATTATGCATGCTCACTAGTTTTTCTAGTTTGAGCACTCTGGCATGGCTTAGATGATCCCACATGTGTGAGATCACTTGGGGTAGCTGTATGGCCTTACCTCCATCCTAGCATCAGCACTGCACTGATGAGGCCCAGAAGGCCGAAATAGTACTGTCTGCAGTTAGTTATGTATATATATATATATATATATATATATATATATATATATATATATATATACACACACACACACATCTGGAAAGAATTTATATCAGTAGAGTAGGCCAAGAGTATACCGCTACCAGGAGAAAATCGGAAGACAGTGATAAAAACCGACCTGTTTCGCAGAATACCCCACTGTAACCTGGTTTGCAAACACATTGATAATCGTCTTGATTGTAATTCGGCCGGCAAAAAGGATTGCTCATGCACGGGCTCTGCCAAAGTGAAGAAAACGACAACAGCAACAAAAATAATAGTTATATAAATACTCGAAGAAAGTGTAGTCTTCTTTAAAACGCCTATTTTTCATCATGCTATGTAACAGGTTTAGTGTCAAAGTATAATAAGTATTCTTAAACCATTACTTTAGGGACGAAACCATGAATCGCTTGTTTTATAGACGGAATGTTATTTAGTTAAAATTCGTCGCACTCATTATTTCCAAAACAAAATCAAAGCTATGAGTTTGCCTCCATTCGCCGGTGCACAAACACCTTCATTACGCAATTTGTGGAAATAAAAACAAATTTCTGCCACTCACCGAAACAAATTGAGACTCACCTCAATGTTGTAGTGGTCACAGGTTTCACTATGAATTACATCACTCCAATTTTGAATTTTGTTAGCATTTAGCAGCTCGGGTGTTAATGAAGCTGAGACAAAATTAAACGAGAAACATTCTGGATGATTAACGTATTTTCCATCCCGTCTGAGGCCCTTGGCGCTGCTGGAATGAGGTACGCACATGAGTGATGCACATGTAAAAAATAGGGTTGGATACAGTTTTCCTCTCTCCATCTGTACCAAAAAGCTAGTGAATCGAAATTGGGCGCACTTCTTGATAACAAATTGCAAATTATTATTTTATAGGATTCCTTGACAGAATTCCATGCCTTCTTCAACAACTGTGCTGCTGTAACGAACAACTAATTGTCGTCAGTAATTAAAGAAGCCAACATTGAGTCAAACCAAACATCGCTTCTAATTATGCAGTGTTGGCAGTCAAAATTTAATTTATTCATGATATACGCCGCGACACCTTTTTAGTAAGGCCCGTAAATTAGTAGGAAGGCATACATTTAAGGACTTTAAGCAGTCAGGAAGGCAACGCCGGGAAAGAAGTCGGTCAAAAATGACTTTATATTCATGGTCAGAATTTCGCAATAGCTGGATGTGTTCAACGTCTCTTGTGGCGAAACACCTCAGCTTCAGCATAACGTATGTGAGCAGTGCTAGAAATTTAAAAAATTTGCTGTTAAGGTCTCTGTTCTCAGACCACGCAAATTTTGGTGATTTCACGTTGTTGTTTTGCAGAGCACGGCTGAGAAATGTACACACTTTTAAAACGCACGTGCTGAGCTATTGATCTCTCCGTTATAATTTTTTTCTTATCAAGTCCTCGTTGTCGTGGTTTACTTAAAGTCTCTAATTACTGTGGAACCTGTATTACGCGGCACCGTACTATGCGATCAACCTGAATTAAGCGGTCGGTTGCCAAAGTCATTAGTTTTTTCCTCCTTAATCACTATAATTTCTGCTTTATTAAGCAGTCACCTCTATTAAGCGGTAGCAGTCAGGCTTTACTAAGTCTCGAAGGCCTGTTTGTGTTCTCTTCTACCTGTACTGAACGATCACTTAAAGCCGAATCACTCAATTGAAACTAAGAATAATATTTCTAGTAATTTTCAGTCCATGTTTCTCTCTCAAAATTAAAGTACGTAGAATTTGTTCTATCGTTTATCATAATACCTTTAATCTGAGGTACCTGAATTTAGCCATTCGCCGTGGGTGACCGCTAAGGACACGTTCGACTGTATCATAACATTTTCCCTTTTTTTACAGATGGGGTTTAAAATCAAAGTTCACTAACGAAATTTTTAACTCCACATATTAGGCATGGAAGATATAATCTATTTTTTTCTCCTTTAAGAGGCCATATCAATAAGTAATGAATTTAATTTGATAGCAACAGCAGGCTCCAAGGTTGTTTCTCTGTTAGTTAAACTTTTTTAATTTTCGAGATCACGACATCGAATCTGCTGGACATAAATTTTTAGTTGCGAAAGACAACAACAATCGATTCACTCTCCGAAGCTTTTATCAATTAAAGTTCTTTGCGAGGCAAGTTAAGTCCAAAGCGTAACAAATCTGCTGTTGATGTCTTAAAGCTCTACGGATTTTATTTTCAAACCTACATCATTCATCTTCCAGCTAACTAAAGTTTTTAAAACTATCAGACGAGCTTGAATCCTTGAACAAAGGAGGAACCATGTCAAAATATACTGGAAAGATGTTGAGTTAACGAAAATTTGTAATTTGAAGCTAGGTGTGAAGATCGTACACGTTTTGAAATTTTTGTTCGCTTGAGAGTGTTTTTTCTTCCACAAGTTGTACAAGGTCTTGTGTTTTAGTGGGCTCGAAGCCGACAGCTGCAGCAGATGACAAAAATTTTTGTATGAGAGTTTAATCCAGTTCATGATAGTCAGTAACTATGTGTGGCATGGCGCAAGCCTAATCGTATTTTATGTATATTCTCATAATAACAATCATTAATCGAGTGATAAGAAAGGTAGAGATGTTTTTTTTTATTTCAAAAATCATTGAACTTGTTTACCTGCGATATGAGAAAGTGGAAGAAGAATAAGAATATAAGAAGACGAGTATTATTTCTCAATAACCTTGAGTCAATTTCTCAATTTGGAAAAATAATTGTCCACCGTAACTGAACCATTTTTGATATTGGGATCGTTGCGCGTGTTTCTACGGTTCTCCTGATATTTCCAGGGATTGCAAAAAAACAGAAAAAAAAGTGTTTCAGTTAAGTGCAAAACTGGATTTCCATCCTCAGAAACTGATTTAATCCTAGAGAAGAAGGAGACGAAATAAAATTTTAGAGACAAATCAAGTCATTGCCTCATATTTATTACAAATTGTTTTTAAAAATAAAATTTTTAACTTAACACTTTTTACTATTTTTCATCTTTTAATTAGGCTTAAGTTTCTACAACGTCACAGCTGTTTGGTGACCTGAAGAGTATATATAAAATTTTCTCTTGAATGAAAATTTCTGACAAAAGGCAAAAGGTATCAATTGTCACTGAACTGCACGCAACATTTCAAAGTTTAATATTAATTGCAATTGCAATTGTGCTTACAGCCGGGCTTCTTTTTGATTTTCACCTAAAGACTCTACCCCTTTTGTTCTCTTTTATTCTCTCTTTATAGTCTGGTTTTAAACGCGGACAGACAGCAAAGATCTCCACGTGCAATCGAAAACAGGAGATGTTTACGTGACTGAAATTCAAAGACTAGGATTTTTCGCCGCATAAGACACTTAGGGAATCATTTGAGGTGACATGCTAAAATTGGCTAATCACACTTTTTTAAACTTATTAAGCGCATTTCAATATTTAGCAATTTTGTTTTTGGAAAACTGTGGTTGAAATAATGATGCTTCATTGGAAGTGAAAAAAAAAAAAGGTAAGCTCGATTGTGTACTGTATATCCTTAAAAGCTTCATTACATCCAAACACAGGTCATCATTCTGGCGACTGTAACTGCAGATTTGCTATGGTATCCAAAATATCACCAGATTTTGTTGAGAGGATTACAATATTCATAAAGTCTTGAATCGTTATGTTTGCTTGCTCATCTTAAATTAGTCCCGACAGCGGTATTTGCGGAAATATCTCACTGGGTCCTAGGTATCTATCTGCTCTTTTTTGTGTGATCCATTGTGGTTTGTTTACTCCTGCGTATCCAACGAAAGCAAAGGAATCTCGGTAGTTTCCCTGAAGAGGATCGGTAGCACCCAGTCTCTTGAGAGCTTCAATTGCAGGTGACATGTGCTTGGAGGCTGAATCTTGAGTAGCAACCAAAACGATTTTACTGTGTCGAGAGCAAAAACACAAAATGCAAAGGGGTGAGTGACATCAGTTAAAAATTAGAGTAAAAAACCCCCTTATCTGTTGCCAACACACAAACAAAAAACTAGCAAAGATGCCTGTATATCATAACATTCAGCCATCTGGGAAAATTTATGCATGTGTATGTCTTTTTACAACTTAAACCATTCTCCCACAGTAGGAGTCTCATACTAAGCCTTCCATCTCTCTACCTAATTATCTCTCATACTAAACCTTCCATCTCTCTAATTATCTCTCATACTAAGCCTTCCATCTCTCTACCTAATTATCTCTCATACTAAGCCTTCCATCTCTCTACCTAATTATCTCTCATACTAAACCTTCCATCTCTCTACCTAATTATCTCTCATACTAAGCCTTCCATCTCTCTACCTAATTATCTCTCATACTAAGCCTTCCATCTCTCTACCTAATTATCTCTCATACTAAGCCTTCCATCTCTCTACCTAATTATCTCTCATACTTAGCCTTCCATCTCTCTACCTAATTTTCTCTCATACTAAGCCTTCCATCTCTCTACCTAATCATCTCTCAAACTAAGCCTTCCATCTCTCTACCTAATTATCTCTCATACTCAGCCTTCCATCTCTCTACCTAATTATCTCTCATACTTAGCCTTCCATCTCTCTACCTAATTATCTCTCAAACTAAGCCTTCCATTATCTCTCAAACTAAGCCTTCCATCTCTCTACCTAATTATCTCTCAAACTAAGCCTTCTATCTCTCTACCTAATTATCTCTCAAACTAAGCCTTCCATCTCTCTACCTAATTATCTCTCATACTAAGCCTTCCATCTCTCTACCTAATTATCTCTCATACTACACCTTCCATCTCTCTACCTAATTATCTCTCATACTAAGCCTTCCATCTCTCTACCTAATTATCTCTCATACTAAACCTTCCATCTCTCTACCTAATTATCTCTCAAACTAAGCCTTCTATGTCTCTACCTAATTATCTCTCAAACTAAGCCTTCCATCTCTCTACCTAATTATCTCTCATACTAAGCCTTCTATCTCTCTACCTAATTATCTCTCATACTAAGCCTTCCATCTCTCTACCTAATTATCTCTCATACTAAGCCTTCCATCTCTCTACCTAATTATCTCTCATACTTAGCCTTCCATCTCTCTACCTAATTATCTCTCATACTTAGCCTTCCATCTCTCTACCTTATTATCTCTCATACTTAGCCTTCCATCTCTCTACCTAATTATCTCTCAAACTAAACCTTCCATCTCTCTACCTAATTATCTCTCATACTTAGCCTTCCATCTCTCTACCTAATCATCTCTCATACTAAGCCTTCCATCTCTCTACCTAATCATCTCTCATACTAAGCCTTCCATCTCTCTACCTAATTATCTCTCAAACTAAGCCTTCCATCTCTCTACCTAATTATCTCTCATACTAAGCCTTCCATCTCTCTACCTAATTATCTTTCATACTAAGCCTTCCATCTCTCTACCTAATTATCTCTCATACTAAGCCTTCCATCTCTCTACCTAATTATCTCTCATACTAAGCCTTCTATCTCTCTACCTAATTATCTCTCATACTAAGCCTTCCATCTCTCTACCCAATCATCTCTCATACTAAGCCTTCCATCTCTCTACCTAATCATCTCTCAAACTAAGCCTTCCATCTCTCTACCTAATCATCTCTCATACTAAGCCTTCCATCTCTCTACCTAGTTATCTCTCAAACTAAGCCTTGGAGTCAACCCTTTCCCGAGTATATCTAGCTACTGAAAGAAAGGCTCCTAGCGCAATTTTTGCGTTCTGCGATAAAATCATCTGCTCATTTGCATTGGGCGGTGAAACCATATCTTGCGATTCGCGGTTGTTCCGACGGAATATAGTCCTTTTTGCGGGAAAAAGCTGTGGTTCTAAAAATATTTTTACTCAGAGAAAGTGTTGACTCAAAGAATCAGTGGAGATAGCGGCTCCCGTTGACGGGTTCCTGAAAGAGATATGATTATACATAGTAAATTGGTAAGGTAGCCTCCGAGAGCAGCCGCTTCTTTCTCTTTCTTTGCTTCAATGGCGAGAAAGGAGTGGCGTGTAAAAAACAATGTAGAAAAGAACGTCAAGCAGGATAATCGAGATGGACGGTGAAGGAAGCATTATCACCAGGTCAGGAGTATTTATTGTCTACCAAAAGTACTTAAAGTGTTGTACGTACAACAATAGTTACTAATTAGTTGTGACATACTTGCCACTTAGGTTGCTGAGGAAGTCTCTCAAATGATAGCCGCTCGAACTATCTGCATAAGTATCAAATGATCTTGCCTCAAGGAAGACACCTGTACATGAAAATATTTAGAGGATCATCTTATGATCTACCTTTCAGGTTTTTCTTTAAACCGAGGAAGTATTATGAAAAGTTCTGCGAATTTACATGTTTTATGATGACAAAGTGGACATCAGCTTGAAGTTGGAGTGGGGGACGACACTTGTCCATGTTGTCTGTTTTATGTTTACGCTCGTAATCCGCTCGCGCTAGTTTCGAAAGGCGTTTGTAAGGGACGAGACCAAAATTTTTTCTCAGCATTTTCTGGCTAGCACGAAACTTGGAGAACACACGTTGTCTTTTTTTCCCGTTTTCCCGTTTCAAAGGTGAGTAAAAACAGAGGCAAATGCAAATGTCCTCTTAACGAATATTGTACGTTTGTTCTCTCCTGCCTCTAGACAAACCTCTCTATGTCATGTGAGCCCATTCTCGACATGCCTAGGGCTTGCCTCTGCTCGACGGACAAACGCCGAAAAAAAACCTATGATGACAAATAGGCAACTCCAGTTCTGCAGTCTATCGATTACCTGTTTCACCATCCACAACAACAACGTTATATCCTCTTCCTTGAGGAGAGTAATCTGTCCCATCCACCTCAATGTAAGCTTTGCCGCAGGGGGATGCTCTTCCTGGATCATTGCAACCTTCGCTTCGAATACGAATGTCCAAAACACGAGCTGCAAGAATAGAAAAGCATGAATTTCTGGTTAGGGTGATCTAGCAGTCATAAATATAGGATTACAGCACGATTTCATACGAGTTCACAAACATCGGCGGAAATCAATTGGCGAATAGCACTCGGCGGAAATTACTCAGCGAAAAGCACTCAGCGAAAATAACTCTGGTTTCACTTTATGCAAACTTATCATATAATCTTCGTGATATAAAAAATTTTCATTTCATTTAACGGTTAACGAGCCATAATTGAGAGGCTGCACATAAGTTCTGAGTCCCTTTCCTTTTTTGCAATATTCTACTACATCCTAGCTTTCATTTAATATAAGTTTCATACGACAGGCTACTCATAACGAAAAAGTCAAATCGCCACCCTTGGCGATTTGACTCTCAGAGGTGGCGAAATTTGTGGTGTCAAATTGACCGGATACCCAAATGCTTCTCATTAATAAAAAGTTTCACTTTCAAGGGGCGATAAAAGAGTAATAACGGTTTTTGTGCGGTCAGGGCAGAGAGGGTCGATTAATTCCTTACCAAAAAATAAGGATCACAATCACTATGTCATAAACAGAAAGTGGACGCATCTGCACCAATAATCTCTCCTAGTTTTTGTTTCATCAAAGGTCATTGACGGTTTCAAGTGTAAATCTCGGGCGGCCGTCTATCAACTCTGTTAACTGACCGAATTGATTCATACTCAGTGTGCGTGTAACAAGTAATGGAGAGAACGAGAGAAGCGTGCCAGAGTAGCTCCCTAAGAATTAGATGGGACTGCGCCCGCGATATGTTGTAATAATATTTAATCTTTATTGGGCAATTAATGAGAGGGATAACCAGTAGCGAGTAAAAGCTGATACATGAAAAATACAGCTCCGTGTAATAACTCACCCGTTTCACAGTAGTGTCCAGTAAAACCTGGTTTGCAGACACACTGATAATCGTCCTGCTGGTAAATTGGTCGACAGAATAACGCTCCATCTAGGCAGGGATTGCTCATACAGGGGCTCTATTCCACAAGACAAAAAAATATTTCCTAAAATAACACAGCCCCAATAAGAACATAGAAGATGACGTGATCTGCCCAAACTCGCTCTGTGAAGGCGTGGCCAAACGCACGCAACATTTCAACGCAACACCTTGGGACATGTACATCTACACTTTGTAGCAAAATGTTGCAGCGTGTTGGATGGTTTTGGATAAATTTTGAAAATGGTCAAATTTTGGTTGCAGCATTTTTGAATGTTGCAAGATGTTGCGCACGTTTGGAGAGCTCCTTCACATCACCTCACAACACAATCCAACGATGTTGCCAGATTTTGCGTTGAAATGTTGCGTGCGTTTGGCTAGGCCTTTACGCGTGAGTTTGAGCAGATCATGTCATCTACTTTGGCCGAGCCTTAAATTAATTATTTCCTAAATAAACTGTAGTGCTGGGTCGGCGTGGGAGTATTTCAAGCTATAACCAACCCATCAATTCTCGCGCGATTATGATTGGCTGCTTTACATTACGAGTAACTTACTTGTAGCCGTACCCTTCCCCTATGGTGAAACGGAAGCGAGGGAACGTTTACGCCTTGAACCTGACACTGATCGTGTCCCGTGACATCACTTTAACTTATGCAAAATAATGTCACTTTTTTTGTGAAGTGACACGTGTTAGCGTGAAAGTTATAGAGATTTACAACAACATTGAAGTGAATTCGTTTTCCATTTTTCGGGCAAATTTGCAATTCAGCGTCCGAGTTCAAATATGTACTTTGCTTTAAGAATATAGGAAAAGATTATGAGCGATTTTTGGTATAGAGTAAGAGGAGGACGATGTTCGATTAGCATCACGCTTACGAAACTAGATTTCAACGTCCACGCGGTTTCTGCTTGTATTTGTAAACAGGGCCACGGTCGTCAAAAAATTTTGATCATTTGCTGCAAATTCTCAAGGTTTTTTTAGATTTCTTTAAAAGATAGTTACGCTGCAAGCGTGAAGAAAGAGCGACTCTTTTCTCAGTCGAAAGAATAGCTGCAAGAAACAACTGCTTTAATTTAAAGTTAAAGCTGAGGCGCACAATCCTCTTGGCCCAAGTACATTAAGAGAGTGCACCTTATCTTCTGTGAGAGCTTTAACGGGCGGCACAATAAATATAGTTAACGGCTCTTCTGGAGAAGGGAGTCCATCGATCACTAGCGCTGCTTGATATATTGAAGATTTTCCATAGCCAGTCGGTAACGAGATGGAGACCGTTAACTTCGAAAAACATTTATATGGCTTTCTTCCGTTCTTCTTGAAATGTCTCTGTCCCAAGAGTTGCGCAAACTTGCCTAAAACCTCGTTGTCAAACGCTGTTTTCTGATAAGTTGACCATGAAAGCACTTTGTTCACCACCTTGTTCGTTAGTTTGAAAATGAATCACAAACTTTAGCCAATCAGAATTGACGAAAGAGTCGGCAAGAGGGGTTAACCAATAAAAGGCCATTGTATATTTGCTTGCAAAAGAGTGACGTCACGGAACATGATTAGTGTCAGATTTGCGAAGACGTTCCCTCACTTCTGTTTCACCTTCGGGGAGAGGTAACGGCTACACGTAAGCTAAATTACGTGGTGCAAAATCACCGGATAGTTAGCACACAATAACCCCCGTCTACGACAATATTTTCCTCTAAATTTTTCCGTTGTGAAGAAACAAAGCCAGAGCCCTCGGTCCCTAAATTTCCGTTTTTTCGACGCCCTGCCGCTTCCGTTAGTATCAAGAAAAAAATAATCAAATATTAAAAATGATAATCTACTCTTCACGGAAGTTATATCAAAATTGATATGAGTGAAAATGAACTTCTGCTTTTGTACTGCCTTAGATTAAGATGAAAGAATGTTTTCACGCGTGCAAAACATACACGCACAACACAAATGCCACAATCAAATTTGTTAAACGGGATACGTTCGCACTTACCTTCTTATTATAATGGTCAAAGCTGATACTATGAAGGAAATTGCTGGAGTTTTGAAACTTGTCCGCGTTCAACAGCTCACACATATGTCTTCCGTCATGTGAAACCGAAGCTAAATTTACTGAATAACATTCTTGGTGACTAATACATCGAAAAAAACACCTCATAGGCTCGGAGACCATTAAACTATCCAGAACAGATGAATTTAGTCGCTTTGAAGGATTCCTTACAAAATATGCGTGTCGTTCTCTTCGTTTGTCATCACGATTAAAGTGTTTAGCGCCGAACGAAGCGTCAGTACACAGTAGTAATGACAGTAGATAGGAAGCAAGTAATTTACTGCCCTCCATCTTCCAGCGACAGAAAAAAAATCGCTTAAACGAAACAATCACAGGAACACACTTTCAATGTAATGCATCCGCTGTACCATTTCAAATTTGCAATTTACCATCAAACCACTGAAATAATTCTTTGCCGTTAAAACATAAAAAGTACCGCACGCAAAAACGGGCATCAAATCAATAACGCACCGCACACCAAAACAGGTTAGAAAGCATTAGTCATTGTTAATTAGTTACTCTTGAATGAAACTTAAGTTTTATTTAAACGGTTTATTTATGAGAAGCTATATTAATTTACATAACAAACCAACCCATGAAGATAATTGCAAAGAAAACGAGAATGTTATGTCTAAAATATGCTTGAAAGAATCCCTTGAGTAGATTCTTCAAAACTTGAAGGCCCGACGAGAATGGTTCGACTTATCGGAGATCCTTTTCTTAGGGGGTTAAATGTGGAGTCAAAATAATCATTTCTTATTTTTAAGTCCCCCGGAGATTTCCCAAAACGAAAGACTTAAAAACTTTCTCCAGAGTTCCTAAAATAGGACCAAAACAAGGGAGCGAGGTGTTTTGAGGTGTAATTACTTGATGAGAGTGTTCCGATCGCGTCATAACATCATGCTAAGTTCTTTGTCAAGGATAAAACTGAATTATTTGACATTTCTCTAAGTCGAAACTAACCTGCTGTGACTAAATTAAAGTTTTCAGACCATACAGACGTATATAAATCACGAGAAAGTTCTGAGCAAGGTGCAGTCTAATTCAACCTAGTTCTTATACGTTCTCAAATTTTCGAGAGCTTTCTGTGGACAACCAAATTCAGGAATGATAGAATACTATTCTATGATTTGGTTTACTCGGGGTACATTCAGTAAAAGAATTCAGAGAAGTAAACCTTTCTAGCTAATGTCGAAAAAAAAGGTGGATTGTCTTTTCATTGTTATTACAATAAGACGAGAGAATTTAAATTGCAGTTTTAATTCTCTTGAGTTAGAGCATGTACATTCTTCGTGTTTACCGAAAATAAAAAAAAAACCGACAAAGAAAGAAAATGATGTGTTTGTTGAGTCTAACGGATATTTTTCGGTGGATTCAAAGGCTTTCTTTTCACTTTAGAATACAATAGAATATTTTCATCATCATTTTCGATGGACCTGTCATCAATAAAAATATTGTATGGGTACTGAGATTTCCCCAGTGTCATAGCCTGAGTTTTGGCAGCGTTTACTTTCAGGTGGTTCGCAGTAAACCAGAGCGTTAATCTATCTTTGCTTGATTCAAGAGTGCATGGGCTTTCATGGGCTATATATTGCATTGTGTCATCAGCATATAAACGTGGGGGGGGGGGGGGGGGAGATCCACTTAAGTAATTGATATCATTCACAAAGGCATTATAAAAAAGCGGACCTAAAAGGCTCCCTTGCGGCACTCCACAGCGGAGAGGCAGCCAGTCTGACACCTTCCCGTTACATTTTACTCGTTTGAAGCGGACTGATAGATATGACTGAATTAGCTTTGAGGCATAATCGCGAACGCCGTAAGCTTTCATTTTTAGTAGTAATCAATTATGACAAATTGCGTGAAACGCTTCGGATAAGTCAACAGCGACCGCCGCCATATCCTTTTTTTTTTAAGAGCCTGGCGCCAATTATCGGTTAGCTTTAATAAAGCGGAACAGCAAGAATGCCCACGCAGGAATTGCTTTCTCATCGTTTCGATTTTTGCGAGAAAAAAATATTTGTTTTAAAGAAGTATAACTCAATACAGACCTGTGTAAACTCACTTCTTACAATACACAAACATTACCTTCGTATATCAAAACTTTTCAACTTTGTAATTTTTTTGTATTTTCTTTTTTGGCTTTTCCTTTCTTTTCTACTGTTAATTTGTACGAAGAATGCCTTAAATTTTGGAAAAGCGTTTCTGAGAGGAGTATAAAAATTATCAGAAGATGGTGTTTCTGAAATTATCTGAGACTGCTGCAACCGAGGCAGTGTCATCCCTCTGGACTTAAGTGTTTTGAAAGTCAACACTTGGAAACCTAAAATCATAAGATCATCACTTGAATGAATATTTTTGGAAATATGACGCAACATGGAAGTAACATGCGACGTATTAAGGCTGCTAAAATATACCGACTGAGAGGGAGTATTTATGGCAGAAAACGTCGCAGCATTAATAGCATTTCTTGCACTCCACTTTGGCTTCATACTATAAACATTACCCATACCGATAAAAAATTAAATGCGTAGTTACCGCCAAAGGTAGGGCGCCAAAATGGCGACTATTAATTCAGATCCATAGATTTAGTCTGTGCTTGCCATGGCATCTAAAACTGTCGCAGCTTGAAGCAGTGCTTCATGGGAGTTACGGTGCACCCTCTCCCCACTCTCCGCTCTAACTCTAAATCAAACATGGCCGGTCGAACAAACGATTACGAGCTTGTAATGTTGAAAAGACGTCTTCAATACAGGCTATCGGGCTATAGATCGCAAGCACTGTTCAATGCTAGGAAAAGTTTTCTTAGTGGGGATTTTTTTTTCAAACATCATTGAACTTGTTTATTTGCGATATGAGAAAGTGGAAGAAGAATAAGAATATAAGAAGACGAGTATTATTTCTCAGTAACCTTGAGTCAGTTTCTCAATTTGGAAAAAAATTGTCCACATACTGAACCATTATTGATATTGGGATCATTGCGTGTGTTTCTACAGTTCGCTTGACATTTCAGGGGATTGCCGGCAATGAACTACTCTAAAAACAGGAAGAAAAGTGTTTCAGTTAAGCGGCAAAGTGGTTTTCCATCCTCTCAGAAATTTAATCCTAAAGAAGGAGACGAAATATAATTTAGGAACAAGTCAAGTCATTGCCCCATATTTACTACAGACTGTTTTTAAGAATCTAATTTTTAACTTAACACTTTTAACTATTTTTCATCTTTTAACTACTTTTTAACGTTTTACTTTATAACAAAATATGATGTTTATCTTGTGAGGAAATTAAAACTACTACTATTAGTACTACTCCTACTACTACTTTATAACGCCAAAGTGTGGATACATTTTTTTGCGGTGAGGCTATGTTTGAGAAGGAATTTAAATCTTGATCATGTTTACTTTCAATTGTATCAAAATAATTAACGATGATAACCTAGCATGAAACAGCGCTTCTTTATTTCCTTTGGAATGAAGTTTCAAGGACGCGTTCCAGATTTTGCGATAATAAGTCTTGAGAATTTAATGAAAGGAAATACATCTATGTCCTTATTTGTTTTTAAAGCTTCTAGAGTAGTGGAGTGGGAGATAATAGACAATCTGCCCTGACTACCTGTACAACCTTAGCACAATCAAGAGAGTTTTAAGCCTCTAGTCTCAAGTTTCTAGAAAGTCACTGTGTGGCGACCTAAAAATGCATATATAAAATTATCTCTTGAATGAAAATTTCTGAAAAAAAGGGTAATAAGGTATCAATTGTAATTGAACTCCACGCAACATTTCAAGGTTTAATATTACGACAACCGAGGAGAGAAAGGGAATATTTAATCGCAGACAAAGTCGCAACTTTAACAGCATTTCTTGCAATTGCAATTGTGCTAACGACCAGGTTTATCTATGATTTTCACCTGAGGACTCTATCCCTTTTATTCTTTCTCTATTCACAGTCTAGTTTTAAACGCAGACAGATAGCAAAGATCTCCACCGGAACCGAATCAGAAAATGTTTACGCCATTGAAATTCAAGGACCAGGATGTTTTGCCGCATAAAACACTTCGGGAGTCATTTATAGTGACATGTTGTAATTAGCCAATCACACTCTTTTAACTTAGGTGCATTTCAATATTTGACAATTCTGTTTTTGGAGAACTGTTGTTAAAATAGTAATGCTTAATTGGAAGTGAAAGGAAGAAAAGGGACCTCGACTGTCTCCTGTACCCTTAAATGCTTCATTACATCTAAACGCAGGTCGCTAGAATGGCAACTGTTAGTGCAAATTTGCTATGGTACCCAAAATATCACAGATTTTTTTGAGAGGATGACAGTATTCGTACAGTCTTGAATCGTCATGTTTGCTTGCTCATCTAAGAGTAGTTCCGATCTATTGATTAATTGGCAGCGGTATTTGCGGAAATATCTCACTGGGTCCTAGGTATCTATCTGCTCTTTCTTGTGTAATCCATTGTGGTTTGTTTACTCCTGCGTATCCAGCGAAAGCAAAGGAATCTCGGGGGTTTGCCTGAAGAGGATCGGTAGCACCCAGTCTCTTGAGAGCGTCAATCGCAGGTGACATGTACTTGGAGGCTGAATCTTGAGTAGCAACCAAAACGATTTTACTGTTTTGAGAGCAAAGACACAAAATGCAAAGGGATGATGTCAGTTGAAAATTAGAGTAAAACCCTATTATCTGTTGCATCACACGCACAAAAATTTTTCTTTGCTTGAATGGTGAGAAAAGAGTAGGGTGTAAAAGAATGTCCTTCTACTACAAAAATAGTTACTGATTAGTTGTAACATACTTGCCACTCAGGTTGTTGAGGAAGTCTCTCAAATGATTGCCGCTCGAGCTATCTGCATAAGTATCAAATGATCTTGCCTCGAGGAAGACACCTGTACATGAAAATATTTAGTGCACCATATTATCATCTATCTTTCAAGTTTTTCCTTAACTCCGAAAAACTATAATGTAAAATTCTGCGACTTTACTGTTTTTTTGATATGATAAAGTGGACGCAAGCTTAGAGTGGATGTGAGGGGACACTTGTCCATGTTGCCTGTTTTATTTTTACACTCGCAATCTGCTCGCGCTAGTTTCGAATGGCGGTTGAAAGGGACGAGACAAAAGGAAAATTTCAACCTTTTCTGGCTAGCACGAAACTTGGAGAGCACATGTTGTCTTTTTCTCCTATTTCTAAGGTGATTGAACGCGAAGGCAAATGCAAATTTCTTCTCAACGAACGATATTGTAAGTCTCGAAATAAACCTCAAACCTCTCCAATACATGTGACTCATTTTCGGCATGCCTGGGCTTGCCTCGGCTCGAATGAAAAAGTCGAAAAAAATAACTATGATGATAAATAGGTAACTCCGGTTCTACAGTCTATCAATTACCTGTTTCACCATCCACAACAACAACGTTAAATCCTCGTTTTTGAAGAGAATAATCTATCCCATCCACCTTAATGTAAGCTTTGCTGCGAGGGTATGCTTTTCCCGGATCGTCGAAACCTTCGCTTCGAATATGAATGTCCAAAACATGAACTGCAAGAATAGGAAAAGAATGAATTGCTGGTTAGGGTGATCTAGCAGTCATAAATATAGGATTACATCACAGTCTCATACGATTTCACAAACATCGGCGGAAATCACTTAGCGAATAGCACCCGGCGAAAGTCACCCTAGCGATCTGGTTTCATTTTACGCAAACTTATCATAATCTTCGTGATATAAACAATTTTCATTTCATTGAACGGTTAACGTTCCATAATTGAGAGGCTACACATAACTTCTGAATCCCCTTCCTTTTTCGCAATATACGAATACATCTTAGCTTTTATTTAACGTAAGTTTCATACAACAGGCTACACAAAACGAAAAAGTCAAATCGCCACCGGTGACTTTCAGTGGTGGCGAGTTTTATGGTGGCGTGTTTGTTGTGGTGGCGAATTGACCGGATACCCATTACAGTTGCAAATGCTGCAAATGCTGCAAATGCTGCAAATGCTGCAAATGCTGCAAATGCTGCAAATGCTGCAAATGCTTTTATTAGTAAAAGTTTCACTTTCAAGGGGCGTTAAAAGAGTATCGACGGGTTTTGTAAGGTCAGGGCAGAGATGGTAACCTCTCACTAAAAATAATGATCACCATGTCATAAAGTGAAAGTGGACGCATCTGCACCATTAATCTTTCATAGTTTTTTCGTTTTATCAAAGATTATTGATGGTTTCAATTGAAAATCTCGGGCAGCTGTCCTCTCTGTCCATCAACTCTTTTCACTGAAGAATTGATTCGTACTTAGTATGTGTTTAACGAGTTATTGATGCACGCGGGAAGATTGGAGAGCACTTGATGGGCAATTAATGGAGAAATTATAGTAGTTACCGGATGATGAAGAATGAGAAGGACAACTAAAGCGAGTAAAAGCTCAAAAGAGAAAGGAAATTACTGAGCTATTCTGCCACCTTGCTTAGAGCATTATAAACACGTCATCAGTTCTTGGGTAAATTACATGTATTTCAATGAATGTTGTAAATATCAAAACAATGAATCAACCGTGTTTTGTTTCGGTTTGTAGATCTTAAAGAATCTATGCTGGTTTGTTCATCCTTTCATGTGAGAGGTCTTGAGGGGAGAGATTAGAACACTAAAAAATGATACATGAAAAATATAGCTCAGCGTAATAACTCACCCGTTTCGCAGTAGTGTCCAGTAAAACCTGGTTTGCAGACACACTGATAATCGTCTTGCTGGTAAATTGGTCGACAGAATAGGGCTCCATCTAGACAGGGATTGCTCCTGCAGGGGCTCTATTCCACAAGAAAAAAATATTTCCTAAAATAACACAGCACCATAAGAGCAAAGTAAATGACGTGATCTGCCCAAACTCTTGCCTTAGGACATTGTGGCGTGGGACGTATTTCACGCGTTTGGCCACCCTGTAGCAAAATGTTTCAAAGTGTTGCATGGTTGTTGGAAATGGTAAAATTTTGGTTGCAGCATTTTTGGATGTTGCAAGATGTTGCACGCGTTTGGCCAGCTCCTTCACATCACCTCACAAAACAATCCAACAATGCTGCCTGATTTTGCGTTGAAATGTTGCGTGCGTTTGGCCAGGCCTTTACTGCGTGAGCTTGAGCAGATCACGTCATCTACTTTGGCCGAGCTTTAAATTATTTATTTTCTAAATAAACTGCATTGCTGGGCCGGTGGGGGGCATTTCAAGCTATAACCCACCCATCAATTCTAGCGCAATTCTATTGGCTGCTTTACATTACGAGCAGCTTACGTGTAGCCGTACCCTCCCCCTCCCCCAAGGTGAAACGACACTGATAGTGTCCCGTGACATCACTTTAATTTATGCAAAATAATGACACTTAATAATAATACTTTTTTGCCAGGTGGCACGTGTTAACGTGAAGGTTATCGAGATAAACAACAACATTGAAGTGCATTCATTTTCCATTTTTCGGGCAAATTTGCAATTAAGCGTCCGGGTTCAAATATATTCTTTGCTTTAAGAATATAGGAAAAGATTATGATTTTTAGTATAGAGTAAAAAGAGGCCATGTTCGATTAGCATCGCTTTTACGAAACTAGATTTCAACGTCCACACGGTTTCTGCCTGCATTTGTAAACAGTACCACGATCATCGACAAATTTGGATCATTTGCTGCAGAATCTCAAGGTTTTTACAGTTTTCTTTAAAAGATAGTTATGCCGCAAGCGTGAAGAAAGAGCGATTCTTTTCTCAGTCTAAAGAATCACTGCAAGAAACAACTAGCTTTAATTTAAAATTAAAGCGGAGGCGCTGAATCCTCTTGGCCAAATTACATTAACGTACTAAATATAGAGCAAACGGTTCTCCTGGAGAAGAGAGGCGATCGACCACCGGCGCTGCTTGATATATTGAAGATTTTCCATAGCCAGTTGGTTACGAAACTGAGACATCGTTAACTTCGAAAAACATATCTATGACTTTCTTCGGTTCATCTTGAAATGTCTCTATCCCAAAACTTGTCGCTGTTGTCTGATAAGCTGACCATGAAAGCATTTTGTTCACCATCTTGTTCGTTAGTGTGAAAATAAATTACCAACTCTAGCCAATCAGAATTAACGAAGGAATCGGCAAAAGGAGTTAACCAATAAAAAGTCCTGGTATATTTTCTTGCAAAAGGGTGACGTCACGGAACACAATTAGTGTCAAGTTTCAGTGGACGTTCCCTTGCTTCCGCTTCACCTTGGGGGGGAGGGTACAGCTACACATAGGCTACATTACGTGGTGCAAAATCAGCGGATAGTTAACCCCCGTCTACGTCAATATTTTCCTCTAAATACATCCGTCGTAAAGAAACAAAGCCAGCGCCCTCTTTCCCTAAGTTTCGAATTTTTCGACGCCCTGCCGCTGCCGTTACTATCCAGGAAAAATAATCAATTATTAAAAATGATAATCAACTCTTACGGAAGTCATTTCAAAATTGATATGAGTGAACATGAATTTCTACTTTTGTATTACCTTAGATTAAGATGAAAGAATGTTTTCACGCTTGCAAAAATATATATACACAACCGTAGATGCCACAATCGACTTAGTTAAGTGGGATACGTTCGCACTTACCTTCTTATTATAATGGTCAAAGCTGATACTATGAAGAAAATTTCTGGAGTTTTGAAACTTTTCCGCGTTCAACAGCTCACACATATGCCTTCCGTCATGTGAAACCGCAGCAAAATTTACCGAATAACATTCTTGGTGACCAATACATCGAAAAACACACCCCATAGGCTCGGAAACCATAAAACTATCAAGAATAGAAGAATTTAGTCGCTTCGAAGGATCTCTCACAAAATATGCATGTCGTTTTCCTCGTTTGTCATCTCGATTAAAGTGTTTAGCGCCGAACGAAGCGTCAGTACACAGTAGTAATGACAGTAGATAGGAAGCAAGTAATTTACTGCCCTCCATCTTCCAGCGACAGAAAGAAAATCGCTTATTTTAAAACAATCACAGGAACACACTTCAATGTATTGCATCCGCTGTATCATTTCAAGTTTGCAATTTACCATCAAACCACTGAAATAATTCTTTACCGTCAAGACATAAAAAGTACCGCACGCAAAAACAGGCATCAAGTCAATAACGTAGCGCACACCAAAACAGGTTAGAAAGCATTAGTTATTGTTAATTAGTTACTCTTGAATGAAACTTAAGTTTTATTTAAACGGTTTATTTATGAAAAGCTATTTTAATCAATCCGGGCCATAACCATTTCTGGATACTTGATGACGTTACCAACATGGATGTCGTAGTGGGACATCGAGGAAACTCACTCATTACTTTATTCGAGCCCTAACGACTTAGTTCCCTACCCATATCCCATGAAACCTTGCAAAATTACAGAAGACAAGCAATTACACACAACAAGCAAAGAACTGATGGTGGTCGCGATGACTAGAAGGAAAAATTCAGATGAAAAGTCGGGTGGAGGTCCATGTTGCGAAGGGCTCGATCGAGGAATAACCTCTCTTTAGTTGAGGTTTTCAGGTATGCAACATTTTTTTGATTCCTAAAAAAAATCTTTTAAAAAAATAGAATAAATTTGCTTCCAATTTGTCAAAATTCCAATCGAGTGCACGAGGTTTTTGCTCGAGTGCACTAATGTTGAAAGTCTGTTAGTGTGCAAACTACCAGACGGATTCCTTTGTTCAGATCCATCTGGGTATCGTGTAAACCATAAATTTTAACCATACGTTGTGGTCGGCCAATTTAAAGTAAAAGGACAATTATTTATCGGACCTTTATAAGCCTACATTGTGAATTTCAGATCAAGCCAACAGCATGGATGAACACATTCAGTATCTCGAGACACTTTGTCGTCTTTGTGGCACAAATCTGCCACGGACCTGGGTCAGTGCTACAAACAAAGAATCTTTTACATTACATTATATATTTTATCCCACTCATGTATTTATTGGCGTTTATTTTCCAGGTATCATAATTTCAAGATCAAAGCTCCACGTGGAACACCGTTTGTTATTCAAAGTGAAGACGACAACACGTATGACTCACATGCACTGGCTTGTCTTCTTCCACGAGAAATGGAACGCATTCCGGAGGCTCTACGAGAAGTCCATATTTTCAGCAAATCGCAGAGAAAGACATTCACTTTAGGAGATTTCAGAGGGCAGCAGATCGGCATGGTTCAGCACTTTCTAAACATACAGCTGCATGCTTTGCTTCGATGTGGCAAAATAACCAGGAATTGAAGGGTAAGTTACTGTTTTCTTGCTTTACTGTTACTTTTTCGTAAAGGCTTGATGGACTGAAATTGATAATGTCTATTTAAAAATCGGAGAGAAGCAAGATATTGTCTTTCCTCGACCTATACTGGAGAGAAATGAAATTGTCCCGATTCCGCGATCTTACACCTCACTCGTCCCAATTGTTATCAGTGCGCGTTATTTGGTTCAACCTTATTTAATTGGTTTTCTTGTAACCCAAAATAGGGAAATCAACGAATAACGGACAGTAACATCGAGGCCAAGCTCTACCCAGAAGTTCTCCAGATACAAACAGGCTGGCGGAGGAGCTTTTATTCCTGTGACGCTCTTGGTGGAAGGACCACAGCGTTACAAAGAATTTGTGCTAGAAAGAATCCGCTTTACTCTTCCAGAATGCGAGAATGTCGAGGACATGCATGTTGAATGTTTGAAATAAACGAATATTTTTAATGGTATCTTACGTCAAGTCCTAATTAGCGAATTTTGTTTCAGCTTACTACCGCATTACAACATGGCCGCCACAAAAAAAAAATCAGCTTCTTCTTGTTTCCAGCACCTCTCGGCCAAATTTGCTTTGTTTTGGTTTTGATCTCACCCAATCACAAAGCTCGAAACCGATATCCAGAAATGGTTATGGCCCGAACTGTTAATTTACATAACAATCCAACCCATGAAGATATTTGCAAAGAAAACGAGAATGTTATGTCTAAAATATGCTTGAAAGAATCCCCTGAGTAGATTCCTCCTAACTTGAGGGCCCGACGAGAACGGTTTCACTTATCGGAGTTTCTCTTCTTATGTTAAATGTCGAATCAAAATAATCATTGCTTATTTCTAACTCTCCCGTAGATTTCCCAAAAGGAAAGACTGAAAAACTTTTTCAAGGGTTCCTAAAATAGGGCCAAAACAAGGGAGCGAGGTGTTTTGAGGTGTAATTACTGATGAGAGTGTTCCGATCGCGTCATGACGGTCATGCTAAGTTCTTTGTTGAGGATAAAACTGAATTCTTTGACATTTCTTTAAGTAGAAACTAGCCTGCTGTGACTAAATTAAAGTTTTCAGGCCCTACAGACGTATATAAATCACGAGAACGTTCTGACCAAGGTGCAGTCTGATTCAATCTTAGTTCTTATACATTCTCAAATTTTCGTGAGCACTCTGTGGACAAATATACTGGAATAATAGAATCGGAGTATATCCAGTAAAAGAATTCAGAGAAGTTAACCTTTCTAGCTAATGTTGAAAAAAAAGGTGGATTGTCTTTTCATTGTTATTACAATGAGACGAGAGAATTTAAATTTTAAATTGGAGTCTAATTCTCTTGAATTAGAATATGTACATTCTTCGTGTTTACCGAAAATTTAAAGAACCGACAAAGGAGGAAAAAGATGTGTTTGTTGAGTCTAACGGATATTTTTTAGTGGATTCAAAGGCTTTCTTTTTGCTTGAGAGTAGAATAGAATAGGATAGTTTATTTAAGGTCGAAGATGTAGGAGATGCTTGCACAAGATCTCGTTTACGTTTCTGAGCCATCAAATTCAGAGGCCCACTGAACAGTTAAAGTTTAAATCTTCGTCTTTCAAAATCAGACGATGATGAGAAATTTTCTACAGTTATTCTCAAATTGTATTTCTTACCATTAGCAAACGCCCTATATGAACATCTACGTCGTTCCTTCAATCAAATATTATGTCTTCTTTGGAATGGAAAAAAAATTGCAAATTGAGGTAAATTACCTACCTTTATGCCTCTATAAAGAACTTGGGGATCTTCAATGAAATTGTTCAGCCCAGTAAACCGATCAGAGTTGCTCAGCTGACATTTAAACATCTTTTTGTCATCACCGGGTCCAAAGTTGTATGACAGACACGAAGTTTCCTCCACACACTGCAGTCGACAAGAACTCTCAGAATCCACTTCAATTTCCTTGGTAACACTTCCGTTAAGCCGTCGTCCTCTTATTTCTTTGGCAAAGTTAACGGCTTTGTAATTGGATGTTGTTAATCGACTTTCTCCGTTTGTTAAAGTAATCACTAAGGAAGTTAGAAGGAGCGTCGCGAACATGTTTTCGTGAGAAATGTTGCCAATTATAGTGATCTTGAGGGTTTTTAGCTCTTTTTCATCAATTATTAACACAAAACCTTAGTACAAGCAGAAAAACACCATGTTGATTAACTTAAATGCTGTAACTAGCATGACAGGGCGACATTCAAATCAAACAATAACATTCTTAGAAACTTATTCATGTTTTTGAAAATGATATTATTAGCCGTTTAAGGATGATTTTCAACCAATTTTTCACTTTTCAAGAATTTCGTAAGGTGCCTCTGTTGAAATACGACGAGGGCAACGTAATAATTTGCACAATTCAGAAGAGTAACTTTAAAATCGTCTAGCGAAAGCTTATAAACAACATTCTATCTGTTATCCTTTGGTACAATGAACTGTCAAGGAATCAAAATGATGTGTTTTGATATTTTGAGGGAATGAATTCAAATCGTAAGAGTGAATTTCGTGGTAATATGTAAAGAAATACGTAAAAGGAACATTGGAACCTTTTGGGACCACACACTCACGCACACCCATACACAACACTTATGCCACAATCAACTTAGTTAAACGGGATACATTTGCACTTACCCTCTTGTTATAATGGTCAAAGCTGATAATATGAAGTGGGTTACTGCTAAAAAGGGGTTCGACTGTATCATAAGGTAGGCTTTATATGTACAGTTAGGGTTTAAAATTAAAGTTCATGAAGAAAATTTTGAACTCCACATATCAGGCAACGAAGAAATAATCTATTTTTTTCTGCTTTGAAAGACCATATCAATAAGTAATGAACTTAATTTGATAGCAACAGCAGGCTCCAGGGTTGTTTCTCTGTTAGTAAGACTTTGTTTGTTGTATTTTTGGTACCATGTTGGTTTCTCGGTGAGTTAGATTTTGTAAGCTATATTTTTGGGACAATGACATTGAATCTGCTGTACATAAATTTTTAGTCGTGAAAGATAACAACATCCGTTTCACTCCCTCCCTAAAGCTTTTAGCGATAAAAGTTTTAATTTTTGGCGGGGCAAGTTACGTCCAAAGCGTAAGGTCCTGTGTTTCAGTAGGCTCTAAGCCGAGAGCTGCAGAAGATAACAAAAATATTTGTATGAGAATTTAATCCAGTTCATGATAGTCAGTAACTATGTGTGGCATGGCGCAAGCCTAATCGTATTTTATGTATATATTCATAAAAAAATCATTAATCTAGTGATTAGAAAGGTAGAGATGTTTTTTTTCTTTCAAACATCATTGAACTTGTTTACCTGCGATATGAGAAAGTGGAAGAAGAATAAGAATATAAGAAGACGAGTACTATTTCTCAGTAACCTTGAGTTAATTTCTCAATTTGAAAAAATAATTGTCCACCGTAACTGAACCATTTTTAATATTGGGAACGTTATGCGTGTTTCTATGGTTCTCCTGACATTTCCGGGGATTGCAATTAAATACTAGAAAAACAGAAAGAAAAGTTTTTCAATTAAGTGCAAAAATGGATTTCCATCCTCAGAAATTTAATCCTAGAGAAGAAGGAGACGAAATAAAATTTTAGAAACAAATCAAGTCATTGCCTCGTATTTATAACAGACTGTTTTTAAAAATCAAATTTTTAACTCAACACTTTTTACTATTTTTCATCTTTTAACTAGTTTTTAATTATGTAATATAAGATATGATGTTTTTATCCCGTGAAAAAATTAAGACTACTTCTAGTACTCCAACCACTACTTATACTATTCAGATGATAAGATGAGACATTTTTAAGTGTCAAAGGGTGGATACATTTTTTTCCAGTGAGGTTATGTTTGAGAAAGGATTTAAATCTTGATAATGTTAACTTCCAATTGTATCAAAATAATTAGTGATGATAAAACAACAATTCTTTATTTCCTTTGGAATAAAGTTTTAATTTAAAGACACGTGACTATTTTAATTTTCCAGATTTTGCGACGATAAGATATAAATGAGAGGAAATGCATCTATGTCCTCATTTATTTTTAAAGCTTTAAGAACATTGGAGCGGAAGATAACAGACGGGCTGCCCGCACTACCTGTACAACCTATGCAACCAATACAAGGCTCTAGGCTTAGGTTTCCACAACGTCACAGCTGTTTGGCGACCTAAAGAGTGTAAATAAAATTTTCTCTTGAATGAAAATTTCTGACAAAAGGCAATAAGGTATCAATTGTCATTGAACTGCACGCAATATTTCAAGGTTTAATGTTACGACAACCGAGGAGAGAAAGGGAATATTTATTGCAGAAAAAGTCGCAACTTTAACAGCATGATTTTCACCTAAAGACTCTACCCCTTTTGTTCTCTTTTATTCTCTCTTTATAGTCTAGTTTTAAACGCGGACAGACAGCAAAGATCTCCACGTGCAATCGAAAACAGGAGATTTTTACGCGACTGAAATTCAAAGACCAGGATTTTTTGCCACATGAAACACTTAGGGAATCATTTGAGGTGACATGTTAAAATTGGCTAATCACACTTTTTTTAACTTATTAAGTGAATTTCAATATTTAGCAATTTGTTTTTGGAAAACTGTAGTTAAAATAGTAATGCTTCATTGGAAGTGAAAAAAAAAAAAAAAAAAAGCTCGATTGTGTACTGTATATCCTTAAATGCTTCAGAACATCCAAACACAGGTCGCCATTCTGGCGACTGTAACTGCAGATTTTCTATGGTATCTAAAATATCACCAGATTTTTTTGGGAGGATTACAATGATTCATATAGTCTTGAATCTTTATGTTTCCTCGCTCATCTTAGAGTAGTTCCGATCTATTGATCAATTGACAGCGGTATTTGCGGAAATATTTCACTGGGTCCCAGGTATCTATCTGCTCTTTTTTGTGTGATCCATTGTGGTTTGTTAACTCCTGCGTATCCAGCGAAAGCAAAGGAATCTCGGTGGTTTCCTTGAAGAGGATCGGTAGCACCCAGTCTCTTGAGAGCGTCAATTGCAGGTGACATGTGCTCGGAGGCTGAATCTTGAGTAGCAACCAAAACGATTTTACTGTGTCGAGAGCAAAGACACCAAATGCAAAAGAGTGAGATCAGTTGAAAATGGGAATAAAAACACTCCCTTATCTGTTGCCAACACACACACTAAAAAACTAGAAAAGATGCATGTACATCATAACATTCAGCCATCAGAGAAAAGTTATGCATGTGCATGTATATCATATTACAACAAAACCCTTCTCCCACAGTAGGAGTCTCATACTAAGCCTTCCATCCCTCTACCTAACTGTCTCTCATCCTAAGCCTTGGAGTCAACCCTTTCCCGAGTATATCTACTGACAGAAAGGTTCCTTGTGCAATTTTTGCGTTCTGCGACCAAATCATTTGCTCATTTGCATTGGGCAGTGAAACCATATTTTGCGATTCGCGGTTGTTCCGACGGAATATAATCCTTTTTTCGGGGAAAAGCTGTGGTTCTAAAAATATTTTCACTCAGGGAAAGTGTTGACTCAAAGAATCAGTGGAGATAGCGGCTCCCGTTGACGGGTTCCTGAAAGACATATGATTATAAATAGTAAATTGGTAAGGTAGCCTCCAAGAGCAGCCGCTTCTTTCTCCTTCTTTGCTTCAAAGGCGAGAAAGGAGTGGCGTGTAAAAAACAATGTAGAAAAGAGGGTCTTTCTACTCAAGCAGGATAATCGAAATGGACGGTGAAGGAAGCATTATCATCAGGTCAGGAGTATTTATTGTCTACTAAAAGTGCTTAAAGTGTTGTACGTACAACAATAGTTACTAATTAGTTATAACATACTTGCCACTCAGGCTGTTCAGGTAGTCTCTCAAATGATAGCCGCTCGAACTATATGCGTAAGTATCAAATGATCTTGCCTCAAGGAAGACACCTGACATAAAAAAACAAATCAAATCGTCATATATATTTTCGGTTTTTCTTTTGCTTTAAACATGCAAATCTATAACGTAATGGTCTTCGTTTGTTTCAACGCGGCGTCTATTGACAACACCTTGAAGTGGGAGCGGCGAAAAAGTTTCCCTTTGGCTTTTTTTTTCTTTACGTCGACAATCCGAGTACAATTTGCTTGTTCCGCTTGCTTCTACCACCGAATAGTGAACATGAGGGAAGACGAAATGATTCTAGCGTTGTTAATGACATAGCTTGGAGAACGGGCAACGTCTTTGTGTTCCCCGTTCTTCAAGAGTGAATTCACCCACGGCCCGCCTCGTGCTTGTCTCCGCTCGACAGGTGAACACAAGAAAATAATAAGTAGTGATGGTTATGAAAACAATAATCTGCATGAGTATCAAATGCTCTTGCTGCAAGAAGACACCTGTACGTGAAAATATTTAGTGCATTATCTTCTATCTTTCAGGTTTTTCTTTAAATCCGAGTAAGGATATTATGAAGTTCTGCGAATTTCCTTTTTTTGTATGACAATGTGGACATCATCTTGAAGCTGGACTGGGGGACTGTAAGATGCTGAATAGAGCACCGTGCCGAACTTGGAGCACGACGCATAAATTATGACTGATTATGCAGTTAAAGCCATGTGGTTACTTAGTATTGGCCACGCAAGATACAGCTTCGTCGAATTGCTCTCGCTGTGAATGCTGTCCTTTCGGTGACATAGCTTGTTTGGCTCTGGATTCTTGTCTCGTTTTAACAAAAGTCAGAACAGCTCACAAGACGCTTACATCCCCGAGCGTAACTTTACGTAAATTGAGTCTCCTAATTCTTACCTTGTTTAACCAAAACTCAACTAGCGTTATTAAATTTAGGTAGCGACAATTTTCCCAACAGAACAAGGACAACAACAAGGTCCTACAATGGAAATTTTATTTATTGTAACAAATGGCTTTGCAACATAATCGAAATAAGCTTTCAAGGGAGAGATAATACAAATATTAGGAAAAGACAACATATTAATATTCACCAAAGTTGGTGAAATGTTTGAATAGGTGAAGAATGTGATAGCCGATGAAGAGACTACTAGTGAACCTAAAAGAACTCGACGATTTCGTTTTCACAACAGCATATATCATTTCTTTCTCTTTAATGGAACTGACTCGAGCTGCTTAGATATAATAAGAATCCAGTCAGTTATTTGCGGGCGATCCTCTCCGCATATTTTTTTTATCAAAACAGGTTAAGAATTTATCAGGATGGCAAAATAGTGCATGCACTCCTAATATTAATTTTCTGCTTTATTGCGAGTATCACCGCGACCATATGTTCAGAAGTACAATCGCTAGGCAAGCTACGTCATCATATCTTATTGTTCGAAGAGTTTTCTCCACAGATCTCTTCATTTGATATTATATTCGAATCTACCTCTAACTTTTTTAACTCCCATAGACGAATGTTTGAATCTTGGAAGCAGCTCGTTCCATATTTTCGAAGTAAAAGGTGTTTAACGCCTCGTCCTCACGTGGCGATTTACCCATAACTATATCATAGTCACAGCTTTCCCGTTCCGTGAATAGGAACTTTATTGCTTCCTCGGCGAGTACCTCCTATATATATATATATATATATATATATATATATAGTATATATATATATATATATATATATATATATATATAGTATATATATATATATAGTGCAGTTATATATATATATATATATATATATATATAACTAACTGCAGACAGTACTGTTTCGGCCTTCTGGGCCTCATCAGTGCAGTGCTGATGCTAGGATGGAGGTAAGACCATATAGCCACCCCAAGTGATCTCACATATGTGGGATCATCTAAGCCATGCCAGAGTGCTCAAACTAGAAAAGCTAGTGAGCATGCATAATGCTAGCAGCAATGACTCATCCTAGTAGAGTGCTCAATTTGGACATGAAAGCAAAGCTTTGTATGCCAAAGAGCTATATATATATATATGTATATATATATATATATATGTATATATATATGTATATATATGTGTGTATATATATATATATATATATGTATATATATATATGTATATATATATGTATATGCATGCTCACTAGTTTTTCTAGTTTGAGCACTCTGGCATGGCTTAGATGATACCACATATGTGAGATCACTTGGGGTGGCTATATAGCCTTACCTCCATCCTAGCATCAGCACTGCACTGATGAGGCCCAGAAGGCCGAAACAGTACTGAAAGCTTCTCGGCCTCTTGGGTAAGGTTAAAAGGCTTATGAAAAGTTTATTTTCCTTGCTTTTGCAGCAATTGGTCAACATGGACAGCCAGGAAAGTGAAAATATCAGCCAGTTTACTACAGATAACTCGACAGCGAATCCAGGAGACGTCGTAGACGCAAGCGTGGTAGAAGGTTCACAGTCCTGGGGCGAAGACGTGGAAATCGAAATCCCTGAGGTACTAAAAAATCTGGAAAATAAGGGTGTGAAATTTCAGGCCGTGCCTTTTTTGAATGCTCCTAGTCAAAGTAGAATCACGAAGGATCGCTCTATTTATTTTAGCGTTGATACAACCGTCACATCGCAAATAATTCTCGAAGCTTTTGACGCGGCAGAAATCGATATTGACGCTATCACCGGAATCCAGAGAAAGGCGTCCAATAGATCTTGGATCGTGACTTTTAAGAGCCGTGCAGCTAAAGAAGCCGCTCTTGAAACACCTTTTGTCGTGATTGCCGGTCTCAAAGTGTTCCTGGGCGACTGCGAAAATCGTTTGGTCCTCGTCAAGATCCATGAAGCCCCCGCTGAACTACCCGACACTGCCGTGATTGGCCGACTCAGCCACTACGGTCGTATCCTTTCATTTCGGCGCGACAAAATTGCACAACATATCGAGAATGGAGTAAGAACGGCTCGAATGGCGCTACATCGAACTATCCCTGCCAACATCAACATAGCTGGTGAACCTATCAAAATATGGTACCCAAATCAGCCAAAAGCTTGTCGGAATTGTGGAGCTACTGACCACATGGCCAAAGACTGCTCCGCAGTCCGTTGTTTTAATTGTGAATGCCCTGGGCATCGAGCTCAAGAATGTAAAGACTCGCCAAGATGTTCCGTTTGTTTAGCGGACAACCATTCCATGCCTCAATGCCCCTTCCTGCTCTTCAGCGCGAACGTCGATAGTGAGCCAACGCCACCTAAAACTGAAAAGGAAAAGGAACAAGAGCGAGCCCAGCGCGCCAAGGAAAGAGAAGAAAGGCAGAAAAAACTACAACAACAGAGAGAACAACAGCGACAACAAGAAGAACAACAGAAATTGCTAGAAAAGCAGGAACAGCAAGAACAACAGAAACAACAAGATCAAGAGAAACAACGAGAACAACAACGCGACGAAGGTAGAAGAGAACGACCAAGAGAACGAAGAGACGAGCGAGGGAGGGACGATCGAGAAGAACGAAGAGATGACCGGAGAGACGACAGAAGAGAGAGAGATAGAAGCGATCGAGATTATTATCGCGGCCGCGATGGCCGCGATAGATCTTCCCGCCGTGACTACTCTGGCTCCGAAACTGATGATGATGGATGGGAGAGAGTTAAACCTAGGAGAAGGCGGTACAGATATTAATTTTTTATTTATATTCAATGAGTAAGCTTAAAATAATTTCTCTAAATGTGCGAGGACTCGGGTCCTCCAGTAAAAGTCGAAAAATTATTCAAGAATTAAATTATTCAAACTGTGACATAATCCTTTTACAAGAAACACATGTCTCATGCAAAAAACAAGCGGAGGAATTCGAAATACTCTGGCGCGGCAAATGTCTGTGGTCCTTCGGGACTGGCAGGTCTGCCGGTGTTGCCATCCTCTTTTCTCTAAACTTTCCAGGCAAAATTATCCGTTTTTTGACCGATTCCGAAGGAAGAATATTGAGCTTACTCATTGACTACTATAATTCTAAACTAAATTTAGTGAACATTTACTCTCCCAATACTATTTCGGATCGTAAAAGTTTTTTCTCTTGTCTGCACAATTACTTTCTCCCCCAAGGGGACCTAGTGATCGGGGGAGACTTTAATTGTGTGGACAATGTCCTAGATAAATTAAATTGTTCCGCCATCCCATTGTCTGATCAAAAACTTCTCCGATCCCTTTGTGCTGACTTCTCACTTACAGACATTTGGCGCAAAAACAACCCGCGCAAAGTAACTTTCACCTGGTCTAATAAAGACCATACCCAGGCATCTAGAATTGACCGCTTTCTCGTCGCTAAAGGCTTAACCCTAGTAACGAAATGTAATATTCTCCCATGCGTATACGACCTATCCGATCATGACTTTGTAAAAATTGAACTAACGACTAACCCTTCTAATCACGGTCCTGGAATTTGGAAGTTCAACAGCTCTTTACTCTCAGATGTAGAATTTAAAAACATTATGTCAAAATCGATTAACAACTTTAAGCTTAAAATCCCCGAATTCGCCTCCCTTCGCGAATGGTGGGATGCTCTAAAAATTGAAATCCGCAAAACAAGTATTTCATACTGTATCCGTAAACAGAGAACAGCAAATGCCAAAAGAATCCTAATTACTAAGCAATTAACCCATGCTAAAAACGCTTTACATTCTAATCGCTTAAATAACCCAGGTGTAATTAGCGATTTGGAAAGCCAATTGTCCTCTCTGATCTCGAAAGAAGCCGAAGGAGCTAAAGTCCGCTCCCGAGCACAATGGTTCGAAGAAGGTGAGAAACCAACACGCTATTTCTTCCGTCTGGAGAAAAAACGAGCTGACATGAATAGTTTTGAATCTTTTTTTGACGAGAACGGTGTTCTCAGAAATTCTCAAAATGATCTTGAAAGAATTTTAACCAATTTTTACAAGAATTTATTCACCCAAGATCCTCTTGATATGCAAATTCAAACTGAAATAATTGACGGCCTCGAATTTTCACTGACTGATTATGAGCGCAATCTATGTGAAGGCCCTTTTTCTAATAAAGAATTACTTACTGCATTGGAAGGCCTTCAGACCGGCAAGTCACCCGGTTCTGATGGTCTCCCAACAGAATTTTACTCGTGTTTTTGGAACGATTTGAGCGAATCTCTCCTTTCTGTTTTGAACGAGGCCTTTCTTGCTGGCTCCCTCGCGGATAGCCAGTACGAGGGCCTCCTACGACTCATCCACAAAAAAGATGATCGACGCCTCGCAAAAAATTGGCGCCCAATTTCCTTGTTAAACACTGACTACAAGTTAGCATCTAAAATCATCACTGAACGATTGAAAAAAGTCATGAACTCCATCGTGCATTCAGACCAAACGTGCGGCGTGGTCGGCCGCACTATCTTCTCAAATTTGGCCTTACTTCGTGATGCCCTCGACATGATTGACAAAACTAATGAACCGGGTATTCTCATTTCCTTAGATCAAGAAAAAGCTTTTGACCGAGTTGACCACGAATTCATGATGAGAGTATTGCGTAAATTTGGTTTCGGCCCCTCCTTTTGTGGGTGGGTCGAGCTATTTTATTCTAAAGCCTTCTCTAGAATCATTGTTAATGGCTCCCTGTCCCCCCCTGTCCACTTAAGAAGAGGGGTGAGACAAGGATGCCCATTATCTCCTCTCCTTTATGTGCTAGTTTCAGAAGTATTATCAACGCAAATCCGTAATTGTAAAGATATTGAAGGTTTCCTGCTCCCCGGAGCAGGGGGCCTTCAATATAAAATATCCCAGTACGCTGACGATGCTACTTGCATCTTAAAATCCGAAAGATCTCTTTCTTCACTTCTCCGAGTCGTATCAAAATTTGAACAAGGATCTGGCGCTAAACTGAACACGTCCAAATCTGAAGCAATGTGGTTAGGAAAATGGCGAACTAGAATTGAATCTCCCTATGGCCTCAAATGGGTCACTAAAATGAGAGTGCTTGGTGTCTACTTCTCAAACGGCCTCGTCAATGTCGACGACGACAATTGGCGGGCCAAATTAGACAAACTAAGTTCGGTTCTAAATCTTTGGAAACAAAGAGACCTGTCTTTTATCGGTAGGACCTTAATTGTAAATACTTTAGGCGCAAGCCGTTTATGGCACGTTGCTAAAGTCATCCCCCCACCCCGTTGGGTGCACGATAGCTTTAAGTCGATCATTTGGCCTTTTATCTGGAGAGGAAAAATGGAAAATGTTAGTCGCGATCGCTGTTGTGCGCCCCCATCATCCGGGGGCCTCAACGTCGTTAATTTTAAAGCTAAGTGCGCTAGCCTGCGCCTTTCTGTTTTTTCCAGTTTAAGAGATGACTTTGGCACATCCAAATGGCATTACCTAGCTCGATATTTTTTAGGACATAAGCTAACTATTCTAGATCCCCGTTTTTCTTTTCCCACCAATTCTGCTCCCTCTTCCTTCCTTCCTTCCAATTACTACCGCCTTTGTCTAGATAATTTCCGTACCTTGCATCAGAAAACTGGTGCCTTACCTGATTTACTCACCGGTAAGAATTTATATCTTTTGTTGCTTGACCCCGTCTGCGTTGCACCCCGGTGCTCCGGTTTTTGGGCGTCTGCTATGGACCGCCCCATCAATCGTTGGGCCTGGGTGTGGCGCAAGTCTCGCCTAAAGCTAATTGAAAACAAGAAGAACGATCTAATTTGGCTATTGATCCATAGAATGATCCGCGTAAGATATCTCCTTAAGTCTTGGGGATACATCAATAATGACAAATGCGCGATCTGCGGAAAAACGGAAACTATTGAACACTGCTTCTTGGGATGTCCCAGAGTTGTGAAAGTCTGGGACCACTTCTCCCCCCTTTTCCGTGCTCTACTCGACTCCCCCTTCTCTATCTCCCCTACATCTGTCTACTACCCTTTTTCCCTAGACAAATCTACCACCGCTATATCCTTATCTAACTTTCTCAAGGCAACCATCATATATTGGTGTTGGCTTGCCAGAAATAAAGCTACCTTCGAAGGTTCTCTTTTGAGCTCCAACGCGATTATAGACTTAATTAAGAAAGATGTCCAACTCAGAATTCTTAGTAACGACACTGATACCTTAAGGAATTTTTGGTCTTTTAAAAACGTACTTTGTTCGGTCGACGCTGGTAAGCCCACCTTCTTCCCCTCTCTTGCTCCCCCCTGAACCTTTGTATATAATAAAACTTGTTAAATCTCGCCCATGAGGGGTGCTTACTCCGGGCTACAGGCCCGCGCGCTGTTTGCGCCCCACATGGTCTGAAATATCTCTTTGTAAATAGTAAATAGAAAACTTTTAAATAGAACTTTGTTACCTCTTACAGGTGGGCGCTTACTCCGGGCTGTTATAGCCCGTGCGCTGTTCGTGCCGCCTGTAAGAGAAAATATCATTAGTTAATTGAGACCTGTAATTACCTAAATAACTCATAATTGAATTCGAATACTTTAATCAATTAGAATTGTAAATAGATATCATTGACGAAATAAAACTGCCTGGTCTCCAGGCTTTTATTTAAAAAAAAAAAAAAAGTACTGTCTGCAGTTAGTTATATATGTATATATATATTTATATATATATGTATATATATATGTTTATATATATATATATATATATATATATATATATATATATGTATCTGTAAAAGGAAAATTGTTGGTTGAACCGAAAGTTCGATTTCTCTCGATGTGGCGCACACATATCCCTACCCTACTTTTGTTGTGTTTAAGCAAAGAACAACATTTTAAAAAGAACGTGAAAAAACTTTTCGCTAGATACACAACTACTAACTAACTTAACTTAACCTAACCTAAGAAACATGAACATATTTTTTTAATGCTAATTACATAACGTTGCGTAAAGAAAGGTGATCACACTAAATTCTTCGCACGTTAACAATACTTAATGAACACTAAGTTCGGGTCCTATTTGCAATTAACACCAAATCTTTTTTTTTGTATTCCAAGTAACATAGAAACCATTCTTCTGAATCTTGGTTTGCCCTTTATCTGAGTTTATCAGAGTTGCTCTTCCAAAAGAGTTGGTTTCGGTGTTTGAAGAAAAACTCGCACCACACCTTCCAGTCATTAGAATTAACTACTGATCTCACTCTATTCAACACGCACAGAAAACGTACATGTCAAGTAAGATTGGTTTAAAATCTTACATTCTAGTCGGCACGCTCAGGAAACACACATGTTTAGTGAGATTGCAGCAAGTCTCGCACACTATTTGGCACGCACAGAAAATCCACATGTCAAGTAAGTTGACTTAAGGTCTCGCACTCTATTCGGCACGCTCAGAAAATGAATATGTCAAATAAGATTGACTTCAAGTCTCGCACTCTATTTAGCACTCAGAAAAACGCATATTTCAAGTACGATTGCCTCAAAATTTTCACTCTATTCAGCACGCACAGAAAACACCCATGTCGAGCAAGATTGATTTCAAGTCTTGCTTTCTATTCGACAAGCTCAGAAGACGCATATGTCATCTATGATTGATCGAGTCTCGCAATCTATTCGGCACTTACGGAAAACGCACATGTCGAGTGAGATTGTCTACAACACTCGCACTCTATTCGGCACGCACGAAACGCACATGTTAAATGAGATTGACTACAAGTCTCGAGCTCTATTTGGCACGCACACAAAACGCACATATTAAGTAAGGCGGACTTCAATTCTCGTACTCTGTTCGGCACGCACAGATACGCACATGTCGAGTGAGATTGATCACAACAATCGTATATATTCTGCACGCACAGAATTGCATATGTCAAGAAAGATTGAATGCGTCTCGCACTCTATTCGATACCCACAGAAACGCACATTTCAAAAAAGATTGCCTCAAGTCTCGCATTTTATTCGGCACGCACAAAAAAACGCACATGTCGGTGAGATTATTAACAAACTAGTACTCTGTTCGGCACGCACAGATACGCACACGTCAAGTGAGATTAACTACAACAATCGTACTCTACTCGGCACGCACAGAATTGCATATGTCAAGCAAGATCGCCTCAAGTCTCGCACTCTATTCGGCACGTACAAAAAACGTGCATGTCGATGAAATTGTCTACAAACTCTTACTCTATTCGGCACGCACAAAACGCGCATGGTTAGTAAGGCTGACGTCAGGTCTCGTACTCTATTCGGCACGCAAAAAACGCACATGTCAAGCAAGATTGCCTCAAGTTTCGCACATATTCAGCACGCACAGAAAATGTACATGTCAAGTAATATTGCCTTAAGTCCCGCACTCTATTCGGCACGCTCAGAAAACGCACTTGTTGAGGTGGATTGACTAACCGACTTAATTAAGACTGACCTCAAGTCTACTAATTTGGCATGGTCAGAAATCTCGCACGTCAAGTGAAAATGACTTCGTAAGTCGCTAACTCTAATTAACACGCACGTGTTAAGTAAGATTGACTTCAAGTCTCGCACTCTATTCGGCACGCTCAGAAATCTCACATGTCGAGTGGGAATGACTTCTCGCACTCTATTCAGCGCGCTCAGAAAACGCACGTGTCAATTAAGGTTGACTACAAGTCTCATTCTCTATTCGGCACGCACAGAAAACGCACATGTCAAGAAAAATTGCCTCAAGCCTCGAACTCTGTTAGGCACTCACAGAAAGTGCACATGCTAATTAAGATTGACCTCAAGTCACGTACTCTATTAGGGCTCGATACAGACAGAAGATCTGTGGATTTTCGATCCTATTTAAGAACTCTCTCTCTCTGAGAAGAGTGAATTCTAGTTTAGCACTGGATTCAACATTGGGATATAGCTCTTTTCTGTTACTGTTGTGATACTGTTATCGTTGTTCCTCGGCCTATATATCTGACAGTTGCGAATGATGAAGCTTGCCTGACATGAAGTTACACGTTTTGAGGTTAAAATTCAAATAGTTTAGCTCTTTCATCGTCTTTTATTTTTTTTTAGAGAGAAGTTTTGATATCTTAATACAGGGACATCGTGAAGGATTTTGCAACTTGAGCAGCAAGTTACAAATGTCTAGTGATTTTGATATTTTTTTAAGCGCTTCTGATTATCAGCAATCGCAGATCATCTTCACCAAAACCGAGGTTTTCGTAAATTTTGTTTGAAATCACCCACCACCATCACTGTGTGATTACAACGCGGTAGTGATGGGTATTACGCATTCAATTTATCTTCCATTTACTCTTATCATTTTCACAACCTGGCATTCTTAAAGTTTTATCGTCACCAAAATAAGGCAGTTCGACGAAGCCGTATCTTATCCGTATCGTATCCGCAATTTCGTGACAAATATTGAGTGACAACATGGTTCCAATTACATAATCAGTCATAATATATGTGTCTTACTCTTTTCGGCATAATGCTCAATTCGGCATTTTACAGGGACGACACCTGTCCATGATGTCTGTTTTATTTTACGCTCGCAATCCATTCGAATGGCGTTTGTAAGGGGCGAGACGAAAGAAAATTGTCAACGTTTTCTGGCTGTCACGAAACTTGGAGAACATCTGTCGGTTTTCTTCCCTTTCTGAGGCGGGTGAACACAAAGGCAAATGAAAATGTCCTCTTAATAACGGAAGATATTATACGTTCGTTCTCTTCCGCCGCGAAACAAACCTCTCCAATAAATGTGACTCATTCTCGGCACACCTAGGGCTTGCCTGCGCTCGAATGAAAAACGCGGGAAAAAAATAATGAAGATAAATTAACAACTCCAGTTCCACAGTCTGTCAATCACCTGTTTCACCATTCACAACAACAACGTTAAATCCTCTTTTTTGAAGAGAATAATCCGTCCCATCCACCTTAATGTAAGCTTTGCCGCAATTGGGTGCTTTTCCCGGATCGTCGCAACCTTCGCTTCGAATATAAATGTCCAAAACACGAACTGCAAGTAAAGGAAAAGGATTACTTTCTAGTTAGGGTGACTTAGCAGTCATAAATGTAGGATTTTCATCAGGTTTACGGTCAAATTGCCATTACAACAAACTCGTCACCACAAAACACGCCTTAAGTTCAATCGCCACTGGTGGCGATTTGACTTTCTCTTTACGTGAAACCTGTCGTGTGAAACTCAAATCAAATAAAAAGAAAGATGTAGTAGTATATTGCGAAAAGAAGAGGGACTCAGAAGTTCTGTGCAGCCTCTCAATTAATTAAACGTTAATCGTTAAATGTAATAAAACTTGTTGATATCACGAAGATTATGATCAGTTTGCGTAAAGCCAAACCAAAGTGACTTTCGCCGAGTGATATTCGCCAAGTGATTTTCGCCGATGTTTATGAAATGGTATGAAACTTATATCAAATAAAGGCTGAGAAATACTGCTACAAAGAGCACGTATAAAAACAGCGAAGTTTATAGACACAGACTTGGCGTCCTTTCTTTGTTTAGAGCACAAAGAATGTCGACGTGACCTTTAACACGAGATTTTTCCTTACAAACACAATTCGTAATCAAACCTAATGAAACTTATATCATATAATAGCCTAGAATTTGAACTTCTACTCATTTTTCAGTTTTGATGATGCGAAATTTAGAATGCGCGCGAAATTTTGCTGAAAGCGACTTGGCGTCCTTTCTTCTATTTTGTTCCCTCCGACGGCCGCATTCGAATTTTTCGACCAATGTTGTTGCAGAAGGAAGCATAATCGTTAAAGGCTCTTTCTCCGGATTTCTAACAGCTGACGTTTTGATTAAGGAGCACACCCTTAAGGTAGTTCCCGAAACGCAAACAAAATTTTCGCTGTTAAATTTTCTCAATTCTTTGGCGACCATCGATGAGTTAACAGGTGCTCAAATTGCCCAAAGTGCGCTTCGAATTCGCTTCAAACTACTTTCTTTTGGTTTAGTATCTTGACTGGCCTATGAAAATTGGACGTCTGTAGTAGTATGTGAAAGCCAAAATAGTTATTGAATTATTATAACTTTATAACTTTTATTTTTCTTCTTTGTCAACTTCCGAGGGCCGGTTCACTTTTTTAGCATTTGGTGGTTTCTAAAGGAACCGTTTATTGAGAGACGTTGATAAAAAATTTCGCAACTGTTACAAATGCCTTTCATTAGGAAAAGTTTCGCCTTCAAGAGGCGGTGACATTAAGATGGTGACATTAAAAATCCGTTGAGATAAACCAAGAATAGATCCCGTCCAAATCAGAAACTAAAGTTAAAAGATTTTTCCCAAGAGATAAAATTACTAAGGAATTCTGCAACATTGCACATAGTATTATACAATTTTACAGTACGAAAAAAATATGGAGCTTGAAAATTACTTGACAGTAAATTAAAAAATTACTTGACAGTAAGCAACCAGCGGACTGGCCGCGGCGAGCATGTTACCTTTGACCGACTCAATCCTTTACGTCACGAGCGTCAATATCAATATAGCCGTAACCGGTCTTATAAAAGAAAACATGATCCATGATATCTCTATCGTAAACGAGGGGCAATATATTCAATGCAAGCAATCTGTCTCAACACGGCATCTGGCGAGGCTTTAAACTCAAAATCCATCAGGTGGCTCGCCTATGAACCTGCTCAATGTCAAAACGTTTCAGAAACTTCAAATATTTTGAAATTCGTCCTTTGAATGTGATGTAACTCGTTCAATGAATCTTCTCGCAGCAAAAATAACGAGGCCCATACTTTTACGCAGTAGTCATGAAATCAAATCAAATCAAATCAAATCAGATCAAATACAAAATTTTGTTTACATACCAGTCTCACATCGTGGCCCTGTGTACATAGCGATGCAGGAACAGACATATCCATCAACCTGGTCAGTACAAGTACCTCCATTCAAGCAGGGATTACTGGAGCACTCGTTGATATCTTTGTGAAGGTAGAACAATTAATGATGATTTATTTGGCACACTTTTCAACAAGTTAAAAAGTAATGTTGATATCCCACTTAAAATCCATCCATCGAAGTGTAAAAAATTCAATCTGGTTCCCTTACTTACTTGTTCCACAGTGAAGGCCAGTGTATCCAGCAAGACAGGCACATACATATCCATTCACTTGGTCATTGCAAACTCCTCCGTTTAAACAAGGATTACTGGAGCATTCGTTAATATCTGCGAGAGAAAATTTAATTATAAACACGTTATTAGTAAATATTAAAACAGTGAATCAACCGTGTTTTGTCGCAGTCTGTAAATCTTAAAGAATCTATGCTGGCTTGTTTATCCTTTCATGGGAGAGGTCTATGAGATGTCTGGGTAGAGGGGGGGAGAGATTAGAACATTAAAAAATGATACATGAAAAATACAGCTCAGTTTAATAACTCACCCGTTTCACAGTAGTGTCCAGTAAAACCTGGTTTGCAGACACACTGATAATCGTCTTGCTGGTAAATTGGTCGACAGAATAAGGCTCCGTCTAGACAGGGATTGCTCATGCAGGGGCTCTATTCCACAAGACAAAAAATATTTCTTAAAATAACACAGCACTAATAAGAACAAAGTAGATAACGTAATCTTCCCAAACTCACTCTGTCAGGGCCTGGCCAAACGCACGAAAAGAAACAAAGCCAGCACTCTCTTTCCCTAAATTTCCATTTTTTCGACCCCCTGTCGCCATCAATATCCAGAAGGAAAATGATAATCAATTGTTCACGGAGATTATATCAAAATTGATATGGGTGAACACGAATTTCCCTTTTTGTAGTACATGAAATTAAAATGAATACACAACATTTATGCCTCATAGAACGTAGTTAAACGAAATACGTTCGCACTTACCTTAATGTTGTAATGGTCAAAGTTTACGCTATGAAGAAAATTGCTGGAGTTTTGAAACTTGTCCGCGTTCAACAGCTCACACGTATGCCTTCCGTCATGTGAAACCGCAGCAAAATTTACCGAATAACATTCTCGGTGACCAATACATCGAAAAACACACCCCATAGGTTCGGAAACCGTGAAACTATCCAGAATAGAAGAATTTAGTCGCTTTGCAGGATCTCTCACAAAATGTGCATGTCGTTCTCCTCGTTTGTCATCTCGATTGAAGTGTTTAGCACCGAGGAAAGCGTCATTACTCAGTGGTAATGACAGTAGAAAGGCAAAGGTAACAAGTAATTTGCTGCTCTCCATCTTCCAACGGCAGAAAGAAAATCGCTTATTTCAAACAAAACATTGACAGGAACACACTTTCAATGTATTGCATCCGCTGTATCATTTCAAGTTTGCAATTTACCATCACACCCTTGAAATAATTCTTTACCATTAAGACATAAAACGAACCGCATGCAAAAACAGGCACCAAATCAATAACGTACCGCACACACAAATGAGTAAGAACTCATTAGTTATAGTTAATTAGTTACTCTTAAATGAAAGTTTATTTATGATAACGACCGCAGAGAAGCTAAATTAATTTACATAGCAATCTAACCCATGAAGAGAATTGCAAGGAAAACGAAAATGTTGTGTCGAAAATATTCTTGAAAGAATCCTTTGAGTAGATTCTTAATAACTTAAAGGCCCAACCAGAATGGTTAGACTTATCGGAGTTCCTCTTATGGGTTAAATGTCGAATCAAAATAATCATTGCTTATTTTTATGTCCCCCGGAGATCCCGCAAAACGAGAGACTTAAAAAGTTTTTCAAGAGTTCATTAAAATAGGGCCAAAACATGGGATTGAAGTGTTTGTCTGTTGAAAATTTAAAAACCATATAAATTACCAATGAAAGTGTTCCGATTGCGTCATAACAATCAGGCTAAGTTCTCTGTCAAGAATAAAATTGAATTCTTTGACATTTCTTTAAGTCGGAACTAACCTGCTGTGATTAATTTAAAGTTTTCAGTCCTTACAGAATTATTTATATCACGAGAACGTTCTGAAAAAGGTGTAGTCTAATTCAACCTAGTTTTTTTTACGTTCTCAAATTTTTGTGAGCTCTCTGTGGACAATAGTACTGGAATAAAAGAACATTAGATTTAATCAGGGTACATTCAGTTCAAAAATCGAGAGAGGTGAACCTTTCTGGGTTATGTCGAGAAAAACTTGGATTGTGTGAGACTACCGCAAAGACAATGTCATCGCTCCGGGCTAAAGTGTTTTCAAAGTCAACTCTTGGCAACCTTAAATCATAAAATCATCGCTTGAATGAAAAGTTTCGGAAATATGAAGCACAATGGCCGTTATTGTTTTCGGGCTATATGCAACATTTCAAGGCTGCTAAAAATGATCTTGCCTCAAGGAAGACACGACATAAAAAAATAAGTCAACATGTCAAATCTTCATATATCTTTTCGGTTTTTTCTTTTGCTTTAAATATGCGAACCTATAAGGTAATGGTCTTCGTTTTTCCTTCAGCGTGGTGTCTATTGACAGCACCTTGAAGTGGGAGCGGTGAAAAAACTTTTCCTTAATTAGGCTATTTTTTTTTTCTTTACTTCCACAATCCGAGTACAATTTGCTTGTCCCGCTTGCTTTAACCACCAAATAGAGACTATGAAAGAAGAAGAAATGATTTCTGGTGTTGTCGATTACATAGCTTGGAGAACGGGCTCCGTTTTACAAGAGTGAATTCTGCCTCGGCCCGCCTGGTGTTTGCCTTCGCTCGACAGGTGAATACAAGAAAATAACAAGTAGGGTTGCAATGAAAATAAACAATAGCACGAAAAGTAATGACTTCAGTTCTGCAGTCTATCAATTACCTGTTTCACCATTCACAACAACAACGTTATATCCTCTTCCTTGAGGAGAATAATCTGTCCCATCCACCTTAATGTAAGCGTTACCACAGGGGGGTGCTATTCCTGGATCGCTGCAACATTCGCTTCGAATATGAATGTCCAAAACACGACCTTCAAGAAAAGGATGAATTTCTCTTTGGGCTAACCAAACAGCTACAGATGGAGGAAAGCGTTACAGTTGTAAATATTACAAATGTCTCTTGATAAGAACAAGTGATTGGCTTTTCTTCTTTCATTTAACAATGAAAAAAGGTTTCATTCTTTAATAGGTTCAGCGAACAATGAGAGTTAACATGATGGTGATAATGACTGGGTTATTGGTGCAAATATGTAGAGGAGAAGAAAAGCAGGAAATATATTAAAATACAATAAAGCTACATTGACGTATATATCCCTAAAGATTAATCCGGTCAAAGTGAGACTACGACTTGAAAGAGGAGGCTTTCCATTAATTTCAGGCATTAATTTCAACTACGACTCAATCAGTATGAATTTCCTCTCAAAATCTGAGGTTACAAATCCTTTGTTTGCTCGGACTTCACATCAACTAGCCTTACGGAGTATGAGCACCTCATCATAATTACGTCAATTAGCGCAAGCTCATACGATTTCCTTACACGCGTAAGCACGCAAGTGTATTACCTTTGCCTTCCCCCTTGTATATTTTGAAAAGCCAAGATTTTTGTGCGCGACTCAATTGTTCGCGCATGTTTTTATGTTCTGTAGGTCGTACGGTCATGTGATGTACCAAATTTTCTCGGCTTGATGGGTTACTATTACAACCACTTGTTAAAACGGCATATTATTTCGCACTTACCATCATGTTATAATGGTCGAAGCTTACGCTATGAAAAAAATTGCTGGAGATTTGAAACTTATCCGCGGTCAATAGCTCACACATATACCTTCCGTCATGTGAAACCGCAGCAAAATTTACCGAATAACATTCTTGGTGACTAATACATCGAAAAACACACCCCATGGGCTCGGAGACTATAAAACTATCCAGAATCGCAGAACTAAGTCGGATTGCAGGATTCCTCACCAAATATGCGTGTCGTTCTCCTCGTTCGTCATCTCGTATGAAGTTTTCAGCACCATACGAAACGTCGGTACTCAGTAGAAAGATGACAAATAATTTACTGCCCTCCATCTGCTGATAATATAAAAATACAGTTCATTTTAAGCAAAATAGTGACTAAGATATCCATTCAAGGCATCACATTCACAGTAAAATAAAATGTGCGTTATTTACCATCAAACCCATGAAACGATATCTCACCATTAAGACAAAATGTACTGCAGGGTGAAGCAGGCATGAAATCAATAGCTTCTGTGACTCTTTTTCCAATAATCAAACTGAATTGAAAGTTTACTTATACCTAGCTACAGCAGGGAAGCTAGATTAACTTAATGAGAAGGTTAACCTGTCTCAATAAATTTGCAAGGAAAAAAAGATTGTTGTGTCTCATATGTGCTCGAAATAATTTTAATTAATTTACTTAATATGAACTGACAAGAATGGCTCGACTTTTAGAAGTTCTTGTTCTCAAGAGTTATTTTGAGGTTAATTTCAAGGTTAAGTTATTTTTTAAGGGTTATTTTGGTTATTTTTAGTCTCTTGAAGATCTCCCAAGACGAAAGAATTTCAGCGTTATTTCAAGAGATTCTAGAAATTAGGCCAAAACAAGGGATTGAGGTGTTCGTTTATTAAAAATTGAAAATCACTTGAATTACTTATGAAAGTAGTTCGATCACAACGTAAGAACCTGGTTGGATTCCTTATAAAGGGTAAAATTGTATTCGTTGATATTCTTCGAACAGGAATAAACCAGCTGTTACTGATTTAAAGTTCAACAGATATATAGAGAAAGGTTTTTTTTTTCGTCTTGTCACGAGCGTGGGACAAAGACAACCTCAGACCCTCGGATTTCGCACTTCGATGCTCTAACCACTGAGCCACAGAGACTCCACGGTGAGTGAGGTCTATAACGAACACGTCTTGCATACTGCCAGGATCAGCAATGTCGATAGCCTAATGTTTGTAGATATCCGCTGCCCGACGATATTTTCTGCGTTTATGTGGCGTTTCACACAGTAATAATTCACAGGTTCTCAATCTACCACTTTCTCTTACCGAGGTCATGCATGCATTGTCAAAGACAAACGTCTCGAGTGTCATCCCGAGTAAGAAGAGTACAGGAGGCAAGAGACCCTACGAATGTGCTCCATTTGTAGTTACTCTTGGCTATTTAATGAATACAAGGTAGAGAATAGTTCCATTAGTTTTCAAACTCACGGTAATTAATTTTTCTGTGGTAGGTTTAACAAACAAACCTTCATCTTCACTTCACCAAAAGCTTTCATTGACTCAGTTTTTTTAACTGCTACTCACAAATGGAGAGGATCAAATCGTACATAACATTCGTGCTGTCCATTGGTATATACACGCTAATATCCGCTCAGACCTTCAGACGAGAAGGCCAATACGGTGTAAACTACGCTAGTTTTGTGAAGAATCCTTTGCAAAGACTTGATGTCGCAGTTCTAATCATTATAAGGGTATACAAAGTCCAAGAGTGTCTTCATCGCTGTGTTAGTCATCTGGAATGTTACTCAGTCAATTTTGCTGCAGCTTCACTTGACGGAACTCACAAGTGCGAGTTACTAAACGCGGACAAGTTCCAGAATGACTTGGCTCTCAACGAGACCTTCGACCATTATAATATCAAGGCAGGTGTCAGGCTATTTGTTTTGGTAATTGAACTAAGCTGTGTTTTTTCGGCATAATAAATGTTGCTTCCTAACAACCAAAAGCATAGAAAAAAATAAAACACTGTCAGCGTTAGCCGAAGTTGTTAAGCACTTCGTCCATTCTTTGATTTCATGCACTACTGGGGGGATTAATGGCTGTGACATACACAGTACCTTACAGACTGAGATGTTTGTCGTTCGATTTGGCTCATTTGGATTAAATTATTAAATTTTGACATACACGACCTTGTTATTGTACAAAGAACTATCCCTCCGATTGAGTTCATACAAGAGATTCTCTTGGTTAGTATTGCAAATTGGCCACCGTAAAGAGTTTTAAAGCTGATTTCGAGCGTCAGTCTTTCGTCAAAGCGAATGACTCTGGACTAACGCTCAGCTTTTTAAACTCAGTTGATAAAACCAAATATCTTGTCAAACCCCCGTCCCCCCCCCCCAGACGTACACACTACACGCACACACCCAACTGTTTCCTTCGAGATTTACCCCCTTTCTTTATCCCTCCGCTTGTAGGTTTGGCCGTGCGGTGCACCTCTCGAGTCTTGATTAAATGTTAATTTTTTCTTGTACGATTTTTTTCAACAGAGCTCCTGCATGAGCAACCCTTGTCAGCAAGGAGCTTTATTCTGTCGACCATTATACAGTCAAGACGATTATGAATGTGTTTGCAAACCAGGTTTTACCAGCCGGAATTGTGAAACCGGTAAGTCTAAAGGAAAAGCATGCTCCTGATGACGTATAACTCTTATCTCCGTCATTGAAAATTGTAAATCAGATTACGACGCTGAGCGCTTTTTAAGATTTGATAGAGTAATCTACTCTTCAAAATTGTCTTCAATGAGAGACAGCGCAATTTTAAAATTTGCTTAGCAATCTGGTTGCTTACTTGAAACATTCCAGACTCAAGCAATGTGATTACCAGAGCAGGAACTGTTGTGGGTAGCACTTGAACATTAGGTTCAATTTATTCTTTGGAATCCCATAACATGGCACGAAGTTAATAAACTATTCGAATGGCGAAGTCAATAGATAAGAAATATGTCATTTGTGATGTCCACTTCTCCTTGTTCATTATTAGATCCTAAAGAAAGGATCCTGAACCGTGTTTCTAATGATCTCTAAACATGCATTTTTACCCAGACATCAACGAGTGCTCCAGTAATCCCTGTTTAAACGGGGGTACTTGCACTGATCAGATTAATAGATACATCTGCGCATGTCCCGTTTGGACTGAAGGAGTAAGCTGTGAGACTGGTAAGTACTTAGTACCCGCGCTAATTATAATGATGCTTTATCCCTTAAGGCTACAGGAGCTGAGAAGTTTAGGATTGGAAATGAAATTCACAGTCCATCATATTGCATATTTCATCTGAGTCAGTAGATTTGAAGTACAGTGGATTCATCCCTTCTCAATTTGTGTACGGGCTTGTTTTTTTTTTTTAAAAAATATTATACGAGCTTTTTCGTTGATTTAAATTGCATTCAAAGCCATTTAATTACAAATTTATCATATGTATTAAATTTCAACTTTTTTCACTCATTTCAAATGTTACTCCTCATTTAAATTTTTTTTTTCTATTTGGGATCAATTAACGTGCTCATAACCAATAAGTGTGCAGAATTTTCTTCCTGACATACTAACAGATTTTTTTTTCCAAAATTATAGATGCCTTTTTGGTTTGTTTTTCTGATTGTTTCAATTCTTTGTTTTCGTTTTGTCTTTTTGCCCTTTTGTTTCTATAAAAAGAAGGGTTACAATAATCAGTCTTCTCGTTTTTCGTTGTTTTGTTTTTTTTTTCTGTTTGCATTTTTTTCTTTTTGTTTCTTCATTTTTTTCTTTTCACTTTAAGATAAAGGAAGAGTTGCCATAATCAGTCTTCTCTTTTTTCTCGTTTCAGTTCGTGTCTTGGATATCCACGTTCGAAGCGAGGGTTGTGAGGATGCAGGAAGAGCAGACCCCTGCGGCAAAGCTTACATCAAGGTGAATGGAACAGATCACTCTCCTCACAGCAGAGGATATAACGTTGTTGTTGTGGACGGAGCAACAGGTACCATGAACCATGCCGTTTGAGTAAACCTCCCCTGTTTAACTCTGACTTTAATTCTCATATATTTTCAAATATATGAATAATTAAACCAGCGGTTTGGTTACGAAACGACTCAAACTAAGGTACGAATCGACCGCATTTGGGTCCAAAATGACCGTGGGCACGAAATGACAGGATACCTTTAGAATAGCGCACACCCAACAAGAGGAATGGCAGCGGGGCTCCATTCATTTGTTCTTAAATATAAATAGGGGTATGAATTAGGTTGACACTCTGCCTTCCTCGAAACTAGTGGAAAAGTAAGACCCCAGAGGGTTTAATTATTAAGGGAAAATTAATTCTCTGCACACGCCTTCTTTTTATCCTTAGATCACTGTCCAGGGCTCGAACGAAATACTGGCTGCGAGCTATTCAACAAACGCAAAGGGGGTGGCACTCACACTTCGAGCTCTTCCTTACGTCGTAATATAGTGTTATTGAATGAGTTTATAACGTAAATTGGCCACCGTAAAGAGTTTTAAGGCTGACGTTTCTAGCGTTAGAAACTGCCATATGCTAATTTATTCTTGTTTTCTTGTAATCATATTCCTACCAATAGCGTAGCTCCATTTTCTGCATATAAACCCACACACAATCCACAATTCCTCAAACCGCTCTGACGAAGGGCTAACGCACGAGACGTCGAAACTCTTTACGGTGGCTAATTTACGTTATCAACTCAGTTGATAATACTTAATTACCCTGTTATACTTTCCCACCGACGCAGCACCACAGTTTCTTTACTTCCTTCACTCATTCGTTCTTACGTAATCACTTTCCCCCTGCTTACTCAATCTGGAAAAAAATGGCTTGACAGAAAAAAGGGTATCTTTCACAGTTTCAAATAAAATCTCATTAGGTCATGTTTATGCGGTTGTCTTTAATAGCTTTCCATTCCTACAGGTGCAGTTCTCGGTACAAGAGGATTTGATACTTATGAAGATAGCTTGGCGGGTAATAGACTCAGAGATTACCTTAACGGTCTTCATGGCCAGTAAGTTATGTTTCATGCGCCATATAATAGTTTCATTCTTAAATGGCAATTTTCCAAGAGACTGGTACTAGCATAAGTGCATATCCTTGAAAATGCTTTCATTCAGGAAAATGTCAGATCGAGTCTGAACATGTTGAGTCTCTTTTGTTAAATCTAAGGCTACCAGAGCAACGCTCCAGGTTCCTAAGAAACACCTTCAACTTTCAGTTTTTAGTTGAATTGTAATCGATATCAAACTGATAGTGTGGAGCAAACCTAAAGTCCTACAAAAAGGAATCAAACATTTCTGAAACAAATTACTTGAGATATAGTTTATCTACGTGTTTTGAGATCAATATTTTTTGTGTTAACGACGTCATAACTTCGCTTATTGATAAATTTCAAGAATTTTAAAAACACCTCGAATTACTCGTAATTACTCCCGAACCGCTTTGAATTTCACAACGCAGCACAGACGATATTGATAGTAAGGGGCCTGTAGTGTCAGTGTTTTTAATTAAATGTATTTAGGACATTTTTTTTCCATGATTAGTATATTATGTGGCCTTATATTTCCAATACATTGTAACTTTTGTTTGGACTTCTGTCAACTCAATGCTTGATTTCATACACATCAGTTTGTTAGTGCGCAATTTTTTTTCCCTCAAAAATTGATTTTAAAATCCACGTAACTACAAGAGATTTTAATTTTACGCTCTGTATTTCCTGTTTAATAACATGTCGGCCCTTCTTAGCTCTCACAAAATTAATATAAATATCACTTCTCTTCCCTCACAGTAAAATAGTGTTAGTTGCTATTCAAGATGAGGGCTCAATTCACATGTCGCCAGCGATTGATGCGCTCAAGAGACTGGGCGCTACCGACCCTGTACAGCCGGACGATAGGGGATCTTTTGCTTTCGCTGGATACGCTGGAGCAAACAAACCTCAGTGGATAACACAGAGACGTGCGGACAAAGGACAGGGACCGAGTGAAATATTTCCGAAAATTGCGTTATCGGCAGGCGTGTTTGATTATCAATTAGTTATTGATTTATATACTGGCCCACTGTTTGTTTGTAGAGCACGAGAGTGAGTAAGAGTTGCTCTGGTCGCAACCGAAAGGAACCCACTTAAACCTCTTGAAAGCTCGTCAAACTTTTTAGTGCGTAACATCTTGACGAAAGCACAGTTAATACTCGAGCCAGCTTTTTTATACCATATGTACGCATGTCACGCCTTCGTACAACCACAAAGAATCTCCGCCAGCGTGCTAAATGAAACATTTGAGGCACTCTCGAGCAATTGCATATAAACGTACACGCATTTACCGGATATGTATATAAATATATTACTTACTTACTAAGTACAACATAATTATTCAATCGAAATATAATTTTTAAATGAGAAAAATTTGCTCATTCAGTAGAACCTTCCCTTTTAATCACAATACGCACAACTTCTAATGGATCAATTATTTTACTTAGTTAGAGTCATACGTGTAGATTCAGGAGTAAAATCTTGAATTCAGGGCATAGTTATGCTTGGATAGGGAAGGAAAATTTCCAAAAGGCATTTTGTCCATTTTACCACCCCATAGAGTACGCCCAGACAATTTCAAATTCAACGTCATTTACTTCATTTTTAGGAAACTGAATTGAAACGACGGCCGTCCTTGGAACAGTTCCCTCCCACGTTAACTGAAAGGCAATTGTCCACACGCTCACTGTGGTTTAAAAGTCATGTGTGGCGTCAACTGGCGAAGAACGAATCACGAGACGTGGAGGAGTAGGTTCTACTCTCGCCCACTATGCGTCTATGTTACTGGAGACTATTGGCAGTATTTGAATTTCACTCAATACGTTATATTGGTTATATTAACGAAGATCCTGTACACTATATAAGGATCGAATGTTGGGCTTGTTGGCCGAAAATTAACCTAATAAACAGAAATCTTTTTGTGCCAGGAATCAGAAAAGAGATAGTACAAGAAAACTCCTTTTTCACATATGATGAATTTACAGAGAACTCACAAGGCAATGAACTTTGAGTAAAAAACTGAAGAGATCCGAGATGAACGCATTCATTGAGACCGATGAAAGACTGCATGCTGCCAAGGACAACTGAACGTATTGCGTATAAGTGACCTAAATAACCTGTGGACTATCTTCGGCCGTTTCCTCGGATTCGTTCTTCGATCGTACCGAGAAGGAAATTTGGTTGGGGGAGGGGGGGATAAACGGAAAATGGAGCGTAAGCTCATTTCCAGAACGAAGGTTCGTGATTGGGCCCACGGAAATTTTAGCTCGAGAAAATCAATGAAATTGTTCACACAAAGAATGCAATACGGAGACTTTATTTTAAACTCAGAGATGTGAGTAGAAGGTCTTCCAACTGACTGAATACAGCAATTCATAATTTACGAGACTTCAAACAGTCTCTAAAAAATTGAAAATATTACAATTATAACAATCATGAAATACCTCCCTGAAAACTGTACAAGTTACTCTCAGCTGGAGTAAATGGACTCAAAGAAACGTATTTATATCCCTGGATTGAGGGGCCTTTGTAAGTAAAAAACAACTCGAAATAATTATTTACAATTCGTTTGAACTGATATCGTGCCTAAATTCATGCTCGTTTACTACTTATGTTCACTTACAGCCCGTAAGCTTACAGCCCGTAAGTTCACCAACAGCACTTTTTAGTTGGCCACCTAAACCCTTTCACTCTCAACGATTACCCAGAAGTAATTTATCAATAAGACTTGTGGTGAAACGAACAAAAAGATCCACGAGGGGAATTACTTAACATTTAATTCTTAGAACAACAATGAGTAGACAAAGCCTTATTACGCTCAACTACTATTTAGCTTTTTTTTTTAACGACAATTCCCATTTGTCTCTCTTTCTCCCAATTTCAAAGTTCCTTAATGCTAGTGCTGGTGTTAAATAATGGTCACCACCAGGCAACATTGTTTGGGGGGAGAGGGGGGACGGGACTTTCAATAAACTTTTTAGACATAAATTAAGAGGTTTCTGTTTATTATGTTGAGTGGAGAGTTGCCGACTACCTACTGAAGGGAGACGTGTCATCTTTTTTTGTCACTCATTGGAACGTTACCGGAGAGGCAAGGAGAATTACTCTGGAAACCGCGCGGGTGAAAGAGTCAAAAGAGAGTGTCAGTTGCCTCTGTTATGTGCCCAGAGGCGTGGACAATACACTTACAGTTTATTTTGTTTCCTTCATCTTAAAGTTTTGAGGTAATCAAACACTCTTTTCGCTTGAACGCCTTGCAAATTGCTGTTACTATCTATTACTGAGTAAGAAATCGCAGCAGAACATGTCTTTGTCTCATCTGCCGTAATATTTAGACAAAGGAGAAGCATAAGACATATAACTTAAGCCGAAGGCCTGATAAGGCCATAAGACTTGCTTGCTCTAAAACTATTTATAATAAAGTTCGGATATTACGCGCGCTGTCATTGGCTGAAAGAGCATGCACTGTGAGAGTATAGAGCATAGAGCTGAGCTAAAGCTGTCGCGCCATCTGCCAAATTGTACTATGTTCTACCTTTTCCGGGACTTCTTTTTAGCTTTTTTCCAATGATTGAAAGTGAGATTTCGGAACAAGCGAGCCGGCAAGGAACAACAGAGGAACCAAACAAACGTTTGTAAACATACCAGGCGTCGTGATCTACGTTATTAAAACGTGAGCAGATACGAAAATCCTCAAAGGAAAAACAAAATAGACATTCCGAGTTTTAAAGATTTTCACGCTCAGTTAGATTGCAAGCTTATGTACGGTAATAAAAATCAAACACAGCTAACACTCGTATAGTACATAAAGTTCAGTGTTCAAAAACAAAACAGAACAAAACAGAAATGATGAAAAATATAACCAAACTGGCATAACTGTTAAAATTCATACTAATCATGACAGTGTCAGAGCGAATATGATCATGCTGAAGTCCATTGCGGCTCGCTCATCACGGCGATCTCCGGTCATCACAGTAAAGCAAGCCTCAGAAACTACATCGGCCGCCCTTCGAGTGAAAAAATAAAAGCTTGCTCTGATATCCTTTCCGATGCATTGAGTGGAAAGTTACATCAGTCACTGCAGCCGAGTTTTGCAGCGCTGTCATCCCGAGCGATTTTCATGTTCCAGTGAATTCGGCAGTCGTTCATTCAAAAAAAACACTCGCCTTGAACAGTTTGTTTTCTACCTTGTCATGTGAAAACACTCGCGTGTTTTCATGAGCCATAATTCGGCTGAATTTCACTGCACATTTCACTTCAAGATTCTGTATTATAGACTTAAAAACTTCAGGCAAAAGTGTTAAACTCAACCTGCCGATCTATTTCAGTTTGTAAACTATCGCAGAATGTGAACTTTGGTATTTTGAACTTTGATGGTTTGACACTTTTGACAGCTCTAGTCTTGTACAGCCAATCAGATTATTTGAACCATTCTAACAGGGATTCTGATTGGCTTATTGTAGCGTGCTTTATGAGAGTATAGAGCATGCTGACGACACTGTTGTTCCCTTTGGAAATAAAGTTTGTTTTGAAAATTGAGTAATTGAAAGTAATGCTTGGAGAATTTAATGGATTCTTTATTATAAAACAAATAGAGAAGCCTTGACTGTGCTCTGTTCTGTTATAAAGCACTTAGGAAGCGGCTAAAGCACTCAAGAAGTGGGGAGAAACACTCGACTACGTCTCGTGTTTCTCCCTACACTTCTTTCGTGCTTAAATAAATGTTTATTACCAAATTTGTTGCGCCCAACTCATACCAAAGTAAAACTTAGTAAAAAAACTCAATGACTACACAATGTGAAATTACAAGGAAAGAGGCTGGAAAGATTTCTTTAAGATATACTGACTTTCAGGTTACTGAAGTGTTTCCCATATCAAAACTTGGGGAAGAGAGATGGTTGAAGCATAACCAGTATACCAGAATGGGCTCTTTTAAGGTGCCTAAACAATAACTTGTGAGTAATCTTGTTAATCTTTTCCGTCCGACACCAACCCTTCCCTATTAATACCTTTTTGATGCCAAACTAAAAATTTGAAGCTCTCCTAATATTGAATCTATTCATCGTGTACAACAATCTAAAATGTCGCGACATTGTTTTTCATAAACAGAAGGCTTCTGGAGGTTTCTGGGCCCCTCTGATGCCACATTTAGCGCATAATAACAAGCGGAAAAATTGGGTTACGGAAAATATGATAAACCTTCCAGGACATTTGCAGTACCGCGCCGTACCAGGGTAAAAGTAAAACGTTTTCCAGAGCAATAAAAAAACTTTAAAAAATTTTAAAAAATAAAAAAAAGAAACTAGTAAAAAAATGACGAATACTTCTACAATACAGGGGAAAATGCTCTTCGAAAATAAATTTAAAAAAAAAAACATCTACTCTTGGTTTAAAAAAAAAAACCTCAGTAGTCGTGATAACTTGGTAACGACAGTCCTCCAATTTAGCAATGTAAAACAACCTATTCATCTGCCGGTCATAAATTATCATTCATAGATATTGACAGCGAATTGTTTAAAAGGAAAAAGTTCATGCAAAAGAAATTTCGCAGAGAACCATAAGGAAGAATGTACATAGACAAGAGGGAGAAAACAGACCCACTGCTGCACTAGTGAAATGGCAAACATCGCAAATGACAACTACACCTCCATTCAGTAGGAAATAGGGACCTTAAGCAAGCCACGACGGCGACGGTAACGAGGACGTGGAAAAACAAAAGATCTAATTGGCAGAACAATAGCTCAGCACGTGCGTTTGAAAACTTTGTACATTTCTACGAAACCGAAACCGCAACGGCAAATTATTTTAATTTCCATTTGGAACTCAACGCTTCTTTTATACGTTATGCTGAAGTTGAGGTGTGGCACCGTATGAGACGATAAACAAATGCAGCTATTTTTGAAATTCTAATTTAAGGCAGAAATTAATCGGCGTTGTCGTCCTGACTGCTTAAGGTCCCTAATTGTTTACCTTCGTATATAACACTTGATTATTAATTGTTGATTGAACACTACGCAACCTCATTGGAACTTTCTTGTCAAGCGAAAAAAACACATTTTAATTAATTTTTCTGCGGTAGGTTCAACAACAAACCTTTAATCTTCACTTTAACCACAGCTTTCACTGACTCAGTTTTTAACTGCTACTGACAAATGGAGAGGATCAAATCGTACATAAAACTCGTGCTGTCCATTGGTATATACACGCTCATATCCGCTCAGACCTTCAGACGAGAAGGCCAATACGGTGTAAACTACGCTAGTTTTGTGAAGAATCCTTTGCAAAGACTTGATGTCGCAGTTCTAATCATTATAAGGGTATACAAAGTCCAAGAGCGTCTTCGTCACTGTGTTAGTCATCTGGAATGTTACTCAGTCAATTTTGCTGCAGCTTCACTTGACGGAACTCACAAGTGCGAGTTACTAAACGCGGACAAATTCCAAAAACCGAATGACTTGATTCACAACGCGACCTTCGACCATTATAATATCAAGGCAGGTGTCAGGCTATTTGTTTTGGTAATTGAACTAAGCTGTGTTTTTTCGGCATAATACATGTTGCTTCCTAACAACCAAAAGCATAGAAAAAAATAAGACACTGCCAGCGTTAGCCGAAGTTGTAAAGCACTTCGTCCATTCTTTGATTTCATGCACTACTGGGGGGATTAATGGCCGTGACCTACACTGTACCTTACAGACTGAGATGTTTGTCGTTCGATTTGGCTCATTCGGATTAAATTATTAAATTTTGCCATACACGACCTTGTTATTGTACAAAGAACTATCCCTCCACTGAGTTCATACAAGAGATTCTCTTGGTTAGTATTGTAAATTGGTCACCGTAAAGAATTTTAAAGCTGATTTCGAGCGTCAGTCCTTCGTCAAAGCGAATGACTTTGGATTAACGCTCAGCTTTTTAAACTTAGTTGATAAAAACCAAATATCTTGTCAAACCCCCCTTCGCCCACTCCTAATCCCCCCCCCCGGCCCCACGTACACACTACACGCACACACCCAACTGTTTCCTTCGAGATTTACCCCCTTTCTTTATCCCTCCGCTTGTAGGTTTGGGCGTGCAGTGCACCTCTCGAGTCTTGCTTAAATGTTAACTTTTTTTCTTTTTACGATTTTTTCTTTCAACAGAGCCCCTGCATGAACAACCCTTGTCAGCAAGGAGCTTCATTCTGTCGACCATTATACAGTCAAAACGATTATGAATGTGTTTGCAAACCAGGTTCTACCAGCCGGAATTGTGAAACCGGTAAGACTAAAGGAAAAGCATGCTCCTGATGCCGTATAACTCTTATCTCCGTCATTGAAAATTGTAAATCAGGTTACGACACTGAGCGCTTTTTAAGATTTGATCATGTAACCCCCCCTAAAAAATTGTCTCCAATGAGAGACAGCGCAATTTTAAGATTTGCTTAGCAACCTGGTTGCTTACTTAAAACATATATATCATATATATTTAATTTCAACTTTCTTCACCTATTTCAAATGTTACTGCTAATTTAAATTTTTTTTTTCTGATTGGGATCAATTAACGCGCTCATAACCAAAAAGCGTGCAGAATTTTCTTCCTGACATACAAACAGATTTTTTTTTCTCCAAAAGTATAGGTGCTTTTTGGGTTGTTTTTCTGATTGTTTCTTTTGTTTTGTTTTCGTTTTGTCTTTTTTCCCTTTTGTTTCTATAAAAAGAAGGGTTACAATAATCAGTCTCGTTTTTCGTTTGTTTTTGGTTTTTTTTTCTTCATTTTTTTCTTTTCATTTTAAGAAAAAGGAAGAGTTGTAATGATCAGTCTTCTCTTTTTTCTCGTTTCAGTTCGTGTCTTGGATATTCACGTTCGAAGCGAGGGTTGTGAGGATGAAGGAAGAGCAGACTTCTGCGGCAAAGCTTACATCAAGGTGAATGGAACAGATCACTCTCCTCATAGCAGAGGATATAACGTTGTTGTTGTGGACGGAGCAACAGGTACCACGAACTATGCCGCTTGAGTAAACCTCCCCTGTTTAACTCTCGTCTCTGTCTAGCGCTTTCAAAGCGGGCAAAAGAAAAGGGCTATTGTGATAAGTCCTTGGAATTAAGCCTCTTACATGCTCTGCTTCTGGTTGCGCAAGAGACATGAAAATTAAATAGTTGGGTTGGCCCTAATCACCCAGTTTTACCCTAAAAACCGTCGCAGAATGTTTGTATTGGTTACTGGTCGTTTCGTACCCACGCTCGTTTCGTACCCAGTCAGTTGAGTCGTTTCGCTTGACTCTGTTAACTTGTCGTACGTAACGATTGACATCTGTTCATGCACTCGCGTAGTGGGGGTATGAGTTAGGTTGACAATCTGCCTTCCTCGAAATTAGTGGAAAAGTAAGACCCCACAAGGTTTCATTATTAAGGGAAAATTAATTGATAACACTTAATTACCCTGTTATACTTTCCCACCGACGCAGCACCACAGTTTCTTTACTTCCTTCACTCATTCGTTCTTACGTAATCACTTTCTCCCTGCTTACTTAATCTGAAAAAAAAAATTGCTTGACAGAAAAAAGGGTATCTTTCACAATTTCAAATAAAATCTCATTAGGTCATGTTTATGCGGTTGTCTTTAATAGCTTTCCATTCCTACAGGTGCAGTTCTCGATACAAGAGGATTTGATACTCATGAAAATAGCTCGGCGGGTAATGCACTCAGAGATTACCTTAACGGTCTTCATGGCCAGTAAGTTATGTTTAATGCGCCATAAAATAGTTTCATTCTTAAATGGCAATTTTCGAAGAGACTGGTACTAGCATAAGTGCATATCCTTGAAAATGCTTTCATTCAAGAAAAAGTCAGATCGGGTCTGAACACGTTGAGTCTCTAAGGCTACCAAAGCAACTCTCCAAGTTCCTGAGAAACACCTTCAACTTGCAGTTTTTAGTGGAATTGTAATCGATATCAAACTGATAGTGTGGAGCAAACCTAAAGTCCTACAAAAAGGAATCAAACATTTCTGAAACAAATTACTTGAGATATAGTTTATCTATGTGTTTTGAAATCAATATTTTTCGAGTTATCGACGTCATAACTTCGCTTATTGACAAATTTCAAGAATTTTAAAAGAAGCTCGAATTACTCGTAACTACTCCCGAACTGCTTTGAATTTCACAACGTAGCACAGACGATATTGAGAGTAAGGGGTCTGTAGTGTCAGTGTTTTTAATTAAATGTATCTAGGACATTTTTTCCATGATTGGTATATTATGTGGCCTTATATTTCCAATACATTGTAACTTTTGTTTGGACTTCTATCAACTCAATGCTTGATTTCAAACACATCAGTTTGTTAGTGCGCAATTTTTTTCCCTAAGAAAATGACTTGAAAATCCACGTTACTACAAGAGATTTTAATTTTACGCTCTGTATTTTTTGTTTAATAAGTTGCCGGCTCTTCTTAACTCTCACAAAATTAGTATAAATACTACTTCTCTTCCCTCACAGTAAAATAGTGTTAGTTGCTATTCAAGATGAGGGCTCAAGACACATGTCGCCAGCGATTGATGCGCTCAAGGGACTGGGCGCTACTGACCCTGTACAGCCGGACCACAGGGGATCTTTTGCTTTCGCTGGATACGCTGGGGCAACAAACCTCAGTGGATAACACAGAGACGTGCGAACAGAGGAAAGGGACCGAGTGAAATATTTCCGAACATTGTGTTATCGGCAGGTGTGTTTGGTTATCGATTAGTTATTGATTTCTATACTGGCCCAAGTTCATTGAGAAAGAAAGTGTTTAGAGGTTAGTAGAGCACCAGAGATGAGTAAGAGTTGCTCAGGTCGCAACCGGAAGGAACTCACTTAAACCTCTTGAAAGCTCGTCAAACTTCTTAAGTGCTTTACATCTTGACGAAAGCATAGTTAATACTCAAGCCAGCTTTTTTATACCATTTTGATAGCGATAGTTTAACGTTTTATTATTAGATATTTCCTATGTACGCATGTCACGCCTTAAAAAAACCACATAGAATCTCCGCCAGCGTGCTCAAAGAAACATTTGAGGCACTCTTAAGCAATTGCATATAAACGTACACGCATTTACTGGATATGTCATTAGAACTTATAAATATATTACTTACTTACTAAGTACAACATAATTATTCAATCGAAATATAATTTTTAAATGAGAAAAATTTGCCCATTCAGTAGAACCTTCCTTTTTAATCACAATACGCACAACTTCTGATGGATCAATTATTTTACTTACTTAGAGTCATATGTGTAGATCGAGGAGTAAAGTCTTGAATTTAGGGCATAGTTATGCTTGGATAAGGAAGGAAAATTTCCAAAAGGCATTTTGTCCATTTTACCACCCCATAGAGTACGCCCAGACAATTTCAAATTCAACGTTAGTTACTTCATTTTTAGGAAACTGAATTGAAACGACGGCCGTCCTTGGAACAGTTCCCTCCCACGTCAACTGAAAGGCAATTGTCTACACGCTCACTGTGGTTTAAAAGTCATGTGTGGCGTCGACTAGGGAAGAACGAATTACGAGACGTGGAGGAGTAGGTTCTACTCTCGCCCACTATGCGTCTATGTTACTGGAGACCATTGGCAGTATTTGAATTTCACTCAATACGTTATATTGTATCAGAAATTAATTTTCTAACACTCGTCGTTTGATAGGTTAATTCTTCTTTATTCTCTTTCTTCGCAAATTGATACAACGGGGACTAGCTTCTATCTGACAGGGAAAACTAGAGTCTCTGCTTATAAAGGTGACACTGTGGATGACATTTCTAAGCCGTCAATCTTCTTGTATCGTCTTCGCACCATCTCAACTAGCGAATCACGCTTGACTACGTATTACAGTTCCCACATACTACGTATGCACCTTAGAGTTGTTTACGCAGTTACAAAATCAATTTCTCCTTAATTTTCATATCTTTACGGTTGAGATCGGCTAGAACAGAAACGAGATCGATAATATAAAAATTACAAATAACCTTGGTTCAGAGTATTATTTATACCTGAAAGGGTATCTTAAGAGAAAATCACCTTTAAAGATTGTTACATAACAACATCTTGGTCACAAGAGTTAAAGAAGAGAGGCGCTCACAAGTACCGCCCCCAAATTGCTTTTGGTGGCGAAACATGAGGGGTATCAACTGTTTGCACCTTAAATTACCTCCGGGGACAAGAAGGTGTCGAACGCAACCTATTACCTGGGAGATTTACTCTTCCTGGACTAAAAAATTAACTTAATTAAGAACATGACTTATCACGAGTTCATGTCATCCTCACGATCACAACGAGGAAAACGTGATTAAACTCACTAGGAGAACGTGACCAAACTCACAAAAAACACCGTGACCAAACTCAACCTTTAAGATAAGACCACCAAGAAGAGGGTCCCAATGGGGTTAACCGTTAGCCGTAAAACGGCCAAAATATTTAGCCGTTAGACGTAAAAATTGACAAATTTTAACCGTTAGTCGTAAAAAAAGTTAACCGTAAAAAATATCTCTGGTGGAAACAATGGAAAGGTGTTAACCGTTAGCCGGAAATTGGCCAAAATTTTAACCGATAGCCGTAAAAGCCATCACCCCATTGAGACCCTCCAAGAAGGAGTAAGAAGTAATCAACCTGCCCTTTTTATAATTTGCATTAAATGGCTTAAAATAATATAATATTTCCATTCCTTTTTCCAGCACCAATACAAGGAAACCCTTACGATATTGTAGATTAACTATAATTGTAATTTTATCATGTAACAATTGGTTATATTGACAAAGATCCTGAACACTTCATAAGGATCGAATGTTGGGCTTGTTGGCCGAAAATTAACCTAATAAACAGAAACCTTTTTGTGCCAGGAATCAGAAAAGATATAGTACAAGAAACCTCCTTTTTTTTACATATGATGAAATTTACAGGGAACTCACAAGGCAACGAACTTTGAGTAAAAAACTGAAGAGATCCGAGATGAACACATTCATTGAGACCGATGAAAGACTGCATGCTGCCAAGGACAACTGAACGTATTGCGTACAAGAGACCTAAATAACCTGTAGACTCTCTTCGGCCGTTTCCTCGGATTCGTCCTTCGATCTTACCGAGAAGGAAATTTGATTGAGGGAGGGGGGATAAACGGAAAATGGAGCGTAAGCTCATTTCCAGAACGAAGGTTCGTGATCGAGCCCACAGAAATTTTAGCTCGAGAAAATCAATGAAATTGTTCACACAAAGAATGCAATACGGAGAATTTATTTTAAACTCAGAGATGTGAGTAGAAGATCTTCCAACTGACTGAATACAGCAATTCATAATTTACGAGACTTCAAACAGTCTCTAAAAAATTGAAAATATTACAATTATAACAATCATGAAATACTTCCCTGAAAACTGTACAAGTTACCCTCAGCTGGAGTAAATGGACTCAAAGAAACGTATTTACATCCCTGGATTGAGGGGCCTTTGTAAGTAAAAAACAACTCGAAATAATTATTTACAATTCATATGAACTGAAATCGTACCTAAAATTCATGTTCGCTCACTACTTATGCTCACTTACAGTCCGTAAGTTCACCAACAGCACTTTTTATTTGGCCACCTAAACCCTTTCACTCTCAACGATTACCAAGAAGTAATTTATCAATAAAATATTAATACACCATCAAGAAGACTAGTGGTGAACTGAACAAAAAGATCCACGAGGGGAATTACTAACCATTTAATTCTTAGAAAAACAATGAGTAGCAAAAGCCTCAGTACGCTCGACTACTATTTAGCTTTTTTTTACGAGAACTCTCATTTGTCTCTCCCTCTTCCAATTTCAAAGTTCCTTTATGCCAGTGTTGGTGTTAAATAATGGTCACCACCAGGCAACATTATTTGAGGGGGGGGGGGGACTTTCAATAAGCTTTTTAGACATAAATTAAGAGGTTTCTGTTTATCATGTTGAGTGGAGAAGGAGAGCCGACTACCTACTAAACGGAGACGTGTCTTCTTCTTTTGCCACTCACTGGACATTACAGGAAAGACAAGGAGAATTACTCTGGAGACCTCGAGGGTGAAAGAGTCCAAACAGAGTGTCAGTTGCCTCTGTTATGTGCCCAGAGGCGTGGACAATACACTAACAATTTATTTTGTTTTCTTCATCTTAAAATTTTGAGGTTATCAAAAACTCTTTTCGCTTGAACGCCTTGCAAATTGCTGTTATTACCTGTAACTGGGTGAGAAATCGCAGCACAACATGTCTTTTTCTCTTCTGCCGTAATATTTAGACAAAAGAGAAGCATAAGACATATACCTTAAGCCGAAGGCCTGATAAGGCCATAAGACTTGTTTACTCTAATACTATATAAATGCTTATTACCAAGTTTGTTGCGCCCAACTCATACCAAAGTAAAACTTAGTAAAAATCTCTATGACTAAACAATGTGAACAATGCTGGGAAGATTTCTTTCAGATATACTGACTGTCAAGTTACTGAAGTGTTTCCCATATCATAACTTGGGTAAGTGAGATGGCTGAAGCACAACCAGTATACCAGAATGGGCTTTTTTAAGGAGCCTAGACAATAACTTGTGAGTAATTTTGTCAATCTTTTCCGTCCTACACCAACCTCTCCCTATTTTAATAGCTTTTTGATGACAAACTAAAAATTTGAAGCTCTCCTAATATTGAATCTATTCATCGTGTATAACAATCTAAAATGACGCGACATTGTTTTTCATAACCATAAGGCTTCTGGAGGTTTCTGGGCCCCTCTGATGCCACATTCAGCGCATAATAACAGAAAAAAATCGGGTTAAAAAAAATCTGAAAAACCTTCCAGGACATTTGCAGTACCGCGCCTTACCAGGGTAAAAGTAAACGTTTTCCAGAGCAATAACAAAATGAAAAAAATTTAAAAAAAAAAAACTAGTAAAAATATGACGAGTACTGCAGGGGAAAATGCTCTTCGAATTAAAAAAAAAAAAAACAGCTAGTCTTGGTTTAAATAGTCTTGGTAACTTGGTAACGACAGTCCTCCGATTGAGCAATTTGTAACAACCTTATTTATCTGCCGGTCACTCAATTATCATTCATAGATATATATTGACAGCGGATTATTTAAAAGGAAAAAATGCATACAAAAGAAATTTCCCAGAGAACCATAAAGAAGAATGTACATAGACTAGAGAGAGAAAACAGACCCACTGCTGCATTAGTGAAATGGCAAACATCGCAAATGACAACTGCACCTCCATTCAGTAGATAATAGGGACCTTAAGCAAACCATGACGGCGACGGCAACGAGGACGTGGAAAAACAAAAGATCTAATTGGCAGAACAATAGCTCAGCACGTGCGTTTTTAAACTTTGTACATTTCTTAGCCGTCCTATGCAAAGTAACAACGTGAAATTATCACAATTTGCGTCGTCTACGAAACCGAAACCGGGACGGCAAATTATTTTAATTTCAATTTGGAACTCAAAGCTTCTTTTATACGTTATGCTGAAGTTGAGGTGTGGCACCGTATGAGACGGTGAACAGATGCAGCCATTTTTGAAATTCTAATTTAAGGCAGAAATTCATTTTTTAATCGAAGTTTTCCTTGGCGTTGTCGTCCTGACTGCTTAAGGTCCCTAATTGCTTACACTGAGAGAAACGCTCGTAGGGTCGAAGACAGCGAAGATTATTGCCTTTTTTACCACAGCCTTGACTCGCTCAATTGACATGATAGCTTCATATCAGATTCTCAGCCCCTCTCCCCACAGTGCACGACTGAGTTGGACTTCTGTGTAGCCGTTGCGCATGTCTTATTTTTGGAAGGGATTATGTTAATCGTTGTCGTGAATCTTAAAATTAAAACATACGCGGTTGGTGAGCAATCCCCATGATAATCATCATGGACAAGTTGAAATTAAGCATACGACATCACGGATTAAGAAATTACAAGAAACAGCTCATCGGTGACAGCAAGACGCGTGTCATTTTCGTGTGCATTCCATAAATTGAAAATTGTGGTCCAATAACTTTCTATAGATTCTATTTAGTGATTACAAAGATTGATGTATTCCCAATAAGATTAATAATTAAAGAAGCGACCGACACGTTGTGACCATATTGGGCCTTCTCCGCAGCAGCAAACGAAATTAAAATTTTATCATCCACCCCTTGCAAGAAAGCAACTAATCAAAAGTTCTTCATTTTTCAAATGACGCATCAGGCACCGTCGAAAGTGAATACGGAAATTTCTAATTAAGATCAACCAGCGTATATAATACTTGATTATTAATTGTTGATTGAACACTACGCAATCTTATTGGAACTTCCTGGTAAGCGAATACATACACATTTTCATTAATTTTAAATTTTCTGCGGTAGGTTTAACAAACAAACTTTCATCTTCACTTCACCAACAGCTTTCATTGACTCAGTTTTTTTAACTGCTACTGACAAATGGAGAGGATCAAATCGTACATAAAATTCGTGCTGTCCATTGGTATATACACGCTCATATCCGCTCAGAGCTTCAGACGAGAAGGCCAATACGGTGTAAACTACGCTAATTTTGTGAAGAATCCTTTGCAAAGACTTGATGTCGCAGTTCTAATCATTATAAGGGTATACAAAGTCCAAGAGTGTCTTCATCGCTGTGTTAGTCATCTGGAATGTTACTCAGTCAATTTTGCTGCAGCTTCACTTGACGGAACTCACAAGTGCGAGTTACTAAACGCGGACAAGTTCCAAAACCCGAATGACTTGGCTCTCAACGAGACCTTCGACCATTATAATATCAAGGCAGGTGTCAGGCTATTTGTTTTGGTAATTCAACAAAGCTATATTTTTTCGGCATAATACATGTTGCTTCCTAACAACCAAAAGCATATGAAAATAAGACACTCTTCCAGCGTTAGCCGAAGTTGTGAAGCACTTCGTCCATTCTTTGATTTCATGCACTACTGGGGGGATTAATAGCCGTGACCTACACTGTACCTTACAGACTGAGATGTTTCTCGCTCGATTTGGCTCATTTGGATTAAATTATTAAATTCTGCCATACACGACCTTGTTATTGTACAAAGAACTATCCCTCCGACTGAGTTCATACAAGAGATTCTCTTGGTTAGTATTGCAAATTGGCCACCGTAAAGAGTTTTAAAGCTGATTTCGAGTGTCATTCCTTCGTCAAAGCGAATGACTCTGGACTAACGCTTAGCTTTTCAAACTCAGTTGATAAAACAAAATATCTTGTCAACCCCCCCCCCCCCCCCTTTCACGTGCACACCACACGCACATACCCAACTGTTTCCTTCAAGATTTATCCCCTTTATCCCTCCGCTTGTAGGTTTGGTCGTGCGGTGCACCTCTCGAGTCTTGATTAAATGTTAATTTTTTCTTTTTACGATTTTCTTCTTTCAACAGAGCCCCTGCATGAGCAATCCTTGTCAGCAAGGAGCTTTATTCTGTCGACCATTATACAGTCAAGACGATTATGAATGTGTTTGCAAACCAGGTTCTACCAGCCGGAATTGTGAAACCGGTAAGACTAAAGGAAAAGCATGCTCCTGATGACGTATAACTCTTATCTCCGCCATTGAAAATTGTAAATCAGATTACGACACTGAGCGCTTTTTAAGATTTAATAAAGTAATCTACTCTTAAAAATTGTCTCCAATGAGAGACGGCGCAATTTTAAGATTTGCTTAGCAACCTGGTTGCTTACTTAAAACATATATATCATATATATTTAATTTCAACTTTCTTCACCTATTTCAAATGTTACTGCTAATTTAAATTTTTTTTTCTGATTGGGATCAATTAACGTGCTCATAACCAATAGGCGTGCAGAATTTTCTTCCTGACATACAAACAGATTTTTTTTTTCTCCAAAAGTATAGGTGCTCTTTGGGTTGTTTTTCTGATTGTTTCTTTTGTTTTGTTTCGTTTTGTCTTTTTTCCCTTTTGTTTCTATAAAAAGAAGGGTGACAATAATCAGTCTTCTCGTTTTTCGTTTGTTTTTGGTTTTTTTTTTCTTCATTTTTTTCTTTTCATTTTAAGAAAAAGGAAGAGTTGTAATGATCAGTCTTCTCTTTTTTCTCGTTTCAGTTCGTGTCTTGGATATTAACGTTCGAAGCGAGGGTTTTGAGGATGAAGGAAGAGCAGACTTCTGCGGCAAAGCTTACATCAAGGTGAATGGAACAGATCACTCTCCTCATAGCAGAGGATATAACGTTGTTGTTGTGGACGGAGCAACAGGTACCACGAACTATGCCGCTTGAGTAAACCTCCCCTGTTTAACTCTCGTCTCTGTCTAGCGCTTTCAAAGCGGGCAAAAAAGGAGGGCTATTGTGATATGTCCTTGGAATTAAGCCTCTTACATGCTCTACTTCTGGTTGCGCAAAAGACATGAAAATTAAATAGTTGGGTTAGTCCTAATCACCCAGTTTTACCCTAAAAACCGTCGCAGAATGTTTGTATTGGTTACTGGTCGTTTCGTACCCACGCTCGTTTCGTACCCAGTCAGTTGAGTCGTTTCGCTTGACTCTATTAACTTGTCGTACGTAACGATTGACATCTGTTCACGCGCTCGCGTAGTGGGGGTATGAGTTAGGTTGACAATCTGCCTTCCTCGAAAGTAAGACCCCACAAGGTTTCATTATTAAGGGAAAATTAATTGATAACACTTAATTACCCTGTTATACTTTCCCACCGACGCAGCACCACAGTTTCTTTACTTCCTTCACTCATTCGTTCTTACGTAATCACTTTCTCCCTGCTTACTTAATCTGAAAAAAAAAAATGCTTGACAGAAAAAAGGGTATCTTTCACCATTTCAAATAAAATCTCATTAGGTCATGTTTATGCGGTTGTCTTTAATAGCTTTCCATTCCTACAGGTGCAGTTCTCGATACAAGAGGATTTGATACTCATGAAAATAGCTCGGCGGGTAATGCACTCAGAGATTACCTTAACGGTCTTCATGGCCAGTAAGTTATGTTTAATGCGCCATAAAATAGTTTCATTCTTAAATAGCAATTTTCCAAGAGACTGGTACTAGCATAAGTGCATATCCTTGAAAATGCTTTCATTCAAGAAAATGTCAGATCGGGTCTGAACACGTTGAGTCTCTAAGGCTACCAGAGCAACTCTCCAGGTTCCTGAGAAACACCTTCAACTTGAAGTTTTTAATGGAATTGTAATCGATATCAAACTGATAGTGTGGAGCAAACCTAAAGTCCTACAAAAAGGAATCAAACATTTCTGAAACAAATTACTTGAGATATAGTTTATCTATGTGTTTTGAAATCAATATTTTTCGAGTTATCGACGTCATAACTTCGCTTATTGACAAATTTCAAGAATTTTAAAAAAAGCTCGAATTACTCGTAATTACTCCCGAACCACTTTGAATTTGACAACGTAGCACAGACGATATTGAGAGTAAGGGGTCTGTAGTGTCAGTGTTTTTAATTAAATGTATTTAGGACATTTTTTCCATGATTGGTATATTATGTGGCCTTATATTTCCAATACATTGTAACTTTTGTTTGGACTTCTATCAACTCAATGCTTGATTTCAAACACATCAGATTGTTAGTGCGCAATTTTTTTCCCTAAGAAAATGACTTTAAAATCCACGTAACTACAAGAGATTTTAATTTTACGCTCTGTATTTTTTGTTTAATAAGTTGTCGGCTCTTCTTAGCTCTCACAAAACTAGTATAAATACTATTTCTCTTCCCTCACAGTAAAATAGTGTTAGTTGCTATTCAAGATGAGGGCTCAAGACACATGTCGCCAGCGATTGATGCGCTAAAGGGACTGGGCGCTACTACCCTGTACAGCCGGACCACAGGGGATCTTTTGCTTTCGCTGGATACGCTGGAGCAAACAAACCTCAGTGGATAACACAGAGACGTGCGAACAGAGGAAAGGGACCGAGTGAAATATTTCCGAACATTGCGTTATCGGCAGGTGTGTTTGGTTATCGATTAGTTATTGATTTCTATACTGGCCCAAGTTCATTGAGAAAGAAAGTGTTTAGAGGTTAGTAGAGCACCAGAGATGAGTAAGAGTTGCTCAGGTCGCAACCGGAAGGAACTCACTTAAACCTCTTGAAAGCTCGTCAAACTTTTTACATCCTGACGAAAACATAGTTAATGCTCGAGCCAGCTTTTTTATACCATTTTGATAGCGGTAGTTTAACGTTTTATTATTAGATATTTCCTATTTACGCATGTCACGCCTTAAAACAACCACGTAGAATATCCGCCAGCGTGCTCAATGAAACATTTGAGGCACTCTTAAGCAATTGCATATAAACGTACACGCATTTACTGGATATGTCATTAGAACTTATCAATATATTACTTACTTACTAAGTACAACATAATTATTCAATCGAAATATAATTTTTAAATGAGAAAAATTTGCCCATTCAGTAGAACCCTCCTTTTTAGTCACAATACGCACAACTTCTGATGGATCAATTATTTTACTTACTTAGAGTCATATGTGTAGATCGAGGAGTAAAGTCTTGAATTTAGGGCATAGTTATGCATGGATAAGGAAGGAAAATTTCCAAAAGGCATTTTGTCCATTTTACCACCCCATAGAGTACGCCCAGACAATTTCAAATTCAACGTCAGTTACTTCATTTTTAGGAAACTGAATTGAAACGACGGCCGTCCTTGGAACAGTTCCCTCCCACGTCAACTGAAAGGCAATTGTCTACACGCTCACTGTGGTTTAAAAGTCATGTGTGGCGTCGACTAGGGAAGAACGAATTACGAGACGTGGAGGAGTAGGTTCTACTCTCGCCCACTATGCGTCTATGTTACTGGAGACCATTGGCAGTATTTGAATTTCACTTAATACGTTATATTGTATCAGAAATTAATTTTCTAACACTCGTCGTTTGATAGGTTAATTCTTCTTTATTCTCTTTCTTCGCAAATTGATACAACGGGGACTAGCTTCTATCTGACAGGGAAAACTAGAGTCTCTGCTTATAAAGGTGACACTGTGGATGACATTTCTAAGCCGTCAATCTTCTTGTATCGTCTTCGCACCATCTCAACTAGCGAATCACGCTTGACTACGTATTACAGTTCCCACATACTACGTATGCACCTTAGAGTTGTTTACGCAGTTACAAAATCAATTTCTCCTTAATTTTCATATCTTTACGGTTGAGATCGGCTAGAACAGAAACGAGATCGATAATATAAAAATTACAAATAACCTTGGTTCAGAGTATTATTTATACCTGAAAGGGTATCTTAAGAGAAAATCACCTTTAAAGATTGTTACATAACAACATCTTGGTCACAAGAGTTAAAGAAGAGAGGCGCTCACAAGTACCGCCCCCAAATTGCTTTTGGTGGCGAAACATGAGGGGTATCAACTGTTTGCACCTTAAATTACCTCCGGGGACAAGAAGGTGTCGAACGCAACCTATTACCTGGGAGATTTACTCTTCCTGGACTAAAAAATTAACTTAATTAAGAACATGACTTATCACGAGTTCATGTCATCCTCACGATCACAACGAGGAAAACGTGATTAAACTCACTAGGAGAACGTGACCAAACTCACAAAAAACACCGTGACCAAACTCAACCTTTAAGATAAGACCACCAAGAAGAGGGTCCCAATGGGGTTAACCGTTAGCCGTAAAACGGCCAAAATATTTAGCCGTTAGACGTAAAAATTGACAAATTTTAACCGTTAGTCGTAAAAAAAGTTAACCGTAAAAAATATCTCTGGTGGAAACAATGGAAAGGTGTTAACCGTTAGCCGGAAATTGGCCAAAATTTTAACCGATAGCCGTAAAAGCCATCACCCCATTGAGACCCTCCAAGAAGGAGTAAGAAGTAATCAACCTGCCCTTTTTATAATTTGCATTAAATGGCTTAAAATAATATAATATTTCCATTCCTTTTTCCAGCACCAATACAAGGAAACCCTTACGATATTGTAGATTAACTATAATTGTAATTTTATCATGTAACAATTGGTTATATTGACAAAGATCCTGAACACTTCATAAGGATCGAATGTTGGGCTTGTTGGCCGAAAATTAACCTAATAAACAGAAACCTTTTTGTGCCAGGAATCAGAAAAGATATAGTACAAGAAACCTCCTTTTTTTTACATATGATGAAATTTACAGGGAACTCACAAGGCAACGAACTTTGAGTAAAAAACTGAAGAGATCCGAGATGAACACATTCATTGAGACCGATGAAAGACTGCATGCTGCCAAGGACAACTGAACGTATTGCGTACAAGAGACCTAAATAACCTGTAGACTCTCTTCGGCCGTTTCCTCGGATTCGTCCTTCGATCTTACCGAGAAGGAAATTTGATTGAGGGAGGGGGGATAAACGGAAAATGGAGCGTAAGCTCATTTCCAGAACGAAGGTTCGTGATCGAGCCCACAGAAATTTTAGCTCGAGAAAATCAATGAAATTGTTCACACAAAGAATGCAATACGGAGAATTTATTTTAAACTCAGAGATGTGAGTAGAAGATCTTCCAACTGACTGAATACAGCAATTCATAATTTACGAGACTTCAAACAGTCTCTAAAAAATTGAAAATATTACAATTATAACAATCATGAAATACTTCCCTGAAAACTGTACAAGTTACCCTCAGCTGGAGTAAATGGACTCAAAGAAACGTATTTACATCCCTGGATTGAGGGGCCTTTGTAAGTAAAAAACAACTCGAAATAATTATTTACAATTCATATGAACTGAAATCGTACCTAAAATTCATGTTCGCTCACTACTTATGCTCACTTACAGTCCGTAAGTTCACCAACAGCACTTTTTATTTGGCCACCTAAACCCTTTCACTCTCAACGATTACCAAGAAGTAATTTATCAATAAAATATTAATACACCATCAAGAAGACTAGTGGTGAACTGAACAAAAAGATCCACGAGGGGAATTACTAACCATTTAATTCTTAGAAAAACAATGAGTAGCAAAAGCCTCAGTACGCTCGACTACTATTTAGCTTTTTTTTACGAGAACTCTCATTTGTCTCTCCCTCTTCCAATTTCAAAGTTCCTTTATGCTAGTGTTGGTGTTAAATAATGGTCACCACCAGGCAACATTATTTGAGGGGGGGGGGGACTTTCAATAAGCTTTTTAGACATAAATTAAGAGGTTTCTGTTTATCATGTTGAGTGGAGAAGGAGAGCCGACTACCTACTAAACGGAGACGTGTCTTATTTTTTTGCCACTTACTGGACATTACAGGAAAGACAAGGAGAATTACTCTGGAGACCTCGAGGGTGAAAGAGTCCAAACAGAGTGTCAGTTGCCTCTGTTATGTGCCCAGAGGCGTGGACAATACACTTACAATTTATTTTGTTTCCTCATCTTAAAATTTTGAGGTAATTGAAAACTCTTTTCGCTTGAATGCCTTGCAAATTGCTGTTACTACCTGTTGCTGGGTAAGAAATCGCAGCACAACATGTCTTTGTCTCATCTGCCGTAATATTTAGACAAAAGAGAAGCATAAGACATAACTTAAGCCGAAGGCCTGATAAGGCCGTAAGACTTGTTTACTCTAAAACTATATAAAAGTTTATTACCAAATTTGTTGCGCCCAACTCATACCAAAGTAAAACTTAGTAAAAAAAACTCTGTGAACATACAAGGAAAGAGGCTGGAAAGATTTCTTTAAGATATACTGACTGTCAAGTTACTGAAGTGTTTCTCTTATCATAACTTGGGGAAGAGAGATGGTTGAAGCACAACTAGTATACCAGAATGGGCTTTTTTAAGGAGCCTAAACAATAATTTGTGAGTAATTTTGTCAATCTTTTCCGTCCTACACCAACCCCTCCCTATTTAACACCTTTTTGATGTCAAACTAAAAATTTGAAGCCCTCCTAATATTGAATCTATTCATCGTGTACAACAATCTAAAATGACGCGACATTGTTTTTCATAAACAGAAGGCTTCTGGAGGTTTCTGGGCCCCTCTGATGCCACATTTAGCGCATAATAACAAGAAGAAAAATCGGGTTAAAAAAAAATATGAAAAACCTTTTAGGACAATTGCAGTACCACGCCATACCTGGGTAAAAGTAAAACGTTTTCCAGAGCAATAACAAAATGATTAAAAAATAAAAAAGATAAAAAAAAAACCAGTAAAAAAAAGGACGAATACTTCTAAAATGCAGGGGAGAATGCTCTTTGAAAATAAAATTTTAAAAAAGAAATCTAGTCTTGGTTAAAAAAAAACCTCAGTAGTCTTAGTAACTTGGTAGCGAAAGTCCTCCGATCTAGAAATTTGTAACAACCTTATTTATCTGCCGGTCATCAATTATCATTCATAGATATTGACAGTGGATTATTTAAAAGGAAAAAGTTCATACAAAAGAAATTTCCCAGAGAACCATAAGGAAGAATGTGCATAGACAAGAGGGAGAAAACAGACCCACTGCTGCACTAGTGAAATGGCAAACATCCCAAATGACAACTACACCTCTATTCAGTAGGTAAAAGGGACCTTAAGCAAACCACGACGGCGACTGCAACGTGGACGTGGAAAAACAAAAGATCTAATTGGCAGAACAATAGCTCAGCACGTGCGTTTTAAAACTTTGTAAATTTCTTAGCCGTCCTATGCAAAGCAACAACGTGAAATCACCACAATTTGCGTCGTCTACGAACCGAGACCGCGACGACAAATTATTTTAATTTCCATTTGGAACTCAACGCTTCTTTTATACGGTATGCTGAAGTTGAGGTGTGACGCTGTATGAGAAGGTAAACAAATGCAGCCATTTTTGAAATTCTAATTTAAGGCAGAAATTCATTTTTTAATCGAAGTTTCCCTTGGCGTTGCCGTCCTGACTGCTTATGGTCCCTGATTGCTTACACTGGGAGAAACACGCTCATACTAGTAGCGTCGAAGACAGCCAAGATTATTGCCTTTTTTACCACAGCCTTGATTCGCTCAATTGACATGATAGCTTCATATCAGATTCTCAGCCCCTCTCCCCACAGTGCACGGCTGAGATGGACTTCTGTGTAGCCGTTGCGCATGTCTTATTTTTGGAAGTCTTTCTAAAGTTCTCAGTAAATTTCCGAAAGTTGGTCGTCTATCTGGCTCGAATGCCCAACAAACTGTTAAAGTATCCTAAAAAAAGAAGAAAATGGTCTCAACGTGAGGTAGCGAAGTCGAACGGTGAGTGCGTCGAAATAAACCCACGTCCGACTTTGCTCACCAAAAGGATTTGTTTCTATGGTAGCCCCTCATCTAAACTTTCCCAAACTCTTGTATGCTTCTTGACAACTAGGGTTTTTAAATCATCTTCCGTTTGATCTGTCTAATTTGTTTGCAGGGGTACTGGAGAGAAGTGACATCAAGCTAGTTAGAGTACTCATTGCACTTCCACTATACTATGGCATTTACGAACAGAGAGCATGAAGTGAAGACGAGAGAGGAGCAATCTTGGAGACTGAATACCCCAAAAAGGCTCTAGTCTTAAGGCAATCCCTCTCACGTTAGTTTTTTTAGGCTCAAAGTATCTTGGCTCAAGGGATTTATGTATTATGTACATCGCGTGTTGCTTCGACGCTTTCGCGTAGATCGATCAGTTACAGTATTGTTTCTCAACAAATCGGACTCTCCTTTCACGGTCGTGCGAGTTTGTTAATCAATCATAAGATTACACGGAGAGGAGACCAAATGAGATTCCATTCAGTCCTATTTTCATTATGAATTAGCCATTCACCACGCAAATGTGGTAATTTTACATACCTTAACTTCTCTCGGAATATCTATATTTGCTAACGACTGTTTTACTCCTTTTCCCACTTGCCAGATTATGGATTCAGGTATATTTTTCTCAAATGGCCAGGAGCGAGAACACATCTCATACCACACAGTCCTACCAACAAAAACCAAACATCAGTTCCGTTTAACAGTTTCGAAACCGAATAGAAATATTTCCTGACCCAGATGCTAGAACAGCATCAAGTTTCTTGCCTTGCATTTCTGTAATGGTGAGAACATATACCTGGCGATCACATTTGAAAAATAAAACAGCAGCTTGGCGAACTCTGAGCGCCTCACACTTTCTCCTTGTCATTATTTCCTGCCTAGTGGAGGGTGGGGTAGGAGTTTAGAGGGATCACATGGTTTTCGGGGGAATAGAGGGCGTTTTAGTCGCCAACATAGTACCAGGGAGGGACTGTAGAAAAGTGATTGCCTAAGTACGAATATTACAGAGCCTCATGAGGGGGGGAAGGCAGACAAAACCCTCCTACTGCCGCCGCACCCCCCCCCCCCCCGCCCGCCCTGGCAAAAAAATAATGACCGGACCGGACCCTTTGCAGGTATTATGCATACATTTCCCGTTTCCAGCTTGGCTTTTGCACATATACTGGTCGGAAAGTCAACAAACTACATTAACGGCAGAAGAGGAAAAAAGGTAAGAAAGAAATAAGAGGAACACACCAGCGAAGTGTGCTTGTGAAGCACTGTTAACAGTTAATAACTTACCCGAAGGCGTACATGTCTGTTGCCATGGTGAACTGTGATGAGTCTGGCGCATCTTGTTGAGTGGTAAGCGAACGAAGGATTTCTGGAGCCAAATATGGAAGCCATCCTTGTGGAATCATCAAAAAACCTGGCCTGACAGATTTGGTTGTCAACCCAGCCACGCTAAACAACCCGAAATCTGTGATCACCACGCGATTGTATGACTCCAGAAATACATTCTTGGAACGAAGGTCAGTGTGAACAATACCTCGCGCGTGAAGATAACCCATACCCTGTTGGTAAATAATTAGTAGTATTATTACACATTCAACTCACTATCTCTTTTCTGATTGGCCGAAAATGTACGATGAATTTTCGAAATCAGCGCCTAGGACGTCATCTCGCTGCAGATTATACAATAATCATGTCAAGGACACTCAAGGTCACGGACATCATGTCATGTATGACCGCGATGCATGATTTCTGAGGATAATCATTTCAAGTTCGTGCGCTTTGTGTTGCTTGCTGATTTGTTAATTTTTTTACACGTTTACAGTCGACGTACAATATACAATAGCGTGTGAAGTTGACGCGTTAAAAGTTATATCTGCAATGAATATTGCATTTATCATGTCAAATTCAAAGTATGCCTAGTTTCCAAGCCCCTTGTCCATGTACGAGTTATCATACTTTTGCAAACTCAGACATGTCTTCTTTCGCAGATTGTTTAAAAGATGTCTAATAAAACAATTATTGAATTCAGTTTTCGCATGATATTATTATCAACCTCATGCAATCATAACTTAAGATTAACAGACAGCACGTCACACAAGGATTCAGTGTCTTATTCAATCTTTCTGCGTATTTCCTTACCTGAGAAATCTGAGTACAAATCTGTAAAATTTTATCCAGAGGAAAGCTGTCCTTTCGAACGTGTATATGTGTGTATAGGGAAAACCCACGACACATGCTGCAATCAGAAAACGAGACGCAATGTTTAATAACACAATGAAAAACAAAACAAAACAAAAAAGCCAACTAAAACAATAAAAATAATCGAGAGGAACAATCGCTGTAATACACAGCCTCTAGCTCCGCTGTAACTCGGCGGTTGTGTAGCCTAATTCATTCTTACGCAGTCAAAACAGTTTAAATCCATCAAAAGAAACAGAAGAACTGTGTCAAAGAGATCAAGTCACGATAAAAGCTTCCTCTTTCCGCCTCTCTGTCCACTGGTGAACAATGTGTCGGTAGAGTACTGCAGATAGCACTGAGTAACCTTCCGTAGCAAACTTTTACAAGGGAAATTATAGCTAGTTGCAATTGAAAATGTCACTCTCTGTCTACCTGGTTATGATAGCAAGTTTCGGAGGATCCATGCATGCGCCCATGAACAACACCACATTCTCATGACGAGTCTTTCTAAAAGTTCCAACTTGAAACTTAAAGGCATTGAGCTGCTCCTCTGTGGGATTCTCAATCTCGATCATCTTCACAGCCACTTCACCGTGCCAGTGACCCCTGAAGTAAAACAAAGGTAGTGAAAATCACACTACTGTTGTGGGATTTTGGAAAATATTGATCATACGGTCTAACCGTTCGAGTAAGAGAAGTCTTGAAAAGGACTGTAATCGATGACTGTGAACAACTTTTTCAGGCCTTATTTTCACCACTACTCAACTAGTATTCATAACTACGAGGATCGCTTTCATTCGTTTCTTCAACCGCAGTTCCCATATATATGATTTTCATATATTCACAGTCGTTTATTCACCACTTGGAGGGTTTATTTAGAACCAACATAATGACCACCTCCCAGTTGGCTTGTTAGCTCAGTTGGTAGAGCGCTCCATCGGTATCGCAGAGGTCATAGGTTCAAATCCCGTACGAGTCTGAATTTTTTCAGGCCTTATTTTCACTACTAGTTAAGCAGTATTCATAACTGCGAGGATCGCTTTCATTCGTGTGAAAACCTTTTCGACAACCTGCGCGGTTGTCATCATCAGATTCAAGTGAGGAGTTGTACGTTAGTCTTTTTATTTAAGTCAGGTTTATGAAAATTGATCTTATTGACTGTAAGACTGTGAAAATGTCCGGCAATAGCGTGGGACTACCGACAGGGATTATTCTCAATATTTGACCGAAACTACGAACTACTTTCCACAACTGGCGTTCGCTAAAAGGCTGCTTCTCTAACTTTGAGCAGTCTACTCTTAACAGAAGTCAACAAACTACTGGCGTCGTACAAACGACATTAACACAACCAACAAATCGAAGAAAACAACCTAACTTAACTGAGGGATCTAAACTAACTCACACTTTTTGAGTCTTACAGCGAGTAATTTCAAGGCCAAATTAACTAATCCTTTTCCACGATGGTGACTACCACTCAGGTTGTCGACGTGTTTGTTAATGCAACTGACAGAGTCCTTTCCATGATTTCTATTAACCGGACGACCAAAGACAAGTTTATTTAAGTAATAGACCGCACCTTCTAACGGTTTACCGGCGTCATAACCCACGTGAGATGTTTGACTTTTCGAGTCTTCTCCAAATTGAGATCTCAAGTAGTTTATTAGAAATAACCAATAGAAAGCGCGCTCTATTTCTTTGATAACATAAAGTTCAATTTTATTTGGGTTTACAGGTGCAATTAACGATAGATTTTTTACCAACTAAGGCTCTTGTAGGGTCTCAGTTTTTAGGGAGTTTAAGAAACGACGACTGCGACGCGGTGGACAACATCAGTTACGAAATGAACTTATATTTAACTTACGAATCTCGCGATACTCTAAAGTAATTTAGTTTGTTACCTACTGTCAAAACTATTTCGAAACCGAGTATGGAACACCGCGTTCAATTAGAAAATAGAAATTTACAAAATTAGTCGTCGCCGTTCACGTTCTCCAGACTATGCAAAGTTTGGTCATTTCACGTTGTTGTTTTGCAGGGAATGCAAGAAATGTACAAAGATTTATAACTCACGTGCTGAGCTATTGTTCTCCTCATTAAACCTTTTGTTTAGTAACGTTCCCATTGCCGTCGCCGTCGTTGTTTTTTTCAACTCCCTATTTTATAATCTTAGCCAAGGATCTCCGACTAACCTGTAAACTTTACCAAATCTACCACTGCCCAGTGGACTCCCGGAGATATTCAATTCTTCAAACGGTATCACCCACTCTGACATTAGGCTACCTCGTTGCTGCAATGAAAACAATCCAAGTTGAATGCTTTTATCATTCATTAAGTCATCTCAGACCTTGTGGATAGGCCAGTTCGCACAATAAATTCCTCGTGATCTCTCGGAAACTACTCGGAACCGATTCGAAACCAACATAACACTCCGTTTTCAAAGTCGGAAACGATACTAGGGGCCCACATCTGTTGGAGCCTTTCCCTCCTATAGGTGTACGGAACTTTTTCTTACAATATTTCCACATTACCCATATTGAGGTGATGCCAATATATAAATGTTTCAGCTTCGGGTGTTTTTCTTCATCTCGACTAATTTCCAAGGAAATCAGTAGTACATTGTAATGAGAACTGCTGACAGAGTTGGGGGAGGGGGGAGATGGGGTTTAAGCTGACATAATCTGAAAACTTTGAAAATTTTCAAAACTTCTTAAGTATAGAAACAATTCCAGCTTAATTTTAACTGCAGCAAAGTTTGGATCTCAGCAGGGCCCAGTTGTTCGAAGGTTGATCAGTGCAAACCCAGAGTTAAATTTTAATCTGGGTTCCTTTATTCCTTTATTCAAAAGCCTTTTTGGGATAGTTTCCCGTGTTCTTTTTAGAGCATCAAATAATCATATTCTAGACAAAAAAAATTCGACTGAATTTTCTTTTAAAGCTTTCAGATCTGAAATCAGATTTTACACTAATCTTGGATTATCTTAACCTAGCTTTGAACAACCTGTCCCTACAGATGTGTAATTCAACCACTCTCTTTCCACCACATCAGAGTGGATTTTAAGTCAATCTGTTTCTAATCTTACCCTCTAGAAATAATTTAAACTTAAAATAATAATGATAATAAAAATAACAATAATAATATTAATATTAACAATAATTAAAAGTACTTTTTGTTTGATTTATTTACTTTCTAAGTTTGAAAAAAGGGAGAAGTCAGATTTTTATGAATTTCAATTACTCAAGAATCATTTACTCACATGTAAGTCCAGGAGCATGTCCTTTTTATTAACCTTTCGTTAAAAACGCATATAAATTATCAGTCAGTGAAACTTGCAAGATCTTACATTTAGCTTCATTCTTTTAAAAGCTTCAGTGATGCACGTACATGCAAAGATTAACTCATGTCAGCTGATGTTGAATGTCAGTATCGCTATAGTTATTCAATCAGAAGAGGGTGACATGTAATTAATGGCTCATTATGGAGACGAATGTTATCTTTTCATGTGTATATACTATACAGTGTAATTATGATTATATGAATTTCACACGCCAAAAGGTCTAGATAACAGCAAAGATGTCTCGAATTTAAGAAAATATACGACATTTTTTAAAAACGTGATCGCTTGGTCAGTGATAGGACCTCTCTCACATTTTCAGACATTTACAAAATTCTCCCCAATGTCGCACTCTATGTTTTGATGAGTGTTTCAGCATCTTAGATCTCCCTTCCATAACTCTCCAACCTAAAGTCAAAAAAGCTATTCACTTCCAATGGGAGCAACCTACACTTAATCATCAACTTCATCGTGTTAATTTAAAACTTTCCTTGCAATTGCAGACATTGTTTTGTTTCTATTGTTTGTTTTGTCAGATGAGCATTTTGTTATACACTTGAGATTCAACTTTGTACTTTGTATAAACCAGAAACATTTTTTTTTTTAAAAATGTCGTATATTTTTCTAAATTGTACACGTAGTTTGATTGGTTCTTACTAATGATGTATAGGAGGAAAAACGCATAGTTGACGTCACCATTAAGCAAATTTTTACTTTTAAACATATAAAAGCAATATTTTCCATATTGCTATGAGTCTGTAGAGTTTGTCATTTAAGACGTCTAGATGTGGTAAGAACATCAGTGACACACTCAGCCGTGCCTTGTGTACCACTGGTTTGTTCTGACCACATTTTAACGTCATCTGTGATCTATCACTGAACAAACGCTCGGCAACATGGGATATATTTGTTAATTTGAACCCAGGAAGAACTGTTGATCGTGCAGTCTTATGATCTATTTTGACCCTGATGACGATCGTAACACTTGCTCTTGTAATGATTCTTTCAAGCTGTTGAAATATCGTTCCCTGTCACCAACAACGGCATTTTTTGAAAACACTCTCGGAACAACACAATCGCAAATTTTAAACCTAAACAGCGCAAGAAAGATATGACTGACAATTAAGTTATGTTTAGACTGATCGATTGAGATGTGCATTTAGATTGTTACATGAAAACGATTAAAAAAATGAGAAACAAATGCAATTTAGGTACATGCATTTATGTCAATTAATGTTGTTAACAATGTTGCACAGGCTGTACTTTTGAGAAGGAATAGCTAAGCACTTCCAAACAATCCTTCACAACACTTATGACGGCTTACAAATGCATTATGGTGAACGTTTTATTAATAATTCAGGTATAAGATTATTTCATTGTATCAGATATACCAGTTTTCGAGAGTCACAGAAAAATTTTCACACATGTCGAAACTTTTATGAGAAATTCAAATTAACATTACCACTCGGCTACGGTTCCAAGTCTTGCTCTCAGGGTCCACATCAGAGATCTGACTGTCCAACGAGTCAATGCCCGGGACATCCTCTCCAGACAAAGTCTGTAAAATAGTAACACACAGCATCGTTTTGGTTTGTTTGTGACAAAAAAAAAACAATATGCTGCACAATCTTTCTTTCAAATTTTCAAATTTTGTTGCGACATCCAAGGCTTGCATTTGATTGGCTATCTGTGAGTTTCTTTGATTATTGACCAATCAGAATGTCTGATTTGTTTCTTTCTTTGCGCTGAATTAACCCTCTTCTGCACTGAATTAACTCTCTTCTGCACTGAATTACCTGAAAACTGCATTTATCTTAACCAATCAGAACTGAGTAATTTTTCCATGTATATTATTAACGTCGTAAAATGTATATGTTAACGTGCATTAAAAGAAAAAGAGGAGGACATTCATTCAGGGGACAAGAAATTTTCCTACGTGAAGATCTTTGTCAGAGAATAAGAAAAGAAACCTTTCAGCATGTGACCACAAAATAGCCGCTTAAATTCTACTGCAACCACGGCGTTTGAATCTCTGACACAAGTTTTGAGGCGCTTTCGTCGGGAAATTCTCTTTGCCAAAAAAAACAAAACCAAAACAAAAAGCGAAAACCTCATTTGCAAACACTTTCATTGCATATCGACAAAGTTGATGAAAGTGAAGTCTCTCCTAGTTAATTCAGTGATCAAATGACGACCACGAAGTTCAAGAACCGTTCATCCGAAGAACTACTGAAGCGGTACCGTGCACTCTGGATATCATAATTAGGTTGAATATACAGTGTAGAAGTGTACATGTAAACGTAAAACTGCATATAAACTGTCATACGGCCCCATCACAAGTAACTCAAGACAGGCTTCTAAATACCTTCTTGTTAGAGTATTGTGATAAATAACTTACCGAGTCATTACTAGTTGTGGTGTTGTTGCTCTGCCGTGACTTAACACTTTCAGTCCTAACCAAGGTGCTCGTTGACTCAATCATCTCGTTACTGAAATAGTGCAAATCAATTTTTTCTTACTTGGAAAATTCAATTATTGAGGGAATTAAAAAAAACAATGAATCAAACAAACGAACCCCACAACAATGTAACACTAAATGCGCAGTACCTGTGCAAGGAAGCTGTCATTCTTGAAACATCTAAAAATTGAGAAAAAAAATCAATGTTACCACTACGTTGTTGCAAAAGTTTACCATAATCTGACTAAACGAAGGGCCAATAAGGTGTTGCACACTATCACATGAGTAAGTTGTTAAGAGAAAACTCAAACTAAAGACAATTTTATGGATTTCAAAACGAAAAAGTTTTTAGGTCTCGGACAATGCAGCTGCAATATACACCATACAGTGTCATTAACCATTACACAGCAAACAATTTCAGACTAGTCTTGATAGCAACCCAATGCTTGAGAAAAAGCTTTGTTCATTCTCTACATTAAGGCACTTCTCTGGGGTAAGGAAACACAAATTCACAAGAATTATATAAATTTAGAAACAATTTCAACCAAGTATCCTGTTTACAAAAAGACTTTTCCTCAGTCTTCAGTTTAATACACGTGCAATCTCGAACACCCTAGCTAGGAAATTGCACTGCTTTCTTTAAGCTTACAGTGCCTCTCTCCACTCAAGAGTTTAGACAATAAAGTACTGAGTGGGCAGCAACCTGCAGTGGGTTGTCATCGCATCAAAGCAGAGCTGCAATATTCCTGGATGCTTGTGATACCTGTGAGTATAATTGTTTTATTTACCAGTGAAAGAGAAGTGCGACTCTGGAAACTGGTCAAGTTCTTCTTGTGCAGACAGACTAACATTAGCTGATGCCGCCGGAAGAGGCGAAGAAGGTGGTGATGAGGTTGATGATGACGTGGAACAGGAGTCAACTCCTTTTGGTGTTTCGTTTGGAACAGGTGTCCAAGATTTCGGGTCTACTGTATGCAGATCACCATGGCTACGATTCTGGTTGAATCTCTGCTCGGGTAGATCTACTTGAAGGGCGATGCTCGATGGTTCAGAGTTTGTTCTCTTCACATGAGACCGCGTCATGGGTAAAGAACGGTAATTTAAAGCTGTTTGCACCAAAAAAATAATATCAATTTTGTTAGATTTCTATTTGACCAATACCATTCTAAATTAGGAAAGGGCTAAGAACAGACCAAGAAATGTGTTTTGTTTCTGGTGAAAAACTTCACCGTCCAAATACATGAACAGTCCCGATCCTCTGCAATGAAACAAACTGTATATTCTGGTCTCATAATTTACTTAAGGTGGTTTCTCAGTATTGCACTGTGCATCCTGTACTGCACATAAAAATCACGTAATCTGGGGAATGAGCGCGCGCGCATCCCGAGAACACGGTATTGTGTTTCAATAAATGGACCAAGCAAAGAGGTACGATGGTCTTTGGCTCGTGAACGAGCAAGTTGATCTACGTTTTTCATTGCATAATTTTGGTGTGCAAATTATCCCCTTCAAATTGGAGAAAGAAAATAAAATCATCGAAGGGAAAAAAGGATATCATTGGTTAAAAGCATTCACGAAGCCCGTCATTCGATGATGCAAATCGTAACCTTAAAAACAACGACTTAAGGAACGTTTTGAGTCCATGTCGTTTGAAATTGCGTAATTTTTCCACAAATTGTATAACAAATTGTTCCATACGCTAGAGAATTGCTGCCTATCAAGTTTTTTGTAATTGTTACCCTAAATACGAGCTTCCAGCTACCGCAAAATGTACCAGGAACCCATTAAATGACGCGCTGATTAACGCCAATAAAGGCATAACGGGGTAGGTTTGTCCAGTCATATCTCTTAAACTAGCACGGAGACCTATCTTTACTTATTGTATTTTTCGAAACAGTCAGTGGTAGGAAACATGTAAGAAAAGTTTAAAAAAATTGTTCGACAACTTCTTTTTTTGAGGAATCACCTTAACCGCGCTACGAAATTTTACATTCCATATTCAACAAAGTACCAAGCGGCTTCGAAAATACATTCAGCACCCAACTTACTTACAGCATATCTTATTTTCTTAATATTTCTTGCCATGAATAGAAAACAACATATAGGTCGTGGCCTGATAAGGAGAACTCACCTCGTCGCACTTGAGCAGTGAAAAAGTCACTACACCCTTTAGGAAGCCCACAGGAAGCAGTGGCCTTTTTTGCACATTTCTTGTGAAATTTGAGCCTTCAAAGTGAGAAAGAAGTAACAGCTTAACAAAGTGAACTATTTCACATTTTACTTTTGACTGGGATAATAATTATACACACAATTACTTGAATGGAAAATGATAAATTAACAAATAAATAAATTACTTAAAAAAGAAAACAAAAAGAAAAAACATTTTTCATACTCACTTGCAGTATTTGCATTTTACACCAACCAAAAGAAGTTTATGGCAGTGATCACAAGCCAGACTAACCATAAATGCCTTTTGTGAAAACCTGATCAGAAAGGAAGAAAATATGCTATAATCTGTCACACTGAGAACATTGGTGAAAATACATGTATCAGTTGTATCACATCCTGATATCAGTATGCATATTCTCCCTATTGCTCTATCTACATTTACAAAGGTGCGGACAAGGAGAATTTGTTTAACAATCCAGAGCTTCCTTAGTTAGCAATCATTAATTTTATTCTTTTAACCTTAATGCGTGATTCAGGGCTGATATTGTAAGGAGAAAATAAATGCTAGTCACTCTTTTAAGAGTCAAAAGGTTAACTGAAGGACTCATACCTTAGGCACTCAGTAGGAGACATGACTTTAACCTGTTGAGTATTGTTGGTTTACAGCTCTCAGTGCTTGCTTAAAATGTACTCTTTGCATATTCTGCTTTTAAGGACTAATTGAAAAGCATGCAAAAACCTTGTAAAAGAGGCATAGCATTTTTCATTTCCTTGTCAAATGCTTTCCAGATGCCTTTCAACTGGGTAAAAAAATTTTGAAGTGAAATACTTCCTGCACCTTTCAGAATTGCATGAAGAATATGTCTGGATTTTACCATCATGGCTGCCTGAGTGCATACAAATATGTATCTGGTTAATCCTCAACATTCTAACATCAGTATGCATATTCTCCATACTATTTTCTATACATTTCCTAAGGTGCTGACAAGGAGAATTTGTTTAATAATCAAGAGCTGTTTTAGATGGTAATCATTTTCTTTTAATCTCTTGACCCTAATCTTTGATTCAGGGCTGATATTGTAAGGAAAAGTGAGATGCTAGTCTCTCTTTGGGTTCAAAAGGATAATAGATATTTTGTTTACCTGTGACTGATTGTATGTCCCATCCCATAGTGAGTAATCCTTGATGGAGAATTATTTATTGCATGGGAACCTGGTGGATGATGAATATCACAGATTAACTAACACTGTGGTGACAACGTCAACATGAAGACACCTTGTTTATGGCCATAGATTGGCTAACAGGTTACACAGTTACATGTAGTACAAGACTGTATGTTTGGTGCATGAAGACTTTACACCCTAACATAAGAATGCATAATTATTTTCCATACTATTCTTTATGCATTTCCTAAGACTCTTACAATTTGTTTTTCTATTAGGGGAGGGGAGGGTGGAAGGGTACATATCCTCAGAAAGTGAGAGAAAATGAAGTTACTAAGATGTACATTCATTTGTAGCACAAATTTTCACTGTTGGAAAGTTTTAAAAGCAACTACAAAGGAAACAAGGAGTAAAATATCTTAAGAAGAGTAACAGTAAGTTTAAAGGAACTTAACTAAAGCAGCAGTTTGCTATCTCAAAATCAACAGTTAAAATTAGGAACTTTCAATGTATATGCCTAAGAATTATAGTTTCAGTGTAAGAGCCCGAGATTGAATTTGTTTGCCCAAGTCTTATGCTCAATAAGACTTTGGCATAGTGTAGAGGCTTTGCTATTGATAATCAAACAAGCATTCAAACAAAACCTCCCCACTAGTGAGTACAACTACATTTAAATATCACGATAATTACCAATGCTGATGAACTTACTTAGATTATGATCCGACTCAGAATCAGACTGGGAATGTAGTGAGATGTCTCCACTTCTACTTTTAGGAATATTAATTGTAAGAGGAGTGACAGGTTCCAGCTTTCCTCCTCGTTTTTTACCACAATTCAAATATGGATTCTCATTATTGTTCACAAATATTCTGTTCCCTGTGAAATAAAATTACATAAAATTACCATTAAGAGGGAAGTATTATTTCAGTCCTAAAAGTCTACCATGTATTAGAGACTAGAAGAAACAGTGGTGGGGATAACTTGTCTCTAGCAAAGTGAAAGGCTATTAAAAATTGATTGCCAATGAGGGAATCATTAGGAAACTACAGAGCCTTGTGGAGGGATCAAGTAAATTTTGTCCTCATACAACCAAAATCGTCTTGGACCCCCCCCCCCCACCCCTCACTCTGCCCCCTCCCCCTTCTGACAACAAAAAATGACAAGCCCCTAAGTAAAATTATTCTAGACAGTGATACATGTGATTATGCATTGTGCACTCTCTCCACTTTTTTTTAAGGTCCTGACAAGCATTTTAAACAAATGGGAATCCCCCTAAACTGAAATATTGCTATTTTATGCTTGGTGGATTTCAGGTCAAGTTAGCTAAAGCTCTCCGAAGAACTGACAGTAACTAAGGTTATTTAGGGATATGAATAATAAGCCAGCTTAACATCAAGGTAAAAGCCTAGTTCTTCCCTAGTTTAACTTTCTCTGATTATTGTAACTAGCCATTCATCTTCAAAATTTGAAGATGGTTAACCCTTTACACCTCAACATCAGTATGCATATTCTCCATACTTTTCTCTGTACCTTTCCTAAGGTGCTGACAAGGAGAATTTGTTTAACAATCATGGGCTTATCTGAAAGGTGGTCATTTCCTTTATTCTTGCGACCTTAATGTTTGATTTAGGGGTGATGTTGTAAGGAGAACTTAGACATTGGTCACTCTGGGGGTCAAAAAGGGTTAATTATGAAAACCAGACTGCCAAGAAGTTTAGAACTAAATAATTAGTGACCAAGAAGGAATTTCTTCTTACAATATCAATACAATATCGAGCAGGCAAGTGATGAGAATAAAGAAAAATATCAGTTAGAGGCTTAATAGTTGATCCAATACCAAATTCTCAAAACTAATATCACAAGAACTGTATGGCAGACAGTAAGGAGAATTACTAACGAGATCTTGGGAGTTAAAGGGTTAAGGGATCGTATGACTCCAACTTGGATTCCTAACTCAGTCACTTTTGAAAACCAGCCATTAAGACCTTAAATTCCATCATCATCCCAACCATGATCTCATCAGCAATTCTCCTTACTGACTGCCATTTAATTCTTATGATGTAACATTTGAGAATTTGGTATTGGATCGACTTGCATTTCTCTAATTTATATTTTTAGTCGTTCTCATCACTTGTCTGTTTTGATACTGTATTGATATTGTAAGGAGAAATTCTGTCTTGGTCACTCATGGGAGTTAAAAGGTTGCTTCTTTTAATTATCCTTACCTAAATTTGCATCATCAGATACACTTCTCTTGATCATACTGAAATAAGCTGGTTGTGAATTACCGATGTGCTTAGGACTCAGAGTACTATCAGTATCACTTGCAGATAGTGTTGACAGTCGGGAACCTTCAGTGTCAGCATCTGAGCTTGGTGATGACAGGGGTACATCACTGTCCAAAGTGACAGAGGAACGTGACGAACGCTCAGAGGGGCTGATAGAGAGGCTCTTTTCCCTTGTCTTTCCTGTATCCCAGGAATCCCAATATATATCTGAAGTGCTGTCTTTGTGACCCTGTTTCTGTCGCTCTAAAGTGGGACAAAAACAAAATTTTACATGATTTTAGGTCCCTTATAGCACAGGACTGCTGCATGATATAATTATGTGCAAGCAACCTCTGAGTTCAAATATTATATAACAGGGTAATTTAACTGATGTTTTGAGCATTAGCCCTTTGTCAGAGTGATTGGAGGAATTGTGGGTTGTGTGTGGGTTTACATACAGAAAATGGTGCAACACTATCAGTGGGAATATGGTGACAAGAAAACAAGAATAAATTAGTTGAGTGAAAAGTGCTTGTTTGACTCACAGAAGATTGTTTAAACCAGGTAATGAGGATACCCAGACTTACAGTACCACTCAGTCATGACTCAAAACCTAATCCTCAATCCTCAAAACTAGTGAGAAACTATTGAGAAAAATCAAGGATTGACATGTTCAAAGAACTTTTCGAGGATCTCCATTGCAGTTCTGAGGACATGATTCCATTCCTGCTTGCAAAACAACATCTTATGACAAAACACTTGACATGTGGCTTTGTAACACAGAAGCTACTTGCATGTATGCAACAAGACTCAAGCTCACAACAAGCCACTTTCTAGCTTTCCTGATATGAAAAACGGAATTTGATCAAATGATCAAACCTCACTCGACTCTTGATCCTCGAAGTTTTTGAGAATTGAGTATCAAAGATCAAGTTTCAAGAGACTTTCAACTTTCTTTTGAGTAGTACTGTATCAGGTCGCAGTTGTTACCTTGATCTTATGCCAAATTCTCAACTAATTTGCATGGAAACATGTTGCAGCTGGAAAGGAGAATCAACAATCAGATCTTGGGAATTAAGGGATAACCTACAGATAAGAAAATTTTTAGGAATCAAGACAATTCAGAAAATTGAGGAAAATGTTCAGAGCTTGTCTTTGAATCCAGAAATTTTGAAATTCCAGATATTTTGTTCCATTTACAATTGATTTTCTGGCAGTGCAAATTGGCTCAAATGGCAGTAAGTAATAAAGTGTTATTAATTGTAGCTTTTCCTCAAACAAATTAGACACATCCCTTGAACAAGGGAAGGGGAAGAGGTGAGTTTGATGATCAATTATTTCTTTTCATTAATCAGAACAAAAGTTCTGAAATAATGTTTCTTAATGGTCATTATCAACATATGGACACAATCCTCCCAAGGAATCTGATGACCTCTTAACTCTTTCACTCCCAAGATCTGATTGTTAATTCTCCCCTCTAACTGCTACACACCTCCTTTTAAATTAGTTATGAGAACCTAGTGCTAGATCTAGGTAGCAGCTTCTGCCTGACAAGTTTGAAGATTCACATTACCTGTTTGCTGATTAATGTATGGAGGAGAAGTTTCATGTTAATAACTTCTGAGAGTTAAAGGGTTAACTTTGAATTCTAGGTTCTGAGATTTGCTCTATGAGGGTGGCAAAAATCTCAAGAAGTCAAACTGGAACTTCAGTTTTCTTGAATGGAAAATTCAGCATTTCTTCAACTACTTGGGTTGAAGTACATGACTGTTACCTGTATATGCCTGAAGATGTTTTAGAGCTGCAATTAACCTTCTACTTTCTTCTTGTCCTTCAGCATAATTCTCCAGCATTGCTTTTACTTTCTCATCAGACAAAGACAAAAGACCTTCCACTGTGCTGCACTTCTCCTCTAAATTCTGTCAATTTGAAAGAAAATACAACCTCTTATTCCCTGAGTTTGAGGTTCATGTCGTAAGTTATAGACCAAGCTTTATCCACTCGGATTTATAGCCCCGGCACAAAGCACATGGGCCATACGTCTACTACAGGCAGACCTCACTATGTGTTTGAGGTTAACAATTGTTGACATGATACAAAAAAAATCTAGGAGGGTTATGAGTAAAGCTCTGAAAATTGCATATTTAAATTAAACCTCTGTCTGAATATCTTAATAAAGTTAAATAAAGTGTTAATCAACTCATTTATGGTTTTTTGTCACCTTCGTGGGCTGTTTGAAGCATCTTTCTATAAATTACTTTTTGCTGGAGGCAGTTAAGAAAGGAAAGGAGACAAGGCTAGCCACTTTTGGCTGCCAGCTGTGACCTCCTCCACTTCAAATTGGAATTAATGCCAAACTAGTGAAAATCTCTCCTAACTGGCTTGTTGATGGATGAGATGTTGCTCTATCTCTTTTCCAAATTTGAGCTTCATTGCTCCACATTTTCCGAGAAAATTGATGCTGAAATGAAGAATATAGCTTTCTAAATACAGTTGATGCCAAACTCAGCCATCAAAGGAATTCCAAGTATACAGACCGTTTCAAATTTACCAATCAGTGCTTGGTTTAGTTTTTGAACTGTGGTGGGTTGCTATAAAAAGTTGCTGCATTGTATTGTTGAAACAGCCTGCATGACACAGACATAATTTAAATAAGCCATTTTCAGAGCTTTATTCACTACCCTCATAGATTGTGTTCACCTCATGATAACAACTATTAACCACAAACACATAGTATAGTCTGCTTGTGCATCTACAAGGAAAAACCCTAATCCCACAACTTACAGTACAGACTGAGAAAATGAAACAAGTAAGATATTTGGTAATTTAGTGTTAACAACTGAGTTGAAAACATAAACTGGCCATTGTAAAGAGCAAAAAACCTGACATTTCAAGTGTTAGCCCTTTGTCAGAGTGATAGATATTTATCATACAATATATCCCTGGATTTAAATCGAAGGAGAAGATTTCAGTTCATACAAATTTTTGAATTTAGCAAGCTATACAGAGTAATTTAGCCCACTAAATCAACTAATCACTACACACATACTACATGTAACAGAAACACTACAATAAAGGTAAAAATATTAATGCAATTTAAGTGTACTATAAGAACGTAAGGAAGAGGCCAACTCTTGACTGTTCTGGACGAGTTTAATGCATGGCGTTTCAGCCATTTGGCCTTTTTCAGTAATTAAAAACTAAAACACTATTTACAATGATTGCGACTTATATATAAAATAGAAATTTTAAGATTGAGGTTACGTAATACAACAAAGGTCTAAATTGTAAACTGAGAAGGGTTAAAGGAGTTAAAGGCAAATAAAGAACTATAGGTAACATGTGAATACAAATAAGGTGAATATAAGTAAGTGACAAAAAAAAAATTTATATATATATATATATATATATGTATATTTCTTTCAAATGATGTTTTCATGCTAAATTTGTAAATTTCCATTTTTATAAATTTCCATTTTCTTTCATTTTAGTTACTGTAAGAAATTAGTTAATACAAGGCAAAGGTTTTGAGAAATAGTTTGATAAAAAGAGGACTCTTTTCCCATTTTGACATTGCCTTATCTAAACGCATCTTGCATTTTCCCATCTTTTATGTTAATATGAAGCTGTGTAAACATGGAAAAAGTCCTTATAATCAGATTCTGTGATCAACACTCCTATATAATCATAGGGCAAAGAGGTACATCTTCTCAAGATGCTATTTTTTCCCAACACACCTACAAAATAGCACAGGACACTGGTGCTTACAAAATGTAAACACACAATCCAGCCAACATAGATAAATATTTAAAACTCTTGGCCTTGTTCTAAAATAAGATACCTTTCCTTTTGCAAATGTATGTTATGATAACACTAACTTCCATGTTACATTCTTAAAAATATTTTTGGCCACAAACACAAAATTTAAAGCAATTCCTTACAATTTCAATATTATCTTTCACAGAATCAGATGGCAAAAAAAAGTTCAAGTAGGGGTGGGGTGATACAAACATTGTGCACACAATGACAGTGAGGCTTTTGATTTTACATGTGAGGGAATGACAAGACAAAACAAATATACCTTAATTGCTTCTTCGTTGATTCCTACCACCTGCAGCCATTGTTCTAGTTTAGGATAATAACGGAGTTTTTCACAGTCATTCCAATCTTCAGTGCACTTCTGCTTTGCAACTAACTGCCTCGAAAACAGTTTAACAAGCTTTCCCTTAAAAAAAATGAATAAAATTTAAAAATGTAACGGTGGTAACATATAGTGAAAATAGCATTAAAAAGCCTTTTATCGCTGATACAGGTGTTAAATTTAAATTCTTCGCTCATTCAATTGATTTCCACGGGAATTATTATAATATGTTCAATCTAAGATTATGAATTTTCATGATCCAATTTAAAGCCAGTTCTCTACAGACATAGTTACGAAAAAAAATTTTTCCGGTGACAGAATAGTTGTTTTTACAGAAACGGTTGCCGCAAGAAAAACTTAATTTAATCTTGCAGCCAATATCTTCAAATCTTTAAAGTAGTTAATGGAACTTGTGTCTCCGAAGACATGATCGAGGCGCGAACGAGTATTTAATACTAATGCACGGATCACTTATAATCCAGCGCGACAAGAAAAGGGTCATTTCTGTGTTTAATATGCTGCGTAGGCGATTGTCAAACGTTTGCTCAGGCAACCGCGAATGAGTGCCCAAGATTTCGTGTCAAGATTCGCTATAACGTAAACATCAATAAAAACAGCTACTCTTAAAGTCACGTAGGAAACAGAATCAAACAGCAAACATGTCGAAGATCTGAACACCGGTACGTCAAGAACGATAAACACTTTTACAGTCTTACATAATAGCATACACTTGAAAGTTAAAGTATAAATTAATTCTTGAGAAACTAGTTTTTCGGTTTTACGTAGGCGGAATGTCTGGCATCAATATAATATAGATCTTGAGCTTAAAACGTTCGACGCACGCCAATTTTGTTATTCTCAATCTGGCGATCGACTGCCGTAAAATGAACCTCTTCCAAAAGATCTCCAAACACCCTGAACATAATCGTAAAAGTTAATAAGTTTACCTCTAACGTGCGAATTTCCTGCTGGATCAAGTCGCTGTTGGTGGAAAACTGTGTTCGAAGACTGTTTAAGCTGGAGGCGTTTATGTCAATCATACCCTGCACAAGTTGGATCTGCTCGAGTACCTTCGAGACCGTCAGTCCGTTGGTGGACATTTTGACTGTTTTCAGTCTTTTGATTGCCCGCAGCTTATGTTTGCAGATAGGAGAGAAATAGATCACAAAATTTTAGTGAGTAGTGCTGTCGTACAGCCTGATAGAGAATCATTTTCGTCCCGGGAATACTAGTTCCTTTCCTCCATGATTTCATCGATAAAACTTTTCGAATACGACCTAACGAGACACTGGGCTCAAGGCACGTGATGCAGAAAAAGCCAGGGGGAGGGGAGGGAGAGTGCATTTATGACAAGGTCAAGGCAAATTGAAAGGGTGACAGTATTTTCGTCTACGCGACGCTTAGTAAGTTCCTTTCTTGAATACTGAGAAAAAAGTTTCTCCATAGGAGCTCTCCCTACCTCCTTTTAAAATGATCCCCTCAGGTTAAGAAGAAAGCGCGTTATAATTCCTTAGCAGCGTCATAAATTTACTCGAAGTTAGGTTTGTGACCTTTTTCCTTCATCATCAAAATAACTTTGGCACGATCCGGAAACTTGAGCTCATTAAGCCTTGAAAAGTGGATGTCACGCGGTAAAAGCAGCTTTTTCATCCGTCATTTCTAAAAATATACCTAGGACAGGTTTCACTGCCACCGGTGAGAATAAATGTAGACATATATTTCAGTCGGGAAGCGGGGAGAGGGGGTAGCTTAACTCGTAGGTCACTCACTGATAAGCTTGTTCATACTGTCAGATTGTTTGAATACAGGATTTAACCTCGCACCCGTCTACAGCTTCCCCTGCCTGTCTGTGAAACTACTCGTTCTGTATGGGACTTCTGGCTTAATAAAACTCGTAGGCTGAGCCCCACAGGGCACTCTAGATCTTATTTCAACCCTCCCCCCCCCCCCCTTCACCCTAATTTACTCTAGCGCTCTACCTCAGGTCAAGTAAATCGAACCCAGGTAGAGCAGTCTTGATAAAGTGAAAAGAACCCCAATCCCCCAATTTGTTGTATTCAAGGGTCAGGGGGAGGGAACCATCGTCGGGTCCCCCCCCCCCCTATAGAATTATTGCAACGGATATCGGAAGTATATTTAGCCTTATAATCCTAAATTTAAATAGTTATATTTAGACTTTCAAACAATAAAATAACAATAGATGATGTCATTCACAGCAATTTCGAATTCCCGACCTAACCTGTCCAATGATAAGCAAATTCAATACGGTTCAAACCGTTTACGTAAGCTGATGCAATTTTTGAGCATATACTTCCGTTGTTTTCAGTCTGGGGTTCTTGATTCCGTTGTTATTAATAGAGGCTTCGATAAGCCTCAAACTCCAAATAAAATAATTTTCTAACCCCTGAAATTGCTGATTTACTGATTTGCAGATCTTTTCACAACTGTAGTTGATCGAGGAAATGGTTGCAGCGATTACACTGCAACCGACTGGTATTTTCGAGCATAGCTTTTGTATCGATTCGATCGTGACACAGCTGTATATTCAACGTTTGGTCTCATAATGGCCAAATCAACTTTCACCTGAGCTTTTCAACTCGCTCAGAGCAGTGTTAAACAAAATAAAGGTGCTCTTGCACATCTTAAACGCAGCTAAGGAAGTTGAAAAGTGTCTCCTACTTTTTCAGCGCCTTCTATTAGAGTTTTTCCTTTCCTATGCTTTCATCTATAATCACAACTAAAAAGTATATGAATCGTTCAAATATCATTTCCGACGCAGTGAGTTACCATAGTGACACTTCAGCCGCTTAAAACACCTTTAATTGTAGCATAATGTGCGTTTAACGTCTGAACGGATTCAGAGTCGCTCGCTGATTTTCATGTATTTATTTATTTAATTTTACTTCAAATCAACGGGGATGTGTAGATCAATATGGCATCTTAACCTCAAGAAGTTCTACAGAATTTTTTAATGACCACAAGCGCGTTGACTATGGGAGAAAACTGATCACAATATTAGTTAGTCAATTAAAAAATACATTTTAACAAAAGAAGATCGCAGTGGTATTAAAAAACAATGGTAATGAAATAATGAAAACGCTTGTGATCGTCTGAAGACTCTTTGCCGCGCAATCATGATCGGTCCGTCTGAGCCTCGGCGCTAATATCAGCTTCTAATTTGAAACGGCTCCAATATATACCGAAAATCTCTACGCAGGTGCTACCACAAACACAATACGTAAAATGATGAATAGAAAGTATTCGCTTGTTTGGGCATGTTAAACAACGGAAATATTGTGGATTTTCCAAAAAAAGGCTGGCTAGAGGCCAGCTTTATTTAGTTTCGATCGTCGAAGTAAATTGTCCGAAATGCCCTATATTTTTTTTTCTCCAACGATTGAAGTAAAGTTTGTTTTACTGTGGGTGAATCGTGACCATTGAGAATTCAACTGACTTACTATGCTAGCGACCAAAGAACCTAAATTTATAGGAAACCTAACATCGCCCTGAGGTAACAGATTAAAAAGACGCGAATGAAATGATCGATGGGTTTTGGGAAGTTTGAAAACCACAACTTCATTGTCAGGACCGCATAAGTAAGCAGAGGGCACATCATTAGAATATCAACAAAGAATATCAATAAATTACAAGGCAGAACCGAGCAGTTTTATTATCAAAAATTTCAGAGCTGATTCCTTTGTCGATTGATCTCAGTGTTTGAACACGAAGTTTCAAATTGTGCACTAGCATCGATTCAACGACTTGAAAAATATTTTTAGCACTGAATCCAATTTTTTGGCAATAGAATCGTTTGGATGTAAATGCGCACGCCATGTTCAAAGACGAGTTCACGGCCACCTGTTCTATTCAAAGACTTCCGTCTGAGTTCAGTTTGATGCGTTCAAACCGCTGGAGATATACATCATCATAAAGTGAAATGCATAATAGTTTAAAGTTTTCTCTGTGTGTGGTCATTTACCGAGTTCATATTACTCAATTTTCATCGAAAAATTTCAAACATCAGACTCACTGGTAGTGCACTTTCCTGCTTATCATAAATTGCAACAAAAAATAGTTTTCTTCCAAGGGAAAGACTCACGGCAATGAATAATTTCATCTATCTGGTTATAAATTTGGCCCGAAGTTAATGTTTTTCCATTTTGGTGGTGATCAATATGGAACAATTTTGTAATATCTACAATATGATGACGTTCTAATTTTTTTTTCGCATTCAGTTTGTGGTTTTTATTTCTGAGTATGACATAGGTAAATTCAACGCCCACTTCATCAGGCTTGTTCTTTTCCTGATGTTGTATATTACAGCGCATAGATACGCACAAGAAAATTCAATAAACGATTCATCACCAGCGTGCGAATATCTGCTTGCACTCCACTATAAAGATGATAAAAATCTTGACTTTTCACAGGGAAGCGAGTTTTCTTAATCGCGTTTGATAAGACCAACCATAATCCGTTCAAATTAACCAGCCGACAGACGCAAAACCAATTCAGAGTAATAGATATCATGCTTGAAAAATGCATATCATATTTTAAGATTTTGGAAACTGAAATTATAACAGAATGGCAACAAGACAAATAACTTACAAGATTAAAAGCCCCTCGTCTGAAATCCGATTTTCATAACTTTTCGTGTGGTTTAGTTTTTACCAAGCAAACCATCATAAAAGCCATCGCGTTTAAATTCGACTTTCAGCGGAGTATTCTACATATGACAATCATATACTTGAACTGCAATATCAGTGACTCTTTAGCAGAAAAAGAAAATAACATATTTACCTCAGAGTTTGCCGGATATGATGCTCGTCGTTTCGAACCATCAAGGCCATCCAGGATGCTGTCTACACTTCGATTTAACCCATGTGAACTGAGACGATACCTCCTTTGGCGACCAGGGACAAGTTTATGGATCAGATGTAACGCCTCCATGACAAATAAAGGCGCTATTGGAAGTCTAAATTCCCCGTATTTTTTCTTGAAATCCCTGGTTCACTTTGACTAATGTGCAGTCCACGAGCCGGTTTGCTTGCATGATTGCTGCGAAACTTTGTCGAAGATGATATGTAATCGGCCACCACTAATTAGCGAGTCGATTTAAAACCACCGTAATCAATGAGAAAACTTCTGCCAATAACCGACTTTCCGCGCTACGAATTGTCTTAGCTTGTGCAGTCGCTTTTATCACCTCGGATTTACCTCTGAAACGACCTGAAGAATTGACAGATAAAATAACCTAGCGAAAAGCGTCGAAAATCTGAATTGGTTGCTGTAGCTCGTAGCAACCATCGAACTGAAAATGGCGTTTATCAGCCCATCAAAGATCGTCTTGTAAGCTTCAAAACTTCAATAATATCAACGAAATTTGCAAATCACACCGGTGCTGCCGGAAGATATTTCGATAACAACGGAACGAAACTCGCAGGTGCCCGGGAGTATATTGAATGACACTGCGATGGTTGTGCCACAGCCCGCTCTCAATGGATCACTGCAGTGACTTTGAAGGATAATCGGCTGTTGCGTTATTTCAAGCCTCGAGGAAATATCCGTGCGCTTTTTTTTTTTTTTTGTTTTCGTTTAGCAGACTGATAATATACATATAAGGGCCTTCCGAGAGATGTCTCTAATAATGGTTTAATTTATGCAAATATTAATGACCCTATCCCCGAGAACCAATTAATCATTAGATTATTTTCACACCAGTTACTAATTAGGTAAATTTCACTGCGGAACTGCTATTGGTCGTGTTAGGATTTCATATATTTCTTTTTCACAGATGTTTCTCTCGTGACGTCTTTTGACAGATGTTGCGTGCATAGGTGACGTCATAGACCACATGGAAAGGGGTCGCTTAAAATTCTAGGCGAACTTTTGCGTTATCCACAGGAAAGGAAACTAAGATAATATTTTTATTGTAAGTCCTGAACACTTAATTTGATGGAGCAGATTTTTACGAACATTGTAGCAGAGATTTCGAGAACGAAACGACAATGTAGAGTTGACAAAGAGGAGGATTGAAAATACATTTGGAGGAAGATTAACTACAGAATTTCCTGATCCATATAATGCTCTTGACTGGACTGCACGTGTTGGGGAAGCCTGGGAAATAGTATTTTATCCTAAGGTGCAAAGTACACACAAGAAGCTAAAAAAAACCAAATTAGATTCTGGAAAATGACATTTTAATTCCCCTCTGATATTAAATCAGCCGATTTTTAAGATTGATTTCCAATTTTTCAGGATTTATCCCATGGACGGAGGTAAATATATCTATAGATAACCCTACAACTCACTAACCCTCAGAATACCCGACAGAAAGAGCGCATGTGTATGTGTGTTTCTTTCTTTTATCGCATTCCACAACCACAGGGATGCGAACGAACTAAATTTAGGTATTGATTCGTATTTCATGTTACGAGTCTTCATTTATTAGGCAATAAAAATAGAATGCTACTGCTGAAACGGATAGCCACGTCGTGATCGATGATTGGGGTAGGGCGAGTTGGGATGGGGGGAAGTAAGATGGAGAAATGCAGACAGAGAGATGGGTACTGTGGGTGAGGTATGGTTGGATTAGGTGGGTTAAAATGGGGCCGGGTTTTGTGTGCTAAGACTGTTAGGGTGGGTAGTATTGGTTAAATTTAGTTTAGAGCTGAGTAAGATATGATGAGATGCTGATCGAGGAAGAATGTGTGTGATAAAATGAGGTAAGGAAAGATCAAATGAACTGAGATGGGTGGAAGAGAATTGTAGAAAACTGACCAGATGTCTTGTGACTTTTTGTTTTGCTTTGATCAATCAACATTTACTTAACAACGTTCACACACGCACACCCAATCGCTTGCCGCACTCATATTATGAAATCGCGTCAATGGCGTTTCAAGCCTTTCGATTACCAGCCCCTGTTCATGAAATAAACCAGCATTTTCCCCCATACGGAATAGACCGAGACGATGGTAAATTTTATAGCGGTTTGGAGGGCGTTTTACCTTTTTATGAGTGCTAAGTGTTGAGTAGAGAGGTGTGCTTCACCTTTTTGTGTGCGCACAAGTCTATCGCAAAGCACACGCATAACCACCAGCCTTACACTCAGTCTAAGAAAACAACGGAAGAAAGATGTGTAAATGTGTAAAAACGACTTAAAGTTCCTATAGAAATACGTTATTCCACGTTAAAGCAGTTCCTTTTTCCTTCACCTGCCATCAGGTGTTCCCTTTTTGCAGATAACGAAAATATGAGAAGAGGAAAAGGGTATAATCACAAGGCATTATTGCCATACTCAAAGACAATTAATTAAGTAAGAGAAATATACTTGGTATTCAACCACAGGCCTTCCATACTTCTTTGGAAGCGCTCCCGATAACTCGTTTCGAGAAAAGTTGTATCAAGAGCTTTCAATATGTTAGGATCACAAGTATAAAACAAAACCGATGAACCATTTTTAGCTACCGTTGTAAAACGTGTAGTAGAAAGATGATTTATTTTTTCAGGCTTTATTTATTTAACTCAGCTCAGTTTACAAGAAATGGAAGAGAGAAATATGCAGAGAAGAATAAACGCAAAGTGAATAGGGAATAAATGATGAAACCTAAGTGGTGAGCGAAATGAGGTTATGATCTAAAGGACCCCCACCCACTCCCCCCCTGTCAAAAAAGAAGCATGATAACCGCACGATATAAAGGCATTTATGAAGTAAAATAATTGTCTAGACCTCAAAATAAAATCGTGAGCAACTATTCTTAGCCAGACTCCAATCGGCCTATACTTAAATTTTGTATTCATATATTACAATTCACTCTGTTAATCAAAATTCTTCGATAGATACTGAAATACTTTCCTACAACAACACTCACCACAAAGGAGTCTTAAAATAATTTAATTTATAAATATCTAGCGTAATTAAATATCCTCCAACTTGTAAGGGAAATTTGAATAACCACACTATTTTACTAATTTCTAGAAATCTGTGTATTTTTGGACACGTGCATGACACTAAGTTATGAAATGTTTATCTATTTTTGCGGTATTTTAAACTCAACATATCCAAGAAAATTTGTAACAATGGGTTAACATGGTCTGTATTCTTATTGACAGCGATACTCGTCATCACAGTGGTCAAAATAGTGTGGATTCACGAGATGTGGCCGAGTGAGTCTGCAACAAGAGTACAGACCTCGCTAAACCACTAGTTTTCGACGTCAAATAAAACGATTCTTTCAGCGCATGACCATTGCTTGACACTTTGACGAGAGCAGCGTTGCCTGAACCCTTATCGACAACAGCGAAGTGACCAATCAGATTTCACCATTAATGCCAATTGTGGTAAAACTCAAATGTTCCAAATAACAGCATGTTAACCGTTACGAAACTTCAACAGTTCCTAAACTGTGAAAGGTATCCGATTCCCTGTTCTGAACCTGTATACTTGCTTTTAGATTAAGGTCCGTATCTACCTTCACGATATACTTGGTCACAGATGTTAGAAAATGAAAGGTTTTGGGAGGTAACTCAAGAGAGATAGGCAAAGTATTGGTGAAAATTCTTTGATCCGTTGAACCTGTCATCGTAAATTTATAAGTTGTATTTGTGCAAACATTGGCTACTTCTAATGCAAAAGAAAACGACCCGTAATCTCGTCTCATGAACAACAAACAGTTGGAGTCCAGGTTCTTTACAACTGTCGTCGAACCAAACATTTTGCTTGGAACGCCATTCTCAAAGAACACTTCTTTCCTAGTGATTTGATTTTTGGCGCATGCGCAGAGCTTAATATCGACTGACTTGTCTGCACAAAGTTCAAACTTGCTGTAAGTTGTCACTCTTATGGAATTTAGAAAAAACACTCCATCTTTCGGTTCAGCGAACTGTTTAACAGTTACTCTAAACACTTCATCCTCATTGTAACCGGTTGGAGGGAACACGTGGATGTCCATGTTCGTCACGATAAATTCTCCTCGGAAACGTTTGATCACTTTTGAAAACGATTTGCCAACCAAGCGTTCGCAGTTTCCATAGCCATATGAGTTGACACCTCCTGAAAAGAGGAGAGAGAAGTCTATCTAAGCTTAATTCCCCATGAGCAAAGATTGAACCCTCAAACCCCTCTCATTGTATTCCTTGGGTTGGAACAGGCCTGTTCTGTGGAATTACACACAAAGCTAGCAATGTGGAAATACAGTTCCAAATGTTGTATTCCTTGGGAGATAGCTAAAACCATCACCTCTTTTAGACCCTCTCAAAACCCTTTCATGATATTTCTTGGATTGGAACAAACCTTTGTTCTCTGTAGATCTGCTCATTAAGGGTTTGCAACGAAACAGAGCATGGGACAGATGTAAAATACTCAATTACCGGTTAATGATCATCATATCCAAAATAAGCAAACGAAGAACCTAAAATGAATAAAAGCACTTCAACATTTAAAAGAATGTCTATGACGAAACCGATCAGGGAATAATTGTACTCAAATTGGCGATCTGACGCAAATTTGGCGCCAGTGCTAAGTATCATGAGATTAACAACTTTGTGAAAGTAGATATACTTAAGGAGATAATTGCTGTCCCTGTGAGACCCCAAATATCTCCATTGAGAGCAAATACTTTTGGTTAAAATTCCTACATGGGTAATGAAAGCCATTACAGTTCGCAAAAAGATGGTAAAATATTAATTAACTGATTTCTTTAACCACACCGACGTAGGACGTATAGTGTAAAACCCATCAGCTATAAAAGCAGTGTTACACCCTGCTTAGTTCCACTTGGTTTTCTTATTTATATTCTCTTAATATCTTACCTTCCCTGTGTTGTCTTTGTATTGCATTATTGATGTATCCCACAGCAAATTCTGCTAGCCACTTTTGGTCATCTGCGTTTTCTCTTATTTCAATTTCTTCATCAAAACCTTCACATTTACATTTGGCAGCGGGGAGCATTTCGAGGTCTGCGCATGTGCGGTTTGCTGGAATCTCTGAAAAAATTCCTGTCACTGAATAATCCACAGAGTCCATTTTCTGACGATCATGTAAACTCATGAATGCTTTGTGTACATCTTTAAGTACGAAAAGGCGCTTTTGGTTGGTGACTAGAGCGTTCATCCTTTGTGGACCAAGTTTTTCCCTAACGCCATCAGGAACAATCATAAAGAATAATGGATCGTACAACTCTTTTCCTCCCTCTTTTGTGTTACGAAACGGAGTCCTTGTGTGACCGTGGTCAGATAATATCAACGTTAGAGTATCAGAAAAAGAGGCCATATTTATGATGAATTTCGCCATGTTGGCGTCCATGTTGATCATCCGTTTACCATTAGTCTCGTGTCCGGTATTAAAATGCATGTAGGATAGCAAAGGTTTGGCTTTTTCGTCGCTTTTCAGAGCAGTGTACACCTTTGTTATGTAGTCCATGAAATACCAACTATAAAACTTGCCATTTAGGCAGATTTTCTGGGGATAATCGTAGTGATTGGTCCTGCGAAGCATTTTTTCTAACGCCGTGCATGAAAAATGTGTAATACCCTGATGGTCAACTTGTTTCTTAGCCACCTTCTCTTCAAATTCCTTCCACCTGTGATGAAATATGTCCTAACTTGTGAGGATAATTTAGATAACCACTGGACTATTTTACTTTTTTTTCAGTTCTTTCTAGAAATCTGTGTATTTTCGGACACTGTGCATAACACTAAGTTCTGAGTTTATATTTAAAGGAATTCGAATAAAGACGCTCTCATAAGTGGTTAAATCGTTCATATAGCCATTGCACTGTGCTTCTTGACAAAATTAGACTGACTCTGCCCTAAAGATATGTGCTTGTTGTATAAACTCAAAGAGACACCCGCCCATAAAACAATATTCAAAGAACCTTAACTTGCCTGGTATCAGTCAACCTCTAAACAAACATTTTATAACTTTATACCAAATGCGTATTCAAAGTTTTTCATTGGGGCAAGATCTTAAAGCTGCAATTAGAGTATAATTAATTATGTTAGGAAAACCTTTGTGCTCCGCAGAAACAGGCAGATAAATTGCATTAAAAAGCTACATAACACTTGTATCAAACAAAGCATCATTTCAGCATCAATCATGCAACATAGACCCGGTTATTACCTCTCCTTGAACTCAGAATCTGACTGAGGCACTGCTCTCTTTTCAATGTCTGTTAACACGCTTCCCCATACATCGTACCAACAAAGATCCTCTTGAAATAACGTCTGGTAGCCCCATTTCTTGAAGGTCCCATACAACACCTCCACACCCAGGGAAGCTCTGGTATTTTTCGAAGAGGCAGTAACTTTGTTGTCGTCTGAAAACGTTTCAGAAATGTTCTCATAATTACAATATAGAGAAGTCATAGCCACTAAGATAAGATAACCTACGCCATTCAGTTTTTAATGGAGTTAATTCCACTCACCTTCGAGGACGCCACAGAAGAACGGCCTTATGTTTTCAAATGTCTGTTGTCCTATGCCCTGAACAAGTTCAAAGTCCAAGGTGGTAGCTTGAATCTTAGGATCATGTGAAATGTTATGCAGAGCCTTTACAGCCCTTGGAAGAATTCGGTAAAAATGCGGCCTGGAGATGGAGTCTAACAATATCACATTCAAATTGATTTTAGTTCTGTTTTTGCCGCCGTCGACTTTCCTAAAGACAGGAGGAAAGCTGAGCACTTGGAAAATGCTTCCACATCTTAAAAAAAGAAAGTTAAATCCTCTTTCCAAATTGGATGTGACGGCCTTTTGAACTGTTACATCAATTTGGTCCTTTGGCAACAATTTCCAGTCCGTCACGGCTTTTCCCATTTTAGGATCAACAGAAGCTATTTCAACCTCGGACTTGCCACAGACCTTGAGGTCACACGACAGGGCCTGGTTTCTAGATTCTGTTTTTCCAAATGCACAGATGTCTGAGTAATGATTGTCGTCACATTTCCTACTCTCGATACGGTCTAACGGCCCATAATGGTCAGTAATTTGCTTTATACCATCCTGGTCGGGTCTATAAGACAGAAAAGGCATGTTAATGGTTCCTACAATTAAAAAAATCAGTCCGCATTGATTGATCGCATCTGTCGATGAATTTCGCTTTTGACTCAGCATCTAAAGACATTTGAGCATACAGGATACATTTATTACCATCATCCTTATTGTGCAAACTTGTTTAGAGCCCAGATCCTTGCACGAACGACCAAGCGATACGTGCACCGACCTTTATAGCATCAACATCAAGCCCGTAGTTAATTAAGCACGCGGTTGGTGACTGGATACAAAATCACGTCTTATCATTAGAGCAATTGAGCATCAGTTATGCCTCTCCTTACCTGTGAGGCTTGCACTTGATTTCAGTTTGGCTGCCTAAGTAAAGAAATCAAATTACACTTTCAAATGGACAAGGCCTTAATTAAAATGCCCACAAGATCGCAGGCGCAACAAAATTTAATAAGCAGCAGAACATCAGCCAAACACCTTCGTTTAAAAACTGTGTATATTATATGAAATACCCTCCAAAAAATAAACAAGATGATAACTTTTGATGTTGCTATATCTGAGAACTAGATAGTGTCGGCAAATCACACTCTTTCGAATCGACTACGCTGTCTTCCCATGCTTTCATTTTTTATAAAGCGCGCTTAGATCAAGTAGCAGCCCTCTAGAGAAATCTAATCATTATCATTTAATTTTTAAGCTAATAGGGGAGGTCTGGTTCCCTTATATAGCTTCTCGCAAAGTTCGTACGCGAAAAGGAACTTTATTATCAAGCGCCCCTTTGGACGAGTAATTAAAAATGCAGCGCTCTTTTGCTTTGGGAAGGTTGTAGTGATTTTCGTAAAAAAAAGGCTGTTCATTCATTCATTCATCGTGGTGAATAACGTGTTATTTAGATCGCGACGTTTCGACCGAAACTGCTAGTCTTCTTCAGGTGATGAATGCGACTGTTCATGCGTGATCTTATAAAGTATGATGCTCTGCTGTGATTGGTTGTTTTTTCAACAGCTCTGATTGGCGCATTTCGATCCTTGCTGTTTCACTCAGTGATTTGCTCCCTCGGAGGTCCGCTGTCGCACGGCTCTCCTATTGTTGTGTTTTTTGATCGTGGGCATCCACGCTTCTGGAATTTCTATTCCACTATCCCTGTTGGTGTTGTCAGGGTGAAGTCTTATTTGAATTGCCTCTTTGACCCTGCGTGTGTAGTAATAAGGGTCACGATCAATAAACTTTACTTCTTTCCAGAGTGGCTTGTGTCCAGTGTTGTGGGTATGCTCTGAAACGGCGGAGGTCTCGGTACGGGCGAGTCGGATGTCTCGATCGTGCTCCTTAATTCTGTCTTGCATGGGTCTTCCAGTCTCTCCGATGTACACCTTGCCGCATTCATAAGGAATCCTGTCAACTACGCCATCTTGTTTAGCCGGGTCGACAGCGTCTCTTGGTCGTAATAGCTGAGATCTTAGCGTAGTCTCCGACTTGAAAACAGCGCGTACGCCTTGTTGTTGTGGGCAACGGCGACGCTGTTCGGACAGACCTTTGACATAAGGTAAAACTGCAGTAGCTTTGAACTCGTTGGCAGGTTCAGTGATTTAAACACGGGCGTTCTTACCTGATACAAGGGTAGTTTCCATGTTCTCTTTTGGAGTTGGTCTCGATAATGAAATCATCGGCAACCAGAACACAACCACAAGTACCCACACAGCCACCACAATACAGGCCAACTAAGTGGAAAATAGAAATAATAAATAATGGTAATTGAACTGTGTGGAGTGCAATTTGGTCTGAAACCATACGCGTCATGTCAAAATCAAACGAGCGCGCAGCGCAAGTTTCATTTGAAATCGGAAGTAGTATTTCATACCAAAATTTCACAACAAGAAGATAATTTACCACTTTATTACATCGCTTTTGAAATAGCAAATTTCAATCGCTGAAATATAGTACTTTTTATTCCGTACAAATACTTTATTGATCCAGTTCTGAGCTGGTTTGTAAAAAGTTGCAAAAGTTGTATTTCATTAATTTTCCTGCAATTTGATTGCCTACTTTAAACAAGCATCGAATCTGTTTGACTGTTGTGATTGAGTAAAACTTTTGTCATTGGCTGAGAAAATGATGCCATTTAGAGCAAAATATGGTGCAATAAATCGTGAATAAATCGCACAGATGAGAGCTAATCAGATTGCAAGGATCACCAGTGATTTCAAAATGGATGTAATAAAAATTGAAACCAGTCCACCCAAGACTGAATAAAAGGGTGTGAAGTGACAAGCTATCCTAAGTATTCCTGATTTTGTGGATTATAATGGTTAGTTGAGAGAAGAGAGCGATTTTCTCGAAAATATTTGTCTCAATTGAAAAGGAAAGTTAACTGAAGTTGATGTCACAACCAAAATTTCTCGGTTTGGATGGTTTGCATACTTTCTTGTTTTTGGGCGGAGCCGAGGATAAAAATCACTAATGGTCTTTTATGTTTTCTGAAATACCTGCTAACATTAACAATCCTCTACATATCCTCCCGAATCCTCCATAAAGAGGGTCTGGTAACTCTGGTCACGATCAAAAAAGCCTAATACCACCATGAATAACATTCAGGGAAAAAATGAATAATTCACTTACCAAACACACCCCACTTCTTAAAGAAGAAATTGAAACCCGTTTGGCAAGGATCATACTGATAGATATGAGCAGAGCGACAGTCTGAAACAAGACCAGAAAGATTTAAAGTAGAGACACAACACTCAGTAAAATGGTAACCCATCAAGCCAAAAAATAAACAGAGAATCATGAATACATGGGCGTGCGTAGATATGGGATTTCTCTTCGAGTGTTTAACTCGATAGCTCACGACTGTGCGCAGCGAACGAGTGAGATGTCGAAGAGAAATTCCTTATCTATTTTGTTTATCATAGAAACACAATAGCCCTAGACTGAGAAGAAAAGCCGACTACATTAAAGAATGAAATAAATGAATCGACAATCCCCGAATAACAATCGTAGAGTGTTTTTGGCGCTAACTCTTAAGATGAAAAAATGCGTTGAATCATGATTACAAAAACAACGATGGTCGTAATTTTCAATTTACGAAATTCTCATTTATTGACTTTGTCCTTACCGACAGTTGTCGATTTTCATTCTCAGCCGCGAAAAATGCCAACACCAAAGCCACTGAATACGTAACTTTCGGTTACTGTATTCACTGTCTGTCAGCAATACGAATTTTTTAGTGTTTTGGCCGCCATAATCCGAGAAAGTTCTAACAAACTACCTTGTGCTGAGAGCCGTGAAGGCTTTGCCGTTCCTTTATCAACCAGACCGAGTGGCGCCAAATGCGAGTGACGTACAGCAGCTGATTGGCTATATCAACACACGTGGAAAAAAATTCGATATTTTTTCACTTGTGTTGTTACGTCTTTTCTCAGGCCCGGAAATCCCTGTATAACACCGTAGTTTATGTGATAAAAAAGGTTATTACGTGACGGTACGACTTATGGACAAGGTGCTACTTTTAGCTTGCGCGGCCAACTGCATTGCGGGCACAAGTCTAGTCATTACGCAATTAGAAGGAAGAGAGAGAAGTTATGGCATCATGCGCGATTGCGTGCATAACCTGGAATTCTCATTCGTCGGCTCTAGATAAAAAACTCAGTCTCGTTCCCAGAGGTCTCGATCTCTAATGCCTTACGGATGGGGAACAAGATCTCTGTGATAATCCGTTTCAGCACAATATTTCATTGGCTGAAATCTGAGCATGAGCAGCACATGTAATAGAGTTCAAAATGCCTAAAATTTGGTCAAAGTAACTCAATTCTTGGTTTTCACCCACGTGACTTTTGTCTTGACGACGGTTGCTATCCGCCATGTTGGTGCCCAAACAAATAGTTACAAATGAGCTTGTAGTAAGGTGTGAGTGAGAAAGTAGAAATTGTTCTTTGTATAGTTTTGGGCTGTGGAAGCAGAAGTGATCGGGACAAAAGGATTGGATTTTATCGAATACCATCAGTTATTAAAAGTAAGTCTTCCTTCGAAGAAGAATTGACAACAGAGAGGAGAAGAAAGTAGATAAAAGCGATAAGTCGCAGCGACATGATGTGAGAATAAAGGTAAAGATAGACCAGCATGGACTCCCCATGTGGCTTTCGTGGTCGCGTCGCATTACCGCCTTCAAATTATATTTTTTGCTCTCACAAGTATGTCTTAAAGAGATTTTCCCTTTTTATCAAAAATGATCGGAGGTTTTGTAAAATCTGTTTTCAGCAAGGGCTGATTGTGTATCAGACTCCATTTTTCCATCAATATTTGTTTTAAACTTTAACTGCCGGGTGGTACGTTGTGACGAAAAGCAATAAACTTTCGTGACCTTTCGGGTTTTGTGTATGTTTATATGCCGATTGTCAAGAGGCAAAGTTGACACGAGGCAAAGTGCGTAATTTGGAAAGTCTCGGTCTGCCTCTAATGAGTTTTGATGTCCCAGATTGAATTTTTTGCGAATCTTTCCCCTTTGAACACCGCGGTATCGAGAAAAGTGATTTGGTTGATTCTCTGATATTTCAGTCGTAAATTTTATAGTAGGGTGGAAATAGTTAGCCCGCTTAATGAACCGATTTACCTCTTTTCTGTCGCAATCCCGAAGGGAGAAAACGTCATTAATGTAACGTTTCCATCCTTTTGGTTTGGTTTCGCTTTGTTGGATTAATCTCTTTTCAGTTTCCGCCATGAAAACATTGGCAAATAACACTGCTATTTTCATACCCAAAGTAGTTCTACGTTTTTGGAGGAAGCTCTCCTCAATGAATTAAAACGAATTTTCTTTAAGGTTTAAGCCGAGCATTTTCGTGAGGTAGTGCGTTGGGATCGGTGCGTTATGATTGAAGAACTTTTTGTATGTCTCTCATACTATATTCGTTCCTTTTTCTTGACGTACATTTGTGTCTCACTTTTTGCGACAATCCAAATGTCTGCAAGAGGATCGTTCATCCGTTGCGAATGCCTCACCTTCGCCACAACTACAATCTTGTTAACAATCTCTGCTCCTTGGACCGATGTTACGAAGCCAGACACCATTTGGTTGTACGCCTCAAGACTTTTGAATGCTTTCAATTGCTTATTTGCACAATAAATTGTCTCCAGAACTAAATTAGAAAGAAGGTCCGAGACTTCTATCAGGGACAGACATTCTGAGTTGAATTCAGTGCTCGCTTCGAATGGTTACTTTTTTTTTTTTTTTTTTTTTTAACATTTTTTTTATTTTCACTTAAAGCACAAATACTAGAGTAATACAAACAAATACAAAGTTAATTACACTAACGCTTACGCTACTCACTAACACTAATTACGAAATACTACATTACATTACATTCACAGTCGGCTAGATTTAATTTATGTTGTGGTTATATAATAATATAAGCCTAATTTGTACAAATACTAATCTACATCAAATTCCTTTTTTGGTAGAACGACTGTATATACAACTGCGTCTATAACTGTTAATACCCGATACTCATCTATTGAATTACACTAACATGTTTTCCCATTTTTTATAATGAATAGATTCTTTTTTATTCTTTTTTGCAATCAAAAATTCAAATTTCCGAGTTTCAGATGTTTTAGCCTTCAGTAAGGATACAGACGGCTTGATATTTTTACAACGACATGAATAAATGGTATATTTTCCAAGAATGATTATGTGATTTAACAAACAATTCCCAGGGATATTATCGGAAATACCAAAGAGGTTCGAATGGTTACTGGATCGACACCAACCACATAAATTTTCTTAAAATATCGCTCGAACGTGGCTTTCTAAGCCCTCCGCTTAGTTCAAAAGCACAGGTATCCTAAGGAGAATATTCTCATGTGATTCTGGATTTTTTCACCGGAAATACACATAAAACAAAGTATTCGAAAGAGGGCACGGTAGAGATGGCGATATATTTGCATGAAATTTCACACCTGAGGTGAGCACCAACATGGCGGACGCTTAATTTGCATGAATGTATGACGTCAGCTGCAAACCGAGAATATCAATTTCCTTTTACATTCTTTTGATTGAACGTAATTTCTCATCTAATTACGATTTTGATACTCTATTCTATCTCCAATAGCCTATAATCAAATATATTTTGCGGTCTCCGTTCTTCAGTCAAGTGAAGATGGATTGAAGGAAGAGAAAAGAATCATCATTTCATATGGGCATAACGACGTGGGCTCCTTATTTGGTTACTGCCTACCTGGACTTTGCCCTTTTTATGTGGAATACGTGACAAAATGCGGGTTATTTTACATAGAATTGACAAGTTATGGGGTGAAGTCCTAGGTAGTGAATTTGATTGGTAGAAAACGCCAAACCGAAAGAGAATTGCGAGGAAAATTGACTACAAGAAGCATTAAGTTCCATGTATAATAAAGCACATGAAAAAATTACGCGCTTCTGGTTGGCTAAAAATGAGTGCATGTCTCATGTAAGTGCAAAGTTTTAACAAGAGTGCAATTACAAATAGCGCGCGTACACTTTCAAAATTTCATGATTTTTTTTATGTACATTATTAACAAGTAATAACATGGTTTCTCTTGCGAGGGTCTCAATGGGGTGATGGCTTTTACTTCTAACGGTTAAAAGTTTAGCTAATCTACGGCTAACGGTTAACATCTTTCCATTCCAGAGCAACAGTAGTTAGAGCTAAAGCTATGTCAACACGAAGAATCCATTTTAATTCAATTTCGTGTGGAAAGGGTAAAAATAGGCTGGAATGAGGATAAGAGCGACCATGGAGAGCAAGGAGTATTAGTCGTGGTGCAAGTTGGGAAAAACGCGAAGGAGAGTGATGGCTTTTACGGCTAACGATTAAAATTTGGGCCATTCTACGACTGACGGTACACACCTTTAATCTTCATTTCTCTATACCGCAGAGTTTATTTGCTTAGTTCTTTTAAAAAAGAATCGCACTTTTGTCGGAGATGCGTGACTTTACCCTAACGGGTCTTTCCAAAGGTTAAAATGAAACGAGGTTGGGTCCGCGACCCCTATGTTCCACGCGGTTACTTTGTTTACATAGTTGTCATCTGAGAACCTGTCAATCATCTATACGTTTACGGACCTCAGAAGTGCAGAGCAATCAAACGTATGGACTTACTGCGAGAATGGTGAGTGAAACGCTCTAGATACCCAGGTTATGATGAACATGTTTGTGATACGATATTATCTTCTTAGGCTGGAAATTGATGAATCAGTCATCACAGTTTGCACGAAGCGTCCGAGTTGTGTTTTCGTATCGAAACGGAGTCTTGCATCATTACAGAATCGCGCCCATTGAAAAACGTCGCACGGGAAAATGCAAATAAGCTAGAAAAGAGAAAGAGAGCATGCGTAACTTCACGCAGGCCTGTCAATCCGACTGTCAATCATGTAATCCCCCGTGTACGCAGTGTTCGAAAGTATTGTTTCTTGTGCAGACAACCGAAACGTAGCGCTTTTCATCGAAGAAGAATAGACGTAATTAGTGGCGTTATCTTGATTAGGTTATATTGTTTAAAAATCGGTTAGATGTAAAATTAAATTACCTTTCAAATGCCGGGTTTTCAATTTGTGTTAAGACTTAACTGCGGCAGATTTGCGAGGTTCGACCATCAATTTCGCCAAGAAAGCAAAACATCACAGAAATATTCCTTTTAGTAAAATTCCCGTACTGCCCCATACTATCGTAAAACAAATCTGTTTTCCCAATGGTAAAGTATTGTTTTTGTCACTCTATCCAAGAACTGAACGTATAATGTAGTGTGGGGCAGTGCGGAATTTTACCTTCCTTTTTGGCCCGTTATTGCCGTCAGTTTCAGATAACACGTCGGTAGTCTAATTACTTTTCGAAAAGCTTAAGTATACGTTGTAGATTCCCGCTCCACGTAGGTGCACGCTCACTTCCAACTCAGCTTTACCATAGTAACACTTCGTTTGCACACGTGACCAAAACAAGCCAATGAGCAACCTCAACTAAACTAACAGAAAGTGAAATGTGATCATCGCAGTAAATTTTCCAATTTAAGCAATTGGAAAGAAGAAGCCTGAAAAAAAAAATCAGGGCTTCAACGGGATTCGAACCCGTGACCTCCGCGATACCGGTGCGATGCTCTACCAACTGAGCTATGAAGCCACACATTGGGAGCGAGGTCAAATACCTCGCTCCCAATGTGTGGCTTCATAGCTCAGTTGGTAGAGCATCGCACCGGTATCGCGGAGGTCACGGGTTCGAATCCCGTTGAAGCCCTGATTTTTTTTTCAGGCTTCTTCTTTCCAATTGCTTAAATTGGAAAATTTACTGCGATGATCACATTTCACTTTCATCTACAACCGCAGTACAAATATGAATTATTTCATATATACTAAACTAACAGAATAATGGGATCACATTTAGTATCTGGGCAACCGAGCTCGATATCGATTTGTCGTACTCGATTACCATTCCTGCTCGATAAGCAAACGACGTTTGATAATCGAGCTCGATAACTACAAGTCGAGCTCGATCGCTAATCGAGTACGATTACTAATCGAGCTCGATTAGTTATCGAGCTCGATTAGTTATCGAGCTCGATTAGTTATCGAGCTCGACAAAATTCGTTTATCGAGCTCGGTTACAGTACTGACGAGAAAGACCTTATGGAGTGCGATGGAGTGTGCAAAAAAACCTCGATACCGACGGGGAAATGCTTCATAAGTTTTTTAGGAGATTCAGAGACAGGATTCATAGAGAGGATATGAAGTAAGTGGGGAGAATATTGAAAATAAATTTTCCCACGCTGCCGTTTTTGTTTAAGCGATTCTCTTCCCTAAGATCAGGACACCCTTTTTTTCGCTCGTGTGCGTTCCGGCTTTCTCTACGACAACTGGCATTTAGATATTACTTTGAACTTTTACTGTAACTTTTTAGAGGGTAATTAAAGGAAGGAAAAGACACGCATATGAAGCGGTAAAAAAAACTGAATATCGTCGCACCTTTTTTCTGACTAATAACAGCGTCATCTATCGACACAACAACATTCGTATCGCACTCTAGTTTTAAAATGTTACTATTTTTTCTCCCTAAGAAAGGATTACGACTGAATCACCAATATTTTGAACTTTTCAATCAAGTTTTATTTTTGAACACTGTGATTGTTGTGCGTTAAATACTTCCAAGATCAAAGCCCCGACCACACTTTCGCAGGTGCTTTGAAAAACTTTATTTTTCTCTCACAATCCAAAAAGAGCTTTGCCTCTATCTATGAAAATGAATAAACTGGTTTTTTTCTTTTTTTTTTTTGCATTATCATAATTGTCATCTACGGCAAAAAAAAAAAAAAAGAAATGCAGCTAGATGATGTGTATAGTAAAGCCCTTATCATCCCGTCAAAAAAAGTGTTACAAGAAAAATCAACATCGGGGAATTCGAAAAGGTCGGTTTTCATAATGAGTTAAAATTCAAGTTGAAATCGCATATTTTAAAAATACGTCGTTTCGTTAGAAAATCTTTCCGGACCAGTGTGGTCAGTAGACCTAACCTATGTAAAACCTATTCAACATAGTCATGGACAGAGCTTAATTGTTTATTTACCTGTCTCTCCCAAAAACTGAAAGTAAAAACCGTAGCGTATTTACAAAACCGGATTATCAACTAGATATTGATTGGCTACAACGGCCAAAAAGTTCTGCATGGATTGCTGAGCGGTTCCCGCTCTCCACCGACGCCACATTTGCTCGTCGAGGTAGGACTGCAACTCTTCCCTCCTTATCCTCCGGCGTGTTTTCTGGCCCAATTTTAAACTGTTCCAGCAGGATTCGATTTCTTGGGTGTCAACCCCATAGTGACTGGGTCAACGAAGTTGAGTCGGTGGACAATCATTTGATGTGCACTTATGTTGTTAATTCTTTGGTCCGTCTGCCGGTAGGAGGCCAAGTCATCCGAGTGCACTTCGGTTCCAGGGAGAACACACCTTGAAATGATGGTATGGAGGGTGGCCATATCTCGTCTTTTCACTTCATCGAAGTAGCTTTTTGCAGATAAATGTTGTGTCGTAACAATCCCAAAAACCCATGTGTACCTTTGTGCACGTCTTCCCCAGTTGTTCTGAAATAATGAAAAAATATATATATTTCAGATGGATGATTTTTGTCCCATTGATATTTTGCTTTAGGCTTTATCCCAGCTATGGGTAATTATCATTCACCTGTATGAAATAATTTTGATATTAAAGCGCCCTGAGTGCTTTTTGTTGTCACATTCCCACCTACTTCGGCTTGCGAACCACATGTTCCAGAAAATTAAGGAACAGTAAGGTTATGAAAATATTTATATTTCAAAAATATTGAAATGATTGGAGGCGAACATTTGCCTAGTATATACTATATCAGTAATATAATATGGCACAAAAAGGTGATTTTTTTAAACTCATTTATTCCTGCTATAAATGGTTGCCATAATTTTTGTGTGCCAATAGTGGGCAAGTTGCTCGGAGGCGATTAGCAAAGGATGTTCAAAGTTTGAGTGCAGGCCGAGTGCAGGCGATCTACGACGCTATTTCCCGTGTTAGTATATACTTGAAAAAATAGTGATTTTTAGCTTTGATTAGTGGTTGAATTTACTCTCGTCGCATCTTACACCAGTCCAAAGGGCGTGATTGGCCTGTCCTGAAGGTTTCTTGGGTAGCCATCCTGTAAGCGCCTACTAATTTTCTTATCAAGCTTGTATTTAAATCCAGGTACCTGGAAATTCGTCGCTGGGAGTCCTCAGCAGAGAAGAAATAAACCTTCTGCAGGAGTTTGCCAAGTGGCACTCTGGGGAACTCCTCGAAAAAACTGTTTGATCTCACACTTCTTCTTTTTATGCATCCTCAGCAGCGCCTGTACAGTATTGTTAAGGAAAGACCCTTTATCGTTTTTGAACAAATTAAAATGGCCGGTTTAAGCATTCTTCTCCACTGAATATACAGACGCGTATAGATGCGACTTTTATGGTGGATGCTCTTGCTTCTAGAAGTTTTGAATTAACATCAAAGAGGTCTTCTACATCGAATGGGAAAAGTGCGCTCTAAAACACCTTAAGTACGTCGATAATTATTATTGTAACCCACGGTACTTTTAGTGTTGTTTTGAGGTTTTTTTTTCTTAAGTCGGTGTATTTATCACGTAGCAGTCAAGTGAAAATCCAAATTGTGCTATGAACACTTGCAACTTATATGACAGTTTTATGTGGCGGCATGCAGACGCATGTAAAAGTTGTTACTATATAAGTTGAAAAGGAGATAGATTAAAGGACGTTTGTGCCAATGCACACGCCCAATGAAAGAGGGACTAAAGCAAGTAATCGATAGCAAGTTCCCTTATAGGTTATCTCCGAAAAGCGCCTTTTCCCCGTTGTTGTTCTTCAATTAAATACGAAATACATTTATGTCAGCCCCGCGCGTTAAGATGGTAGCTGCGTTAAAAAAAAAAAAATTAAAAAAAAAAAGATGACGTTTATTTAAAATTGACCGTGCCCACTAAAAAGGAGAAGTTGCAATATTTGTGCGCACAAACTAAAAATAATTCATTATAATTGAAATGGAAATGCGAATTTTGGGCATATACTCAGTTCTTTAAGCGGAGAGGAATTGTACAAAATAATTACTTTACTATCTCGTGCGGTAAAAAAACGATACCTTCGTTCACAATTTAAAGCCTGCCATCTTTGGATAACGCCTTCATTTTAATCTCTTCAACAGGCCAAGGTGATTACCGAATTAGTCCCATTTTAAGTGTGGGTTGGATTTTTATGGAGTTTAAACGATGACGCGTTAACTTCGTGCCGTTGCAACAGTGTTCGGCAACCGGCCTACCGGCGTTGACTGAGGTTGAACTTTCAAAAAGAAATAATAAATGAACAACAGTAATAAAAAGATGTACCAAATAGTGGAGGGTTCCAATGGGGTGATGGCTGGTAAGTTTAAAGGATAAAATTGTGGCCACTTTACGGCTAACGGTTAGGTTTTTTTCCCTTACGGTGGTTACCAAAAGTATTTTTACTATTAACGTTTTTGACGACTACCGTTTAAAACTTTATCGTGAGGCCTTGCTCTAAAGCTGCATACTGACGTAAGGACTTATTATTTTCTTCTCCTTGTTGGAGTCTAGTCAGCTAGCAATAGCGAGAAACGGGTCTAAATTTCGATGATTTTGTGAGTTTCTTATTTTGTAATTGACTACATCACACTTATGCAAAGTATCTTTTTTTCACACGGTTGTTTAGAACAAATGAATAAAACCCCTTAGGGTGACCTCATCGTTAACAAAAGCAATTAAATTATTGCTAAGCGCGAGGTAAAACAGCCTATTGTTTAAACTTGCGACTTCCTCATCAGTGCCTTTTGTAAGGTAAGTGTGACTTTTTTTTCATCCTTTGTTATAATGGAGAAGTATGTTTGCCGTCGTCATAACAGACCAGAAACAAAGGGGGTAAGTTTCTAAAGAAACTCTGGTGCTGCGTCAGTGGGGGTAACCAGGTGATTTGATAATATTAACTAAGTTGAAATTGTAAATTGGCCACCTAAAAAGTTCAAAAGCTGACGTTTCGAGCCTTAGCTCTTCATCAGACTAATGAAGGGCTAACGCTCGAAACGTCAGCTTTTGAACTCTTTACGGTGGCCAATTTATAATTTCAACTTAGTTGATATTACCAGAAACAGAACAGTTTGTAATTACATTGATAACGACGATTACTAACAATTTAGGTTTATTCATAAAAACATTGGGTTGTTATGTACTCCCATGTAGGATAGAAGATATATTTGTATCTGGTGTAAATATTATCTGCGTGTGCTGGGCTAGCTTTTTGTATTTCCAATGGTAGAAAATTTATCCGATCAAATCTGTTGAACTCACCGATCATTTTTTTCTTAATTAATAACAAGTTGTGAGGAAACAAAGTCTTTGTTTATTGAGTAACAACAATTGGCGCTAACCGCACGGCTCCTAAAATACAACAACGCTCAGTAAATTAAGGCATTTCGTGTAACATCTGTATGGATAAGGATAAATGGGTTGATCTCACCAACCTTCCTTCCTAATTAAAAAAGAGTTATGAAGAAACAAAGTCTTTGTTTATTGATTCACCGCAATAAGCACTTATCGTATGGCCCCCAAAATACAATAACGCGCAATAGATTGAGGCGGTTTTTTTTATAACATCCGTTTACAGGATTTTTCAGCTATGATTCACTTACATAAGAAAGTAAACTGAGGTTAACGAATGTGTAGTTATATTCTCTCCAATGCTAGAGGCGACACGTGTTGGAATAAAGGAGAAACTACAACAATACGTCTTTCTTTGTGCTGCCCACTAGTCTTCGTTAAGGAAAAAACTATTTTGAATTCATGTTATGCAGGGCAGGGTTTTTATTCGTTTTACTTTGTTTTTTTTATGTTTTTTTATGTTTTTTTTTTTTTTTTAACAAATTCAAATTCGTGTCAGACTGGGTTGGTGCGAGGCTGCGTGTCGGCTTTTATTTGGTGCGGGATGCCTTTGATCTGTAACCAAACCGTTAGACCGTCTGTGACAGTGGGACAAGGGTGTTCAGATAACGGGGAAAAATGCATTTGTCAAATCATTCATTATCACGTGAAACACAGCGCAGCAAACGAACAAATCGAGCTTACTCATACTGAAGAGGGGGAAATTGACGAGTGTGTTTCCCATAATTCTTAAAAAAACATATTTGACTTAAAAAACCTAAACATTTTTGTATCGCTTTCAATATTTGTCCTCGTAGCTATCTTTCCTTCCATAACGTTTTTATCTTAAACATTTTTCCTGTAAGTGTACTTCTGTTTCCCAGAGGTATTTTTCAAATGTAAATAACTAAACTAAACTGGAGGTTGACTGAAAACTCAAAAGTTAGTTAGCTTCCAGACTCTTTATTTTTTCAATTCCTCACTCGTTACTAACCCTAAAATACAACAACGCTTTGACATCACCGGCACGCTTCTATCTTAACAACTGCGTGAAGAGATCTTTTCTAGTTAAGTAATGTGCCAGATAAGTGCTAAGAGAGGTATTAGATACAGCAAAAAAAGCGGAAGATCTCAATGAGAAAGTACTGAAAATGTTTTCCATTCAAAAATACTTCTTAAATTTTATGGTTAGTTTGTTCTGTGCTTATCATATTGCCTTTTCTTCTAGTGCATAAACGATTTCCATTTTTTGCGTTATCATTTGCGACCTCGATACCTCTCCTAGCTAATAAATGGAAAATTACTTGTCTTCTTGTAAAAGATAATATGTCAAGACAAACTTGACAATCATAATATCTTCTGGGTCCATGTGATCCAGTTCACAGCGCGGGATATTTGCTGCTACTTCCCCCTCCTTTATCTCCTTCGCCGGGAAAGGGAAAACCTTCTCCTCGCAGGAATCAGGCATCAATACTATTCTGTAGACATAAAGCGTAAAGTCATTAATGATTTGTGGTGAATCATGATAAAGTTGATTTTCTTTTTAACAGTTTTTAGGTTCGGAGACATGGTTTTAGATTTCCTAACTCCTGTATGGAAAAATTACGATATTGATGGTCGTTGTAAAATACGCCAACTAAATGCAAGTACTTTGGCTTATCAGCAGCGATCATTTATCCTCTGTACTGCGTTCCAGAGCGAGAATCTATCCTTAATTACAAAGATGAGTCCCTAACCTCGTTCCTACTACCACTGCCGTCACTGCGGACACCAGTTCCAAGGAAAGTCCTGCAAATCGTATATGCGCCCTCCACCTGTTCCCATTCGGGCACCTGTACTCAGTGCTGAATAGGTGTGACCCCTTCACGTTATTCCATTTCTCTCCCCTCCAGCGGAAGGAGAACACTCCTCTTTCTTCCAAAATCCATCTCGGTTTGGCTCTCTGAAATGAAACCGAATGTTCAGTTCATGTTCATGTGATATCTTTTCTCATTATTTTTATAATTCTAGCGTCTCACCTTGAAATGCATTAGGCCCCGCAGACGCTGGACCTCCCCTTCCTGCAGAACACTGTGGGTGGCGGCTGCATTTGTCGAGTGTTGTGGCATGTTCTTCTGCTTTATTATGGCAGTGCAGCCAGTCACCGCACAGCGGACCGCTCTTTCTGAGCACTCGCTTAAGTGCAGTGTTAAGTGGAGCCTGCAAAATAATCAAAATAAGGACCAGGGATGAGCTGGCTAGTGAAACTTTTGGATATTTTGTTGGCCTTAAATAACCATTTGACTGTTGATTTCTTAATTAAACCGACAATATCTTACCGTGGAAGGCTTGTTCCGCAGCTTAGTGGGCACAGTACCCTCTTATTTGAGCAAAGGGAAGCAGTATGCTCCTCGAAAGATTCCCTGGTAATTTTTCTACCGCATTGCTGGCAAGGGAGTTTGTGCTTTGCACATTGCGCAGTGTGTGCTGCCATCCTCTCCCTTGCCACCATCTCTCCACAGCCATCATTGGCACACGCCGTTTGAAATTTTCCACACCTTTTCAAGTGCTGCTCGTGCTCGTGAAATTTTCCTTTCCATAGACAGCCGCTCTTATTACACTTGACATTAAAGTCTCCAATGATATCGTCGAGTGCGACATTGACGTGGAGGGTAACGTCTGTTCCGATCGGTGCTTTACAAAGTGGGCATTTGGGGAAAGTCTCAATGCCTACGAGTGTCGCGAGGCAGTGTCGACAGCCCGAATGCCCACATGCCAGAGTGACAGGCTTAACCATTGTTGATAGGCTTCAAAGTAAAAGATAATCAAGAGAGTTTAGTACATTTCCTTACAAAACTAGTATTGATAAGTCAAGTAATTCCTTCAAAGAGGCCCCTGCTAGCAAGGAATTCAGTTCAAACAGCTACAATTGTAAAAGTTGTCGAAGGAAAGTGGAATTTAACCATGGAACAATGATTCATAACTCAGAGTCAAAACAAACGCAGAACGTAAATCTGTTATTTGACAAATTACTATTTCGTCTAATTGGTCAAATTCCTGAGGGATGAGCAACATTTCTCTCCTCTCAGAAAGACAACTGCTGAAGTATAAACTATTTAGTACAGCTCGATCACAGAAGTAAGCAAGTGTGCGTTAATGATTTTCCTAGCGTTAATATTTAAACATCTCGTCCTTTTGCCAAAAGAAAATTACAATTTCGCTTATGATCTCTTTTCCCAGGAAATGCGAATATAGTTCCACAGTTAAAAAGAACTTCTGCCTTATGAATGCTCTGAATGCTGTCGGTCGTTCTCCTTAAATGTCAGGTTAAGCCTTGCTTTATTGCAGATTTTCACCTGACATCTTCAAGCTGGGTTTGGAAACCAGCGCAATTTGAAGTTCAGAGTTATGGTGGATGCTTGGCATACAGCTCTGCGTTGTCGAAAAATATAGACTTATCTGTCGACTTTTGAGCCTTTTTAGGAAATTAAGTGTTAGAAAATGTGCTTTCGTACATGTTTGTTGTTTCAGTTTAGATAATCAGTGGGCTAGATAGCCAAGTAAATTCCAGATTTTTTGCACTATTTTTCAGCGGAAATGTTGGTGAACCAAAGATACACCCACGACAATTGCGACTCGATATTAGGCTCTGTAAATTTGCGCAAAACATTTCGACGAATATCTTAAGTTTGGGAAAACAAAGAGACCTAAAAATTAAAAAAGTTCTTCCTTAACCTATCTCCTATGACATTTAAATTTCTTAACTACTCCACTGAAGATCTCTCTCTCGATGGGTGACAGCGAAAACGATCAGTTGCTGAAAGATAAAAATCATCACAAAACAAAAAAGGCTTACCATACAGAACAGTTGAATAGCGCTCCGGGAGGAGAAGTAAACTCAAAATGCTCATTAGACATAGCGAATCTGGCAATGAATAAAGCAGCGAAGTGATCTAATCCAAGCAAAGTTTGCTTTTAGTGAAAGAACCAAGACTAACTGATAAGTAAACGATGTTTATAACCTTGTGAACCTCAATGGGAAATGTGTATTTCCTGGACAATTTGACACGTATTCATCAATAACAATTGATACTGATCTGGCAACAATCGATCTGCGAAATGACAGTTACCCAGGGTCAAGTTCCCTGTTCAAACAATCAAGTTTCCATTCTGCATGTGCGAGTGTGTGTGTGTATGTGTGTGTGGACATCATTTCCTGGAAAAGGGTAACTTGCCCGTTTCATGGAATTAAAGAACAACTAAACGAATAAAAGGGTGCGCTTAGCGGCATTTGCGGCAAACGATCCTAATATTGTTTAACTATCAATATAAATGTCCCGTAGCGACAGGCCTAGGTGACATGGGTGTGCCACGAAACAAAAGCCTTTTATTAATACGTATACACGTCGGTCAGTTTCATTTTCGGCGTGGTTTCGCGTCATCCTTGGGAATATTAGTGCAGCAAGGAGTTAAGCATTTTAGATTAAGTGTTTAACTCCACGAGATGAACCATAGCAAGCGCGCTTTCCAAAGAACTGTTGTCTTTTTGGATAAACGGCACAGAAGCGTGCCAAACAAGACTGAGCTGGGCAGGCTCGCTACCGCCAAGCGGATTTCTGATATATCGTTTACAAAGAACGACAGCTCTTCCCAAATCGGAGACTTACTGGTGAGAGCATTTCCTCCCCTTACAGGAAAAGACCTTAGCAGGTAAGTGCTGCTGCCTTCATAATCTGTATCGTAGGGTAGAAAATGGTTTCAGAGAAAAGAGTGAAAAGTACCGTAATAAAAGCAGCGAAATGCCGAAAAGGGGCAAGATTGGATGTAAACGTGGATGAGAGAAAACTAAGGTTGCTAAAATGTTCCTTTAGATGTCTTGCAACATTGAGAAGCTGTCGCCAGTAGACAGGATAAGCATCGGACATAAAAAAACATTTAAACAGTTTGCTTACCCGTTTAAAAAAAAAAATCTATCCGTTTAAAGTTCCCCGGAAAGCTTTGGACTGTTTGCCTAACATTCTGTAATAGGCAGTTCGAAGTATCAATCTTGCGTTCGCTCGATACTCGCCGGTTCTTGAAATACAGAAAGACCGTATCTTATTTTGGTTTTATCTTTTGTGTGATCATAGTAAGCGAGTTTCCGTCGCATCCTTTGACAAACAAGTTAAATCGGCTACTCTCTTTCTGTTTATATCATCTTGATTCATCATTCTTGGTTTTATTGACAATCATTTTAACGGTGACACCGATTCGACCTTTTATTTGCATTGGAACTTCATTGCGTTATTTGACCTTGAAAGGTCTCGGCTTCAGACAAGGTGGCGGCATTGCATATGCAAATTTGTTTCGCGAAACTTCCGAACAGGAAGAAATGAAGTTCATTTTCAATACTAATAAGAATAAACAAAGGAGAAGATTATGAGTTTCTCGTGACACCGATTCGACCTTTTATTTGCATTGGAACTTCATTGCGTTATTTGACCTTGAAAGGTCTCGGCTTCAGACAAGGTGGCGGCATTGCATATGCAAATTTGTTTCGCGAAACTTCCGAACAGGAAGAAATGAAGTTCATTTTCAATACTAATAAGAATAAACAAAGGAGAAGATTATGAGTTTCTCGCGGTAGCCGTTCAGGATATTCAGCAGCGAAACTATTCTCAGTAAATTGCGCTTATTTCATGAATGTCACACGAAAGCGGCAGTAATTAACCCAGAAATAAAATGCGCAAGTATATGCCAGTTATTACTTTTCAAATTATCATGCTCAATATTTTCGCTTTAAAGGATAATTATCCGTTGTCACTCTGAAAGTTTTTCCGCAGAAGATCTCGCCAGCTCAACCACAGCCGTTAAACATTAATTTTAAGCTCATCGTTTGTCAATTTTGGTCAACCGTTTCTCGGTTTAAGCTATCCGTTTTTGGACTTTGGTCAACTGTTTAACGTTTCGGGCTGACCGTTTTTATTTTTGGTCAACCGTTTAACAGTGTGAGCCATCCGTTTTTGAACTTTGGTCAACCGTTTAACGTTTCGTGCTATCCGTTTTTAGTTTTGGTCAACGGTTTGAAGACCTAAGCTATCCGTTTTTGGACTTTGGTCAACCGTTTAAATTTTTTGCCATCCGGTTAAGCGGTTATGGCATCCGTTTAAACGCTCGAGTTAACCGTTTACTATCCGTTTACAACCGTTTTTCGAGACCGTTTAACGGAAAAGCGTTAGTGTCCGTTTTCCCGTGGAGGGTCACATTTAACTCTTACTTATCTAAATCCTCTAAAATTATTAAACACTTAAAAACAGCGTGAGCTGCGGTAGCATAATAAGTTATTTTATGTGTCTTCGTGACAGACACTTTCATTGCTATGGTCTAATTTGTTTTTTTTTTTGACAAATTTTCAGAACACTGAAGAGACGACTAACTTGGAGTAGTCACTGGTAGGTGCAAAAGTCATAAATTAAAAAATAGAGGTTTAATTCTCGATTTCAGATCTGAACCCTTTAACTCCAGAGATCTGATTACGAATTCTCCCCTCTCGTTGCTACACATTTCCTTGTAAACCACTTGTGAGAATTTGGTGTTTTTAAATCAACATAACAACATCTACCTGATAAGTTTAGGTATTCTCATTACTTGTTAGCTAGATCATGAAGGAATATTATAGGGAGAAGTTAGAAGTTAATCACTCCTGGGAGTTAAAGAGTTAAATGATGACCTCTGTTTTTATTTGTAACTGTACTTATTTTAACATTGATCTGGTATCCTTACAATATTCCCCTTTCCTAATACCTCCAGGGCCACTGTTGACAAGCTCTTCCTAAGCCCTGTCCAGTGTGACCTGGTATCCTTAGATCATTCCCCTTCGTAATCCCTCCGGGCCACTGTTGACCAGCTCTTCGTGAGAAGTGTCCAGTTGGACCTGGTATCCTTAGATCATTCCCCTTCGTAATCCCTCCGGGCCACTGTTGACCAGCTCTTCGTGAGAAGTGTCCAGTTGGACCTGGTATCCTTAGATCATTCCCCTTTGTAATCCCTCTGGGGCCACTGTTGACCAGCTCTTCGTGAGAAGTGTCCAGTTGGACCTGGTATCCTTAGATCATTCTCCTTCGTAATCCCTCCGGGGCCACTGTTGACCAGCTCTTCGTGAGAAGTGTCCAGTGCTACCTGGTATCCTTAGATCATTCCCCTCTGGTATCCTTAGATCATTCCCCTTTGTAATCCCTCCGGGGCCACTGTTGACCAGCTCTTCGTGAGAAGTGTCCAGTTGGACCTGGTATCCTTAGATCATTCCCCTTTGTAATCCCTCCGGGGCCACTGTTGACCAGCTCTTCGTGAGAAGTGTCCAGTTGGACCTGGTATCCTTAGATCATTCCCCTTCGTAATCCCTCCGGGGCCACTGTTGACCAGCTCTTCGTGAGAAGTGTCCAGTTGGACCCGGTATCCTTAGATCATTCCCCTTTGTAATCCCTCCGGGGCCACTGTTGACCAGCTCTTCGTGAGAAGTGTCCAGTTGGACCTGGTATCCTTAGATCATTTCCCTTCGTAATCCCTCCGGGCCACTGTTGACCAGCTCTTCGTGAGAAGTATCCAGTTGGACCTGGTATCCTTAGATCATTCCCCTTTGTAATCCCTCCGGGCCACTGTTGACCAGCTCTTCGTGAGAAGTGTCCAGTTGGACCTGGTATCCTTAGATCATTCCCCTTTGTAATCCCTCTGGGCCACTGTTGACCAGCTCTTCGTGAGAAGTGTCCAGTTGGACCTGGTATCCTTAGATCATTCCCCTTTGTAATCCCTCCGGGCCACTGTTGACCAGCTCTTCGTGAGAAGTGTCCAGTTGGACCTGGTATCCTTAGATAATTCCCCTTTGTAATCCCTCTGGGGCCACTGTTGACCAGCTCTTCGTGAGAAGTGTCCAGTTGGACCTGGTATCCTTAGATCATTCCCCTTCGTAATCCCTCCGGGGCCACTGTTGACCAGCTCTTCGTGAGAAGTGTCCAGTGCGACCTGGTATCCTTAGATCATTCCCCTCTGGTATCCTTAGATAATTCCCCTTTGTAATCCCTCCGGGGCCACTGTTGACCAGCTCTTCGTGAGAAGTGTCCAGTTGGACCTGGTATCCTTAGATCATTCCCCTTCGTAATCCCTCCGGGCCACTGTTGACCAGCTCTTCGTGAGAAGTGTCCAGTTGGACCTGGTATCCTTAGATCACTCCCCTTTGTAATCCCTCCGGGGCCACTGTTGACCAGCTCTTCGTGAGAAGTGTCCAGTTGGACCTGGTATCCTTAGATCATTTCCCTTCGTAATCCCTCCGGGCCACTGTTGACCAGCTCTTCGTGAGAAGTGTCCAGTTGGACCTGGTATCCTTAGATCATTCCCCTTTGTAATCCCTCCGGGCCACTGTTGACCAGCTCTTCGTGAGAAGTGTCCAGTTGGACCTGGTATCCTTAGATCATTCCCCTTTGTAATCCCTCTGGGCCACTGTTGACCAGCTCTTCGTGAGAAGTGTCCAGTTGGACCTGGTATCCTTAGATCATTCCCCTTTGTAATCCCCCGGGGCCACTGTTGACCAGCTCTTCGTGAGAAGTGTCCAGTGCGACCTGGTATCCTTAGATATCCTGGTATACTTTGACCAGGCTCTTCTTATGTATTCTTAATTTTTTTTTCAAAATCCAGCTAGACAGTAAGCTCTATACGTTGTCCCCTTACCCTTCTCCTCATCCCAAAAAACTGTTATGAAGTATCCCCTAACCTTAACTCTAACCTGATGTTTTTAATTTGTGGTTAATATTAATACTTAATCGGATACTTCATGACAAATGTCATTTTTTGCTATGGTTATTCCCTACAATGTAAAGCTTTTTTCCTGATGAATTGCCCCACCCCCCAGCCTTCCTTGTCCCCTTAGTCCACTTATGTATTCTGCAGTGTGCTTTATTATTTTTATTTTTAGTTCATTATAATGATGGTCATAACTCATTCTTCAGACATTAATTTGAAAAGTAATTTGGGTTTGTTAGCTGTGAGATTTCTTCACTGTTCCAGGATTAAAAAAGTTAAGAATCAAATGATTTATGACTCCATTTCTTATGGGTCCTTTTAATCTTCCTGGGTGTGTTGCAGCTGGCCTTTCAACTTGTTCTCTAGTTATTGATAAAAGCAAGAAGGACATCATTTGTGGAGTTATCTTCCTCTCCAGAGTTGATGGAATCATTGTCATTCTCATTGTTACTATTTGTATGGCTTTCAGTTTGCTCTACTTATCTTCAGCTATGTTGGGGTTTTCACTGTCTTGCAAGGATTGTTTACATGTTAAATCTCTTTCCTTCAGTTGTGTTTGCAAACCAGGGCCTTCAGGATTCATTTGGAAAAGCCAATACCTTGCAAAAACCTCCACTGTGTAGTTCTTAGTGTTGTAGATATGTTAGTCAAGTCAATGTTTCTTGAGGCACTTTACCCCCTCTTGCAAAATTGTTTACCTTTGTACATTCTTCAAACCAATCTTTCCCAGCATAATCAGGGAGACTTTTTCCTGTGTTTTTGTGGTGGTTTCTTTTTTGTTCTCCTTTGGCTGCTCTGCTCTTTTCTTCTTATTGAACTGCATCACCTTGATATGCTGGAGGTTATCAACCACACATGTTGCCTTCATGATCCCTTGCTTTTCAATTTTGAGGCAAGGATAACAATTTCCTCACTTCTTGCAGAGCAGATGAAGTGTGTCGAGTTCAGGATGTTAAATGCAACACAGGATACAGACACTTGGAGAGAGAAGCCAAAGTTATTGAAGCATATTCAAGAAATCTGCGAAGACACCACATCAGAAAGAAAAGAAGTAATAAAGAAAACTATCGAAAATCAAAAGGAAAAAGAAAAGGTTCGAAATCGACATGTTACTAGAACAAAGTAATTGAGGCGGAAACCTGCTGGGTAATAATCTTCCAATATGTTTACTGCACCCTCCTTGCCTTGCTGTCCCTGAAAGAGAGTAGATGTTGAGAGTTTTTTGCTTGCTGTTTGGTCAAGATGTGACATACCTCGCACAGCTCTTGTGAAGATATCATTTCAGTTATGCCAAGAAAGCAGAACTACCACAAATATCAGGCAAGAACTTAGCAATAAAGTCAAGATGTGACATACCTCGCACAGCTCTTATGAAGATACCATTTCAGTAATGCCAAGAGGGTCAAACTACCTCAAACCTCCAGAAGTCAGAGATTAAGAGTACTCCTTCATGTATCCTGAAGAGTATGGCATAGATGAGAAGTACAAAAGCAACTCTCACAGATGCACAACAGTGAGGAAGAGCTTGACAATGCTAAAGATGAGGGATATTGCGCACATCTAACCCGATAAAATGTCTTTTAATAAGAGTACCTAGCTTTGAAAATTGTTGTGATGGAAACAGCCATATAAGTGCAGAACACATATTATTAAGCTGACAAAAGCATATAGTACATGTAGTGTTATCTAAACAGTACAAAATCCATGAAAATCCACAATTGCTAAGATACTTTAAAAATTGTTGGGAAAACAGTACAAAATCCATGTAAAATCCACAATTGCTAAGATACTTTAAAAATTGTTGGGATGAAAAGTCATGCAAATGCAGAGGATGTATAATTATATGAGCAGAAGCATGTTTCTATACTTTTTGTTTGTTTCTGAACATGTAGATATATCAAAATAGTATGAAATCATGTAAACTCTACAAATACTAAGATACTTTGAAAATTGTTGGGATGAAAACAGTCATGCATATACTTTTTGTTTATTTTTGAACATGTAGTGTTATCTAAATAGTGTAAAATCATGTAAACTCTACAGTTACTCAGATACTTTGAAAATTGTTGGGATGGAAACAGTCATGCATATACTTTTTGTTTATTTTTGAACATGTAGTGTTATCTAAATAGTGTAAAATCATGTAAACTCTACAGTTACTCAGATACTTTGAAAATTGTTGGGATGGAAACAGTCATGCATATACTTTTTGTTTATTTTTGAACATGTAGTGTTATCTAAATAGTGTAAAATCATGTAAACTCTACAGTTACTCAGATACTTTGAAAATTGTTGGGATGGAAACTGTCATGTATATACTTTTTGTTGATTTTTGAACATGTAGTTTCACATAAATAGGATACAAAACTCTACAATTACTGAGATATTTAGTGTGACCTCCCTCCTTCCAACATTTGATTTAGGGGGATGGTTCCCCCTCAAAGCCATTATTTTTCTGTAGACTCGTCTCGGACCCAACCCCTCCCACCTCCTCAACCCTAAGGAGTCCAAATTGTATGAAAGTGTTCATAAATGGGCCATTAGATTATTTAAACTCTCTGGATAATACTTCCCAGCGGCACCTACACGAGGGTGATATGCCACTCATCCCATGAGTGGCATACTACCCTCTGCCTATGTTTCATTGCAGGTGTCATTCAAAGGAAACTACCCCTCAGATGAAGAGGAACTCTCAGAGACAATGAAAGGTAAACACAAAAGTAAATAGATTATGATGACCAATGTTAACACCACCAACTTCATAATTAGTCTTAATAACTCTTACTCATAATAACTCTTCTTCTTTATCAAACTTCCTTGTGCAATGTTTGTGCCATGATGAAGCACAGTGAGGTACCTGTTTCTTCCAGTGAATTACCAAAAACATTTAAATTGTTTGTTAATTTTATTTGAGGGTACATCCCAAAATATTTCCAACAAGCCCCTTAGTTTGTTATTTTTATCATCAGTTGTTAGTATCTACACATGACCAACCCTCATTTTTGCCTTTATTCCAGTGAGCACATTACAACATTCAACTAATCTCTCATTTTTTCACCTTTTTTCACATGGAAACAAAAGATGATGACCATGAAAAGAAAGATGAAGGAGCCAGGATGGAGAAAAAAAAGAGAAAGGACCGAAGATCTCACAGGAATCGAAAGGGAAAGAGAAAAAGGGAAGATGCCAAACACTAGAAATAAGTTGTGTACCATCACTCGTGATCAGTACTACCAGTAAACTTGATCATACTGAGACAAAGGCAGATCCAAAATTACTACTAAATTCATTTTATATGTACCTCACCTAACCATAAGTTCACAAGTGTAAGCCATTAAATGATATTCTATTATAATTTAAGGGTTTTTTTTGTTTGATATACTGGCTATGTGTAAAGGTACACAACTTTATTCTCCACCTTTTCATTTCAAGTAGTATATAGAAATAGATAACATGTACAGTGGAAACTTGATTTAATAGAGTGCCAAGGGGCTGGAGACATTGGTTGGCTATATTTAGGGTTTGCTATATCGAGGTTCTGTGGCATTTATATTACTGTAACTTTAGCTGGGCTGAAACAGAAGTATTGTTTGTCATATCAAGAACTTCGTTGTATAGAGGTTCGTTAAATCAAGGTTCCACTGTACCATTAACTTACTATTTCCTACTTAACCCTTTAATCCCTAAGAGTGACTAGAATCTAATTTCTCCTGACAAAATCATCCTTCAATCACACATAAGGTCATGAGAGTCTAGGAAATGATCACAAACTGGAGAAGTTCTTAATTACTAAACAAACTCTCCTTGTCAGCACCTGTGTAAATGTGTAAGTACAGTATGGAGAGTGTGCATACTGATGTTAGAGTGTAGAGGGTTAATGTTGAATGAACACAACACAGCCTACAGTACAACAATGTCTACATTCATTCAGAAAGTGCACTGTTAACCCTTTACACCCTAACATCAGGAGGGGATATTCTCAATACCAGTCTTTATACATTTCCCAAGTGTTATAACAACAAAAATTAGTTTAACAATCAAGAGCGTCTTAAGCTGATGAACATTTCCTTTGTTTTTGTTACCTGAATGTGTAATTCAGGGGTGATGTTGTAAGGAGAAGTTTGATGCTAGTCACTCATAGGGGTCAAACGATTAATCATAGCCCTTAAGTTTTTTAAGAAAGTTATTCCCTATAAAGTTGTGTTCATTCAGTTCAGTTAAGATCCATTACACAATGCCTCTGTTATATTTAGGCAGTAAGTATGTTGACTGAGTCCAGAATCTTAACCTTTTGACTCCCAAGATCTGATTGTTAATTCTCCTTTCTAGCTGCTGCATATTTCCTTGTGTATTAGTTACAAGAATTTGGTGTTTTGATCAAGATGACAACTTCTACCTGATAAGTTTGAGTATTCTCATCACCTGTTTGCTAAATGATGTATAAGTGTTATTAATAGGGAGAAGTTACATGTCAATCACTTCTGGGAGTTAAAAAGTTATCAATAAGGCTGTAAGGATTTTCTGCTAAGATCTTGACTAAAGGATCATCACTATATCTCTTACAAAGAAAAAAAAATTGAAATACTTAAGAGGTTGTCTCTCTTATTTCCACCCGGTCAATTTCATGTCAAAAATAATTTTCCCTGATATATAGGGGTCAGAATATGTTAAAGTTTGCCTTTTCAAATATATGGAGAGGGAAATTCTAACTTTCTTAGCAAACTAGAAAGGTTGTTAAGGGATCTGATATAAATGTCGTGGCTTAACTATGCAAATCAAATATTTTACAATGTTACAAAATATGCGTATTATTCAATTTCCGAGATGTTGTGATAGTCCCTACCAACTGGTGAAATAATTATGGCCCCTAATGCAGCCAGAAAATTATTTCAAATCAAACCAAATCTAACTTAGTTCTTTCATAAGTATAGTCTTTCTGTTGACAGAGTTGAAGGTGAAATTGGCAGGGTGGAAATGAGAGAGATGGCCTCTTAAGCTGTAAAGATCTAATTCTGGATGCCTCAGAATTCCTTGTTAGTTGTCAGTGTAGATGGGCTAGATGTCACCAAGGCTACATTTTAATAGTGAGACAACTCAACATTTTGCAACTCGCTAAGGCCAAAGGAACATCCAGTGACAGACAAAAATCCTCATGTTTACAAGCAATTAAGTACTTTTCCCAAGCTGCAAGCCTAAATATTCAGCTGAGTGTTTTGTCATTAGGAATGAGAGTTTGAAAAACACAGTTTAGTACCCATATTACTTTGCTCAGAAGTATTACCTCCAGCTCGAGGTTTTCGAGATACAAGTTTGCTTTAAAAGGTTGCTACTTTTGGTTAGTTCGGTAAGAAGGAAAGGAATTGCGTTGCACAGTGGTTGAATGGTTTATAAAATCTTGCTCTAAACCAGAAGTTGTTTTATTTGTTTTTAAAAAAGTATACATATATCACTGAGCGTTCATCTAAAAGTGACACAAGTTTATCTAAAAGTGACACAAGTATTCCCCTGCGTAGTTAACCATAAAAATTTTACATTTTACAATAAACTAAGGATTACCAAAAGTTTGTTCTTGTCTGTATTAAGTCCCATTCCAGCGAAGTTTAAGTTTAAGTTTATCCTTTTATACCCGAAATGACTACACCTGACCTGGGGTTTTCGTGCTTTGGGAAAATTTCTGTTTCCAATACATTTGCTCCCACTTCCTTTTACACCTTCCCTTTGAATGCTATCTCTGAATCTTAACGAAAACTTACGAAATACTCACCTAATGACCAAGGTTCTTGCAACAACACTACCTGCCATCGTCCTCCTCAATCAGTGTTTGACTCTTTCCCAGTCTTTCTCGTTAGTACTGTAACCGAGCTCGATTAGTTATCGAGCTCGATTAGTTATCGAGCTCGATTAGTAATCGAGCTCGATTAGTAATCGTACTCGATTAGCAATCGAGCTCGACTTGTAGTTATCGAGCTCGATTATCAAACGTCGTTTGCTTATCGAGCAGGAATGGTAATCGAGTACGACAAATCGATATCGAGCTCGGTTGCCCAGATACTAAATGTGATCCGAATAATGTATGGAAAACCAAAAGCAAAACTACAAACCATCGGCAGTCCGAATGTTTATTTACATTAGGTTAAAATGACACAATCCGATGGTGCGATCACATTTAGCGATCTCTCTTCGAGGAAAGCAATTTTGTTTATGTTCGTAGTAAACATTTATGGTCGAAAAAATTTAAAATCAAAAACATTCACTCACCTTGATAGAGCTCCAACGTGGACAGGATTGCTCGCGATCGCGTGGTTAGTATAAGCTTACGGATGAACACTTCACGCTCTTTTGATATGCAAACGCGGCCCTCGCTCTTTACCGACGAAAAGAGCATTTCGTCACTTTGAAACAATGCTAATTGCTCCAATTGTATCTCCATTGTCTCTAAACGGACGCAAAGCGAAATTTTACAACTCCCGTTTGGGAATTTGTCAATTCAGATCTAAAGCGACCGAAGTTGGCGGTGAGCATTTGCAACCTCATTCCTAGGTCATTGCGCCCGCAAAGCATCATGGGTACCCCACTTTTCTCGGGCGACGCTTTTCAATGGGCGCGATTCCGTAATGCAATGGCCATAATGTGCCCAAAAGCATTCAGGTAACCACATGGTTAGCGTATAAATAGTTGCTTGCAGCTTGTTTTAGATCAAAGCGTAATTTCATTCACTCTTTCCGTTTACACTTCATAAATCCATTTTGTAACCTGCTGGGGTGTTTTGAATCCACCGAGTTACATCCTCGGGTTTTCATAATTTTGTAACCAGCTCGGGTATTTTCTTTTCATAAGTGATTGTGATCGATGAATATTCGTATCTGCACCACAGGTTAAGCAAATTGCGAGCAGTTTTTGTGGCTACCGCGTCCCAAAAGAGGAGAAGCCACATACTGTCCTCGAAATGAGCGAGTTAGAGATGGTAACAGTAGAAATCAGATCTTGCCCCAACTTTGACCCGATGTTCCTCGCTGCCACTTTACAATTGACGATAAATATCTCACAATCATTTCAGGAGGGCGCGTGCACAAACGGAGCTTTTCTTTGCAGAATTATCTCATAAGGTGTGATATATATCAGCGCACGATGAAAACTTAGAGGAGAAATTTTCCTTCAAAGAGAGTGCATTTAACCGTCTGAATCACCAATTTATGCTCTGTAGATCCGAAGATTATGATTTTATCAGTTCTTGCAGTGACACAACAGATGATGATAAACATTCCCAAATAGTTCATCGTGGTATTCCTTGCAGAAATATCCAAATAGGTTTGATCTGCTCATCGTGGAAACTTTGAAGAAAAAATTTATTTATTCAAAGAGAGAGCATTTTACCATTTCAATCAGTTATTAATACCCAAAAGAGCCGATAACTTTGTTAGCGAGAAAGGTCAGGAATACGATACCTTGAGTTTAACCAAGTGACCCCATTCGATGGAATTATGGAACGGAGAGAAGACCATTGAAATAACGTATTTTCAACGAAAAAAGCGATTGATGCATTGCAAGTTTTTACTCTAAAATCAAAATAAAAGATAAAAATCGGTAAATTTTTCACGCACGTGTGCAAACAACTATGTGGATTGGTATAGGATATCCGGATTGGTATTGGAAACATTGTGGACTGGACTATTGGATCCTTGGACTATTTTTTTTTACCATTTTGTGGACCTTTTTTTTAATTTTACTTTTTGTAACCATTTTATTGGGGGGAGGTAGGCCACTAGTACTCTGGTAGGGGTGGTAGGCAGACTGTTGTTAATGAGGGAGGGGAGGAGGTCAAACTGTAAATACACAAGGGGGAGTGGGAGGTTGATGTATAAGTAAATGCTACTGATTAAATGAGTTTTTACAGATTATTTTGAGCGGTGTTTCATCTTACTATTTTTATTTTTGTTTTTGATCCTCCACTGTTGAGTCATGCATGTGCCTGTTAAGTCAACTTGTACCAGTGCTAAATGATACTCATGAGTTATCACGAATCATTCATCAGTTGCTTCACATTTCCCTTTGTGTATACAGTATATCATTGAATTTAGCCATATTCCTTTTGTCAGTGATCTTATCAGACAACAAAGATCATGGAATTTCTGGTCCTTAAAATAGTATGCACAAGTGCCATTGCAATTTTCACGTTTTCAAATTTGCTATGAAAATATTGTTGGTACAAAGCGGTCTTCTCTCTTTTCAGATACACAGTTTTCCCCTATTAGATACACTCAACTCACACCCTAAAGTTGAGTGTCATGTCACGCATTTCACTTTGTAGACAGATGATTTAAAACTGCATGGCTTCAGCGCTGGATTATTTTTTTAGGTTTACATTTTATTGCTTAATGGTGCAATTTTCCTTTCACTTAGCCAATGCATTGATTCATTAAATCCACATGAGTGCAAAATACAGAATTACCATTCTTGAAAATTACAGAGTTCTAATTCACAAATTGCAAATTTCCTCTTGGAAAATTACTAATTTGAGTTTATCTCACAAGGTACATTTTTCTATTCTGTTCTGTTTCATAAATAATGATAAGCCCTCTCTGAGAAAATGACAAAGTGAGTTATATATTTCACAATTACTGTCAAAGAGAACTTGAAATCTCTTTCCATTTTCTGAACTGTCAAGGTTGATAAGTGTCTACTAACTGCAGACCAGATCAAAATGTTATGCAGAAAAAGGAAAAAACTGAATTGTAGAAATAAAGTTTAAGTATGTGGACTGTGCGGAAATGGCATGTAATGGTGGAAAACTGTGTATCTAAAAAGAGAGAAGGTTGCTTTGTATGAAACTTTCAACAATGTTTTATAGTAAAGGTGCAAAGG